>NC_140937.1:65047221-65604721 GCF_014529385.1 Adiantum capillus-veneris
GGGCTTCTAAAAAACCTTCCGTTTACAATGATGAAAACAACACACATCGTCGACCATGGAAAAATGGTTGCAAGAATTCTCGAATTGGAGAACGGAGGAGGAGGAGATTGAAGAAACACTAACCACCTTCATCAAAGTGCTACTGCTAGGTTGAAGCGTCATCAATATCCAAGATTTAAGCTCCCCATCTTACATTGCTCATGCTAATCAAAAATCTGGAGCATCCAGTGGGAGGGCTACCAAATCATATACTGTTGTCAACCAAAGAATTCTATCAATGAGTGCCGACGGAGGAGGTGTAGGAAGAATGGTGAGTTTTTCTTTTGAAAACATAGCATCCTCACGTCAATCATATTTTGTGTAACACCAAGTGTTTTCTCTCGAGTGGTCAGAGAAGAGTCCTCATCTACATCAATCACAAAGTCCAAGACACAAAGCATAAAACATTTGGTCGACGCAAGAATGCCTACGCTCTCTCTAGGCCAAGAGAGTTCAAGTGAAGTGCAATCACCTGAGTGCCGCTGCCGCATACAGAATGGAAAGCCAATTGAGGTAGACTCTTCTCACACAGTCTGTTTTGAACCTAATGTGGAGGATTGTGCAGACTTTAATAGGAGGTAGAGGCATGTGGTGAAGGTGTCACCTTATCGAAACTTAAGGTATGCAACTCTTGTAATCAGTTCCCTACACCTGGCATGGATAATAACAATAGACGAGAAGTCTCTCTTTTCTGTTTCTTGCAACACATGCATGTAAACGTATATATTGATAGGAACATATTCTACCAGCAAAATATTGTTTTCCTGTTGGGAGCAGAAATGTTTGATGAAATCCTTAGATCTTTACGTCCCATCATCTTATCCCTTCTTGATTACTACCACTCTTTTGATGTAAGAATCTTTATTATGTTCTAGCTTTGTGATCCTCTTAGCTCCTTTTTAAGTCTATCCACCCAACCATGTAAGAAGCCGCTATAAGCGTTGAGTCATTTGTGATATTTATATATATATTTAAAAACAAGGTATGTAATTTCCTGTTCATTCATTTACCACCATGGTAAGTGTCTCTTTTTCCACATTCAATGAAAAAAAGGGAGAAGACATCACCACCAACTTTCTGGATGACTTTGACATCGCTTGTGGTGTTCCAATAAGGATGACGATGCCTCCCGGCTACGAATCTTTCCTCTATTGATGAAAGTAGAGGCCGAGTCTTGGTACAATGATTTGGCCCAAGCTACCAAGAATGCATTGGACATACTACGTGTTGCCTTTGTGAAGAGGTTTGGTGAAGGCAAAACCTCAAAAACGTTATGGCAGTTGCTGGCGGAGTTAAAACAGGGAGGTCTGCTAGAGTATGCCACTTACGAATCCAAGTTTGTGGATTTGTGGGAGCGATGGGTCGCCTCACTGGAGGAAGGCGAAGGAGAACCTACTTTCCTGAAGAAGGACCGTTTCATTGCTGGCCTGTGGTCGCCGCTTAAAGAGAAGATAAAGGGGAGATTGCCTGCAACGTATGTGTTGGTAGTGGAAGTAGCCCGCCTTAAAGACAAGAAGTTGTGCATGCAAGCAAGATTCAAAAATTCAGAGGAATCAAGCTCTGTCCAACTAACCCTAATGACTACAACAACCACTCAAAGAACCCAACCACAAGAGGCATCAGAAGAGCAGCAAGACCTGTTAAGTCGCATCACTACTCAGCTTGAGCATTCATCTGTGCATTGGTACAACAAGGGCATGTACAAAACCTCAATCAAGATCAAGGGACAGAAGAACAGAGGCAAAACCAGGAGTACTACTTCTACAATTGTGGGGAGGATGGCCATGGCATGTATTACTGCCCTCATCCTATAAGGCAGAACTTCAATAGAGAAGGAAGGCAGAATCAAATCTGTCCACCAAGGGTGAAACCACCACCATCCGTGCAACCACATTTAGTGCAACCAATTCAAGTCCTACAGCCACCAATGCAACCACCACCACAATCACCAACTACACTCATCCTACGTCCACCACCAATTGGCAGCCGCACACTAAGTTTCATTGGTCTTGCAAAACAAGTCAAGATGAAGATAACAAAAGAAGGGTCAAGCGAGAAGTTTGTTCAAAGGACTAAATCAGTGGAAAAAGAGGTTAAAGAATCAAAAGATGCTACCCCTGTGAGGGAGGTAAGTCAAGAAAATCGTTTTACTAATGTTAGTACATCTCTAACCTTGGATGAAATAGACACCAAAGCCATCAATCGACAGCATTGGGCAGTAAGGGTAAGAAGGTGTAAAGTGTTTGAATGCCTCATCAGAGTAAGAGAAATTCAAAGAGCATGGAAGATACAAGCGAAGAGGAAGTCCATCTTGCTAGCAAGGCTTAGTAGAATATGGACAATGTATCAAGAAAAGGGGAGGGCTTTGGAAATAGAAGCCTTTGCACCATCATGGACCAAGAACAGTGTAGCAAGCTAAAGGCATCCTGCATCAAGGAATTTTCATCAGAGGACCATAACGACGTATGAATGAATGAAGGTTTGGAGCTGGATATTGTTCCAGAGGCTTGGCAACTGAGCAAGACTTTATTGTGTAGTTCCATAGACCTCAAGATGAGTAATGAATCTAGTCTACTGAAATGTGTCAAGAACTTGGAGATGGGTAATGCCTTCAGTTTATGTGAGGGTATTTAGAGTAAGTTTGATGATCGATATGTTGCCAACTTTTTGAAGGATGTTCCAAACTTCTCCACAATGCAGCATTGTGTTTGCATGGGAGGCACTAGACCCATGGCTATGGTTAACCACTAGGACATATAGAGGTAAGACCAGCCTGGAGAAAAAAGTTAAGGAGTCATTGATGGAAAAAAGGCTGATAAAATGAAAGAAAGAAGACCTCATTCCTAGTTTGGTGAGAATTTTTACAAATAGTGCACCCTCTCTTTGGAGATAGGATAGTGGGTTACGCTTGTATTTAAGCCGTGAGGTATGTGGCTTCCTATAGATATCATAAAAAACAACTGACTGTTTCAGCATACCCAAAAGGAGCATGATATGCTTGCTGGCCTTTCTAGTCGTGATACAATAAGATTTTGAAGAGAAGTGGAGCTCACCACACCAACAAGGCGGCCATATATGGTAGATTCTTGGAACACTCTTAGGAATCATAAACTTCAGTTCTGCGTTTTCTACTCTTGTTTCCTCTTGCTACTGGTGGTTACAAATTTGGTCCTATTTGGCATGAAAATTGTATTGCTCAAACATTACACATAGTGATCCTCTTCTTTACCTGGGATCCAAGCGGACACTGGCATAAAGTTTCGGAACACATGGGCTTCCGTGTGCAGACAGAGGCAAAGCAGATCTGCTCCCTAGTGGCACATGCCAAGATGACAGATATAGAGTTTTTTGATATGCTCATGCTAGAGGTTGATGAGGTGATATAAGGACACATGCATCCAGTCCCTATGGATGAGGGGGAGGTGGTACTCCAAGAGTGAGAGTCGACACATCCATTTGTGACAGCTAGTCCTGATAATTTTGAGATGATTCTTCATAGATCTCCTCTTGGCGTTGCTCCTTCATGTCAAAGACAACCTTCTCATGATTTTCATTCCTGCAAATTAATTTTGCACTCTCTCAATCCTGCAAAGCTCGCATTTTCATTAGCCATGGTCTTCCTAGCATAAATGGATAACCACTTCCCTTGGTCGACATAACATAAAAATCCACTCCCTTCTTAATGGCAAAGGCCTCCACAAGCACAATTTTTCAAATGCCTACACACCTAGCCTTGCTATTGTTTGCCATCTTGACTTTGATTTCAGGTGTCTCATGGATATGCATGCCTAGTCTTTGCATGAGTCCCTCTGTCATGATGCAATTTTGTGCACCCCCATCCACTAGATCTTTCCTAACCAATTTCCCTTTGATGTAACAATATAGCACAGGTGTAATGTCCTCATTCATTTCAGATTGTGAAATTTTTACAACCGACACACTCTCTTTTACCTTTCTCCTAGTTCTAACTGCCCTTGCTAAATCCCTCCTAACTTGTGGACATAATGCAAGAAATTGAGGCCATGAGATATCAGGACCCTTACCTCTCATGTCTTCCAACAAGTTGTATGGATCCATACCATGTCCAGGACAAAAGTCTTGGAGGTTAATACGATGTCATGTCCTCTTGTTTTCCTTGGTCTCCTTTGCCTTCTTTTCTCGTCCATGGTCACTTTGTGACGTAACTCCTTCTTTCTCCTTACCTTTTCCTCGACCACGCTTAATGCCATTTGCTTCCAGGTCAACCTCATTGGAATTTTTCACCTTTACCACATGTGCATTTGGGTCTGGCAAAGGTGGAACTCCTTCCACTCCTCCTGGAGGTGGTCTTTCTCCATTTGGCCTTTGTAGAAGCATGGTTGTTGACTAGTTCCTTCACCTGCATTCATCACTGGGTAGTTCAAGTTAGGTCTCCCTAGATCCCTATGGGGCCAAGGACAATTATACATCCCATGTCCACACTCTTCACAATTCCAACATTGCAAGACTCTCCTAGGTCATGGTGGCTCTCGCTCTTCTAACTTCTTTTCTTGTCCCTTGGGAGCAACAGTTTGTGCAAGGTGAGTTGACAAGTTACTTAAGGATTCATTTAACTTTTCAATTACCTCCGCTGTTACCTCAGGAATGTCTTTAGATGTTGATGATTGCAATTTTCCCTTAGGTCTAGGACCCTCTATTGGAACCTCTCCCCTTAGGCACTTGAGTTTTCTATACTTCTCAACAGCCCTAGTTTCAGCTGCATCAAAGATAGCAGGTGCACCCACCTCAACTTTTATCTTGAGTGTGGAAAAGAGACCGGCTATGAACCTCTCTTTCTTTAGGAACTCTTCACCATCACCAAGGTTAGCAACATTTCTCACCCATACAGTCCAAAGACATAGAAAAACTTTTTTATATATGTAGTAGTCATCTAAGTCTTTTTGTTTGTGAGAAACAATGTCTTGCCATAGCTTTTGAGTGTTTTGGGGATCAAAGAAGTATCTCTAAAAATGATTCACAACTTCCGTGTAATTCCCTTTAACTTCCTCATGCAAAGAGTCAAACCAAGTGCTAGCATCATTCCTAAGGACCACTTCAAACATTTTTACACGTTCTTGATTAATTACTATCCTCTTGATACGGCAAGATATCTTGAAATTTGCTAAAAATAATTTTGCGTCCTCTCTAGGCTCTCCAAAGAAAAGAGGATATCCGGACATTTGGTGTTGGGCCTCCATTGAATCAGTTTCAAAGTGGCAACACGTTTTTGTTTTTCTTTCTTAAAAAGATTTACACAATAATATTCTTTGAATTGCAATCTATTCTACAACAAAATAAAAATATTTACATCAAATGACCTATGACAATCAATAAGAGGTAGGATGAGAGGGTTTTGGGGATGCGAGAATTTCTCCTACTCTTTGGACACCAAACATGAACACCATACGTTGTTGAAAATGGTTTTTTCTACTAATTGCAATGTTTATTCTAATGCGTGGAGTGAAATGGAAGGGAAAAACCTCTATTCCTAGGCTATTATCCATAGTCTATGCATGACCTAATGCTTAAAACAAAACAAACATATAGACGTCCAAACTAAGTTTGTACCTAATGAGAGGCAAAATAAAAGGATTTACTGAAGTGTTTATCTTGGCCAACCTAAGAGGACCTAAAACTCTACGAATTACATGTTGAAAGTGCAACTTAGTACTAACAATTATGTGTACTGTTTGCCTTGCAATGGGAATGAAAGAATCATACAAATTTTTGTGATTCATGCAAACTACTTGACTATGCTAAAGGTTGATCCTACACAAAAATACACAAGCCCTCCTCAGTGGGGGTACCAAATTGAGGCGGTCCGGGGCGGGCAATAAGAGAGGCGACCTCTAAACACCCCTCAAGGATCCCATGCTACTCAATTGGGGTTGAGGCAACGACAAGCACAACACAGCAACAAACCCACAGCGAAACCCAAACAAGATAGGGGCACTACCTAGTTATGGTATGCGAACTAGGACGCAAGAGAGATTTTGTCACAACCAAGAAGATGCACCACAAAACACACACAAGCAACCTCACCCCAAGACACGCACAAAATGGACTAGAGAGAGCTAGAGCAAAGGGAAGAGAGAAAAGAATGGATCTTGCTTAATACATTATTTGTAACTTGCAAATGGAGATGGCTCGTTATGATGCTATCGTAGAGCTTGTACAAAACTAACTCAATGCTTAGTTAATGCTAAACATTGCCAACACACACACACACACACTGTATTAGGGTGTGGGAGACCTCTCACCACAATACCCTCTTACAATGGACACAAAATTGGCAATGAAAAACACACTAAAACACTTTCTAAAACAAGATCAAACGATGGAAACTCAAAATACACAAGTCACCTTGAATTCACTAAACCGTATCGCACAAGTGGAAGGACAAAGATTTGAACGTCGAATCACGCCTTTGATGCACCAAACCTCAATTTATTGATCATGTAGGAACATATACAATAGTGGTTTTGAGATTTTGAAGTCACGCTCCCTCACTTGCAATGTGTAGCTTGAAAGCTTCTCTCACACTAAGAGTGAAGCTCACAAAGTGGTTGCTATGCCTAAGTCTCTCCTCACGCATAGAGTGTTCGGGTGCTATGTGCGATATTGGAGGTTGTTTTACAAGAAGGAGAGGGGACTATTTATAGGTTGGATACCCCTCATTAAGATTATAAGAAATCCTAATTTACAAGCTAACAAATCAGGACTATGATTTTTTTTTAATATCAAACCATTGCGGGCCTTCTTTGTCTGCTTGAGTCATGGATGTGGGCTCAAAACAGAGCATTATTGATGGTAGATAAAGTGAAAGTAGAGTTTTAAGGAAGGAGAGATAGAGAGAGAGAGAGAGAGAGAGAAAGAGAGAGAGAGAGAGTTACTATGCACATGTCTTGTGGTAAGGTGCCTTTTATGGTTAGGTCAATGGCTATTTTGTGTTAGTATGTTAGTGGTTAGTGTTAGTAATCACTAGAAAGTTAATGATATATTTAAAATGGGTAGAATGGGGTGGATGGTTAAAGTAAGATGGTTGAATGAAGTGAGAAAATCCTTGTGATGGTGAATCTTGAAGAAGTACTTACTGGTGTTGGTTCCCAAAATGACTATCAATCCTCTTCTTTATGCCACCGCTACCACGGTTGACTAAGTATTTACCTTTGAAGTAATAGAAATGTACATTACTATTAGAAAGTACTACAAGAGAAGTATCAATGATTGTGCCTCTTTTTGTCTGGGGAAAAAGCATTTGTATATTTCTTCTGATATCTTAGATATACCTTACCATATATAAATTATTTTCTTCTTTTCACATTTATTTAATAATATAACCCTTCCATAATGCATACCTTCTTGGATACATACAAGAGGGAAGGGCCTACTAGAAGACTTTATGAAAAGGAAGATACAAAGCTTCTTGGACCATCCAAATTTAAAAATCCTGACCTAAGGGCATGGAGAAAAGACCAAAACCAAGTCAAGATCTTTTAGTAGGCCAATTTTGCTTTTTGAAGCATGTCAATCCGAGTTAAAAGTCAAAAGTTACAGGGAAAACAATGAAAAATCCTCTCACAACTACACTGCAAGAAGAGATGGTAAACAGGTGAATCAAGTGAAAAGAGGTAATCTCGGTCTTTTTCCATAAAATAAGATATTTGAAGGATAAAATACATAATCATGTGAATGTGACACCTCAAAGATGCCTTGAAGGACAAGAGACACAAGTTGGGACCGCTGCTGGAGCCACACAGAAGATGCCTAGGTGGGGCCAGCATACATCATGCACCCACATGGAGCCTCAATGACCAAAAATGCTGAATTTCATGATATTTTGAGTCCTAATATTTCCCATTTTAAGAAATATCCAAAGAACATTTGATTTGGGCTAATTCTTTAGCCTAATCAAGGGATTATGTAAAACATGGCTCCCTCACCTATAAAAAGGGCAACCTTCTCTTCATTGGGGACAATTTATGAGTGAGTGAGAATAGCTCAATTCAATAGTGACACACTCATCTTAGTGCCATACTTTCCCTTGAAGAAAGGCTGAAGTCTTGCCTCATCTTCTCTCTCCATTAAGGTGGTGACGATTGCTTTCATGTAAGATATATGTTGCTAGTTTTTCTTTCATTTGCATATCTAGTCCAATACTTGTCTCTAACTCTATCTCTATCTCTCATTATCTATCTTTAATACCACCACCACACTTAGATTTATCTCTAATTCTATCTTTACTCCTCATTTCATCTCTCTTGTTGTGTCCTAATTGTTTCATTGGAAGGTGTTCAAGCAGCAATCTTGTCAATGTAACGGGCACAACCTTCTTGCGGGAAACAATTATGTGAACAAGGTTAGTAACCATATATTCATCTTTCACAAGCATCTCTTTCTCTTAAGGTTCTCATTCTCTTCCACAAACTCTAGAATCTCCTTGCTATAGATACTTCTCTCCCTGCAGTATCCTTATTGCCTAAGGGCAACAATAGGGCTTGGGAGAGAAACTCTCTTCTTCTTATCCTTTCACTTCTTTCACATCTTTATCTTTGAACATACTAAGTATATCATTGATGAAGAACCATAATCCACATAGAGGCAATTTCTTTCATTTCCATTTTGTGCAATCCATTAGGGTCAACATTTGGAGTAATCGAAAGATTCACTTTTAGCAATGCATAGTGTTTCTATTTGGTCCTGAAAGGCTCAGTGAAATAATTCTCTCACCAGAGCCCATCATACTACCTATTATTGACTATAGCTTCTCTTTTGATGTGAATGTGGTTATTTTATTATGAATCAAGAGGATTTGTACTCACAACTAATCCCAATCGCTAGACAAAATATATACATTATAGTAAGCACAAAGCTACAGCTCCAAAGATCAATCCGTAGCTTATTTGGACAACAAATATTAAATATCATTAACTCATCCATTTATCCGTAGCTTATTCATGGTGGACTTGGAGAGAGTGACCAAAAGGACATTCTTAGAATGGGTAGTCAAGCCAAAGCAAGGACTATCAATAACACAGCTACTTAGGGAATTTGAGCGGCGCTATGCACAACTCACCAGGACAGAAAGGGCCACACTAGATGCCGACAAGACATATCTTTTCTTACAATCCGCAGGTAAAGAGTTTCAAGAAAATTTGGAGCTTCTTCTTGAAGATAAATATGTTGAGCAAAGGACTAAAGACCGACTAGAATGAAGTTGAAGGTCATGTCTCGTTGCTTGCCAAACGACAAAGAAGAAAGGACAAGATGGTAGTAAACACTACAAGTCCTTCAACCTCAACTTCTGACAAAATGGTAAAGCCTACTTATATAGCTCCTAAGTTTGATGAGTCTATGTTAGATGAACTTGTGAAGGGAGTGCGTGACTTGAAGGTGAAGCTTAAAAAGTTTGAAGAAAAAGGCACACCATCAGGACCACTTCTTAGGCAAAGACAACATCCGAAAAAAGGGTTTGTTAATAGATGTATTTGGTGTGATAGTACAGACCATGTAAGATAGGATTGTGATGATTTTAGTGATGCTTTGTCAAAAGATGTTGTCTTTTTTAAGGATGGTAAAATCCACTTGAGAGACAGGTCTACCCTTGAGAACTAACTTTGGGAAGGGGGGAATGCAAACCTTAGTTGAAGATATGGCAACTAACCATGCTAGCTCTTCAGTTGAGGCAGCTACTTATGGAGTAAAAATTGAGCATCTTAGTGATGAAGAGGTGAATGACCATCATGGTCAAATTTGGCCAAATGTCATGCAATTAGCTAAAACGGGAAACCTTACAAAAGAGATTCTACATGAAGCAGGTGATTGCATACGTTTAGAAAGAGGATGGAATGATCCAGTGGACTCAATGTTAGTGCATGCCTACATTACAAAATGCCAACAAAATGAGGCTATTGTAGAAGAAAAGCATAGGTGTGAATGTTGATGAAGGACCATCAAAAAGAGCTTCTAGAAGTGGGGAAAGAAGTGACTCAATGCCTTCCCAAACAACCCCGACACAAGGAGCATCTCCACCTGAAGTACTCATGGAGGATTCTACAACAGGAAAGAAGAAAGAGCCAACAAAAGGTAAGACAAAAGGCTCAACTTATAAACTACAATCTGATATTGAGGTTGCTACAGATTTAGAGAAAGTCTTGGAGGAAAGGATTTTGAATAGCAAGATTGATCAAGTTCACTCTGGGAGAAGTCCTTGGCATTGCAAAGCGTGAATTCCACTAGGAGATCATTGACATCATCAAGAGAAAGAGGCAAACTCTTGTTGAGGTTGACGGAGAAACCTTGAAGACACAAGGGATGCAGTTGCAAAATAAGGAGGATAATGGATCTGTGGTAGAATGTTACCAATCTGTTGAGCTTAAATGTGAAGCTACTCAATATATGGCTTCTCTATATATGGCACCCAGCTCCCCTCTATATATACATCATCTCATGTGTGTATTCTACACACTTTGGGGTTCTATTTTTGTGCTCTCTCCTTCTCTCTCAACATGGTATTAGAGCACAACATTTATGTTTTCTATCAAAATCGATGTGGTTAACAACTTTGCAGAAGGAAGTTTTTTCAAATTCTGCACCGATATTGAGTTATCGTTCGCGGACTGCGTTGTAATAGGACTAGTCTTTGAAGTTCTTAAAGTCGAAAAGAATATAGCAGGGCATATCCTTCGTTAGCACGATTTGAAAGATTGTTGAATAGTCTATTAAATAGAGCTTATACGAATGAGTTGAGATATTAAGAGAGAACATATATTCTTTTTTAAATAATACACTAAAGACGGATTTGATAAAGATTAATGAATAACAGATAGTCTGTCTATGAACAATAAAATTGAGATTTTTATTAATATCAATATTTTATATTTATGTGTTTTAACTTAAAATGCATGGGTAGGCTTAAAATAAGTTGTTAAAGTAGTGGAGACCCAAAAATAGAGGTTTTATGAGCCGCGACCTAAAAGTTGCGTTTTTAGCCAAACAGAAACGTTTTTTGCAATTCTGTCCGCGCTGCCTTGTAGACCAGACCTATTCCCGTCGTTTTGAGTACCTGGATTGCTCTGTTCTGAGTTCGTTTGTATAAGTTATGATGAAAACAAACAGAAGACAGCAGCAATGTAATGTACACAGGGACAGACAGACCTACAACATCATACAGTTCTCCCTGCTATCAACCAAAAAGTGGATTGTTTCTTCCTGGTAGAGTATGGAAATTGAGATTATGAAGGTATATAATTATGTTTTTTACTTTGATTATCATGTTGAATTGGTTGCACGAGTATGTTCTTTTGGCTATTTTGTAGGCGATGCAGAAATCAATGTGTGAAACACGATCTGTGCAAAGTGTCATGATAGAAATCTAACCTTTACGGATCGCTTAGCGATCACGTTCTTATATTATTCTCGCAGGTATACTTGGTACGAAAATCGTGCAGGCTTTTCGAGGAAAAGAAGGATAAAAGCACGACGGGTGGTGCGTTTGGGGATCATTCACCGATCTCTTCTTCTGCGAGTCGAGTGCGAGTGCGAGTGCGAGTGAGAGTGAGAGTGCGAGTGCGAGTGCGAGTGAGACACTGCATGCAAGCGAATTGAAGCTCGGGGGTGGTCGGGAGGTTCGAGCTCCGTACAACGGAGTGCGCCCATATATATATTCAATTGCTCCTCTGTTGTATCAAACACTATCAATACAAAGATTTCTTCCTCTGTTTTGCTGTCTATCTCTATTATTCGGTTCCCGTGACAAGTGGTATCAGAGCAAGCGGTTGATTCTGGACATGGAAGGATACGAGAGGAGGATGAAGGAGCAAGAAGACCTGATTCGGCGACTATGAGAAGATCTGAAAATTGCAAATCGAGAGTGTACTGAGGCTCTGTGGGGCAAAGCAGCACGAGAGCTTGATATCTATGTAGACCTTAATGGCCAACATGAAGGTGAAAACCATGCTAATCCACCTGGAAACAATAATCATCGTGGTGGCACTGGGGTACCGCCAAAAGAAACGATGACGATATGGGAGAAGCGACAACCAAATCATTCTTAACGAAGGCTAAGCTTAAAGAGTTTGATGGCATAAGAAAGATATGCGAAGATTTAGAAGCATGGATTGAAGAACTCAAAGATTTGGATTATACTTTCAATATCGAGAACACGACCACGAGACTTTCGAATACTCGAGCAAGGTGACCGATAAGACAATACGTACCAAGATGGCTCAATTGGAGACTTTTGGCGATGCGTACGATAAAGGTAAGTCATCTACCCCTTCTTTGTGATGTTTTATGTCTTTGATACGTCCTTTGAAAGCTTCTGTGAGATCGAATTTATGCGTAGAAGTTGAGATTAAAATTTGAATTTCTTAATTGATTTGGATAGTATTCATTGCTTCTTATCATCTAAATTGATTGAGAAATTAAACTTGAAATTAAATCGAGAAGTTAAAAGACTTGTGGACTTAACTAGTGGTAATAATAGTTTCACGAAAGAGTTAGTAGAAAATTTGTTTTTTTTTTTTCTTTGAAGAGTCGAAATCATAAAGATGATTTCTATAACATAAACATTGATATGCATGAAGCTATCATTGGTATCAATTAGATCATTGAAAATCATGTTTTGATTCATTGTTAAGAAAGAAAAATATATCTTTAATCATTTGATGATGATAAGTCACACTCTTTGTGGAAAGAAAGAGATTCTAAATCTAGTTTTGGCAATGGAATTGATAAGGTGACTTAGATAAGAGTGTGAGACGTTGCTTGTGTTTGCTAATGAGATTAAAGAGAATCTGGGGATAAACATAAAGAGACAAATCCAGAATTTATAGAGGATCTTTTACATGAAGTTAAGGATGTGTTCCGGACGATCTTCTTGGTATACCTCCGCCTAGAGCGGTAGACCATGCCATAGATCTATATCTAGGAGCGACACCTTATTCCAGATCTCCATACAGGTTCAATATTGATGAGCTTAAAGAGCTCAAGATACAACTTGATGATCTTTTGAAAAAGGGTTTCATTAAACCTAGTGTATCTCCTTGGGGTAGTCCTGTGTTATTCCAAAAGAAAAAGGATGGTACATATAGGTTATGCATCGACTATAGCGGATTAAACAAAAAGACCATTAAGAACAAATATCCTCTTCCTCACATAGATGAATTGCTTAGCCATTTGAGTGGTGCCACAATATTTTCAAAGGTTGATCTTCGTTCTGGCTACCATCAAATCCGCATTAAGGTCGAGGACATCCCAAAGACTGCTTTTCGTACACGTTATGGGCATTATGAATTTACAGTTCTTGCTTTTGGTTTGACTAATGCACCAGCAACTTTCATGTGCTTAATGAATAATATTTTTCACCCGTATCTTGATGACTTCATTCTGGTATTCTTAGATGATATTTTTGTGTATTCTAAGAATGAAGAAGATCATGCATTGCACTTAAAGAAAACATTTGAGGTTTTGCGTGAACATAAATTGTATGCCAAAGCAAGTAAGTGTACTTTTGCAAAGGATCAGATTGTGTACTTGGGAAGAGTGATTTCTAAAGAGGGGATTCACATTGACCTTGACAAAGTTAAAACTATTGTGGAGTGGCCAACACCAAAGTCATTAAGGGATGTGAGAAGCTTTATGGGTCTAGCACAATATGAGAGAGCACACATTAAAGATTTCTCTAAGATAGCAAGTCCTTTGACCGAATTGACCAAGAAAGACAAGGGTTTTGTGTGGACTTCTACCTGTGAGACTGCTTTTGAGACCTTGAAGACTAAAATAGCAGAAAATTGTGTTTTGAAAGTTCCTGAGATGGGCAAACCATTTGTTGTGTCATGTGATGCTAGTGGTGAACAACTAGGGTGTGTTTTGACACAAGAAGGAAGAGTGGTTGCATATGAGTCTAGAAAATTAAGACGACATGAATTGAACTATGCAACACATGATCTAGAATTGCTTGCTGTTGTTCATGCATTGAAACATTGGCGTCATCTTTTGCTTGGTGTCAAATTTGAATTGCGTACTGATCATCAAAGTTTGAAGTATATTTTCACGCAGCCATTGTTAAACAACAGACAAAGGAGATGGATTGAATTGTTGGCTGAGTATGATTTTGACTTGAAGTATTTGTGTGGGAAAGAAAATAAAGTTGCAGATGCATTGAGTCGTAGGCCCATGTGTAATTTGTTGACTGTTGTGCGATCCAATTTGGTTGATGAGATACATGCCGAAGTTGAAAGCGATTCTTTTTACATGCCTATTTTGAAATTCTTGCGTGAGAATATTGGTGAGATGTATGAGAACAGATATCACTTGTATAAGGAAAATCTGTATTATTATGACCGCTTGTGTATTCCTGCAAATTCTGCTTTTAAGAGTCAAATTCTGCATGAGTGTCATAATTCACCTTTTTCTGGTCATCCTGGATTGAATAAGACACATGAAAAGATTAAAAGTTCATTCTTTTTCCGCGTATGAAATTGGATGTTAAGAATTATGTGCGTGAATGCTTTCAATGTCAACAAGTTAAGATTGAACATAAGAGGATACTTGGTGACCTTCAACCCTTAGACATTCCTTTACAGAAGTGGGAGTGTATATCCATGGACTTTATCATTAGACTTCCTACTACTCGTGGAGGGTATGATTCGATCTTTCTGGTGGTAGATAGACTCACAACACAAGCTCACTTCTTTCCTGTAAAAATAACTTATACTGCATTGACCATTGCATACTTGTTTATGAAAGAGATATTTCGTTTGCATGGCATGCCCAAGAGCATAGTGTCTGACAGAGATTCTAAGTTCACTTCTCATTTCTGGAGAGCGACTTTTGACTCTATAGGTACCCAGTTACTCATGTCTACTGCTTTCCATCCTCAAACAGATGGGAAAATGGAGAGAGTGAATCGTATTTTAGAAGATATGTTACGAATGTATGTCAATGAAACCCAATCTAATTGGAATGAATATCTGCCTTTGGTTGAATTTGCATATAACAGTTCATATCATTCATCTATTAGGTTGACTCTGTTTGAGGCAATGTATGGCTATAACTGTCCCACACCTATTAATTTCTTAACTCGAGGAATAAGGTAGAATTGTCACGTAAGATGCTTGAGAAAATGGATAACGAGTTGACCAAAATCAGGGGGATTATTAGAGAAGCTCAAAAGAGACCTAAATTGTATTATGACAAGAGATATCGGGTTGTGGAGTATGAAACTGGTGATATGGTTTTATTAAAGGTTATTCCTGAGAAGTCTCATTTGATTCTTGAAAAGGATAAGAGATTGTCTCCACGATTTGCTGGGCCATTTAAAATTTTGAAGCGCATTGGTTCATTACCTGACAAATTGGAATTGCCTTCTCATGTTAAAGTGCATCCTGTATTTCATGTGAGTATGCTCCTAATGTGCATCATGTTTTACAAAACAACTCTAAGTTGAAAGATGACGGACCATTGACTGTAGAACCAGACTTAGTACTAGATAGGCGTTTTAAATATATGAGAAATAGAGACATTGTGGAAGTTTTGGTTAAGTGGCAGAACTATCCAGTAGAGGATGCATCATGGATTGATCTTAGTGTTTTTCAAAGAGAATTTTCCTCTCTTCAGACCAACTCTGAGGACAGAGTTAATTTTGATAAGGGGAGAATGTAATAGTACTAGTCTTTGAAGTTCTTAAAGTCGAAAAGAATGTAGCAGGGCATATCCTTCGTTAGCACGATTTGAAAGATTGTTGAATAGTCTATTAAATAGAGCTTATACGAATGAGTTGAGATATTAAGAGAGAACATATATTCTTTTTTAAATAATACACTAAAGACGGATTTGATAAAGATTAATGAATAACAGATAGTCTGTCTATGAACAATAAAATTGAGATTTTTATTAATATCAATATTTTATATTTATGTGTTTTAGCTTAAAATGCATGGGTAGGCTTAAAATAAGTTGTTAAAGTAGTGGAGACCCAAAAATAGAGGTTTTATGAGCCGCGACCTAAAAGTTGTGTTTTTAGCCAAACAGAAACGTTTTTTGCAATTCTGTCCGCGCTGCCTTGTAGACCAGACCTATTCCCGTCGTTTTGAGTACCTGGATTGCTCTGTTCTGAGTTCGTTTGTATAAGTTATGATGAAAACAAACAGAAGACAGCAGCAATGTAATGTACACAGGGACAGACAGACCTACAACATCATACAGTTCTCCCTGCTATCAACCAAAAAGTGGATTGTTTCTTCCTGGTAGAGTATGGAAATTGAGATTATGAAGGTATATAATTATGTTTTTTACTTTGATTATCATGTTGAATTGGTTGCACGAGTATGTTCTTTTGGCTATTTTGTAGGCGATGCAGAAATCAATGTGTGAAACACGATCTGTGCAAAGTGTCATGATAGAAATCTAACCTTTACGGATCGCTTAGCGATCACGTTCTTATATTATTCTCGCAGGTATACTTGGTACGAAAATCGTGCAGGCTTTTCGAGGAAAAGAAGGATAAAAGCACGACGGGTGGTGCGTTTGGGGATCATTCACCGATCTCTTCTTCTGCGAGTCGAGTGCGAGTGCGAGTGTGAGTGAGAGTGAGAGTGCGAGTGCGAGTGCGAGTGAGACGCTGCATGCAAGCGAATTGAAGCTCGGGGGTGGTCGGGAGGTTCGAGCTCCGTACAACGGAGTGCGCCCATATATATATATTCAATCGCTCCTCTGTTGTATCAAACACTATCAATACAAAGATTTCTTCCTCTGTTTTGCTGTCTATCTCTATTATTCGGTTCCCGTGACATGCGTACATACCTGAAAAGCAACTCTCGCTTTTTTATTTTGATTTGTCTGATAATTGAAAACGATTTGCAAAAACTACCTGCTAGATCCGCCGGAATCGATGTGGTCTACAACTTTGCAGAAGGAAGTTTTCTCAAATTCTGCATCGATTTTGAGTTATCATTCGCGGACTGCGTATATACCTGAAAAGCAACTTCCGTTTTTTGTTTTTTGTTTTTTAATTTTTTTGCTAATTAAAAACGATTTTGTAGAAACTACACGCGGAAGCCACCGGAATTGATACCATCCAAAGAATAAAAGAAGCATACACTAACATCACTGAGGTTAGAATGTTTCTGGGAGCATGTGTCTTCTATGTTATTTGGATTCCACATTATGCACATGTAGCTGGCCCTCTTTATCAGTTTGCTGAGAAAGAATCAAAAGTTTAAATGGACAGAAGCACATGTAAAATCCATGAAAAAGCTAAAGGAGTTTCTGCAATCAGCACCAACTTTGAGAAAGGTAGACTATGAGTCTCAAAGGCCAGTAATTGTGACAGTAGACACCAGTCCTACAGGGATTCGATGGGCAATAGGGCAAGATGACGAAGAAGGACGTAGGTATTTGGTAAGATTTGGACCAAAGGTACTAAGTGCTCGCCAAAGGAACTATCCATAGATAAAGAGAGAGCTATGGGGTATGGTTACAGCCTTGAAAAATCAGAAAGAGTACCTAGTTGGTGCATGTGTGGTTGTAGAAATAGATTGTCTATCACTTCTTGGGATGATTACAAGCATCTCAACACCAGAAATTGCTATGTTGTGGTGGATTGCCTACATTAAGTCCTTAAATGCCGAGTTTAAGCACATTGCAGGTAAAGACAATATAGTGGCAGATATACTATCAAGGGCAAGGTATGAAGATGAGTCACAAATGATTGATGAGCGAGATGATGTAGTCACAAGGTTCTATTCTATCTCTCATGTCAAAGGTAACAATGTCTGCATGACTAATTCACTTGAATTGTTCTTGAAAGATCTTTATGAAGGTGATTGGATTCTTATTGGAATCTACTTGAGTATTCTAACAAAACAGGATGATTGGTCTGAACAAGAATTCAAGAAAATACATAGGAAAGCATATGGGTAGTTTTTGAGGGATGGCTACTTGTGGAAGCATCCTAAACAAAAGGGTGCTACACCACAACGGGTTATATGTTAAAAATAAACTCAAGTAAAGGTCATGCAAGAGTTTCATGCGAGTCTATGGGCTGGACACAGAGGTGTGTGGGCAATAGCTCCAAGTTGAAAGAAAAATACTGGTGGAAGGGTATGTATAAAGATGTATCTCAATTTGTAGAGTCGTGTGTAACTTGTCAAATGTATTCAAATGTCCAACATTGTGATGGATTGCACCCCACATATCCACTAGCCATGCACTATAAATGGATTGTGGATCTAGTCACAATCCCTTTAGGACTCTGGGAGATGAGATACTTGGTTCTTGCACGAGAGGACCTAACTACCCAGGTTGAAGGAAGAGCATTAAGAGCTAAAACCATAGAAGCTGTGTGCAAATTCCTTCTTGATGAGGTGATTTGCCATTATGGTTGTGTGGGAAAAATCACTGCAGATAGAGGTGAACTGGATGCCGAAGAAGCAAGGGAGTTCTTTTCTAGATTAGGAATCAAGCTTTGTCTTACTACAGCTTACAACCCTAAAGGCAATGGAAAGAGTGAAAGAGGGTTCCCATCCTCCTATCATCAAAGCTTTGGCCAAGGCTTGCGAAGGAAGAGTTGGTGAGTGGTCAAAACTGTTACCATATGCTTTATGGACTGATCGTTCAACAAATAGCTCAGTAATTGGCTACATGCCTGCGGAGCTAATGTATGGTCAAAATCCAGTGATGCCGATTGAAGATACAATTCCCACATGGAATGTACTACCTTGGGAAGAGGGGCTTAGCAGGGAAGGTCTCCTTGCACTGCGTATAAGGCAACTAGAGAGAAGACCTGGAGACATTGAAGCTGCAAAAGAACGACTCAAAAATGCAAGATTGAAAAGCAAGGACTACTTTGATAAGCGACATCGACTCAGGAACAAAGCAATTGACAAAGGTGATTGAGTTTTAGTGTATGATAGTAGCCTTGATAAACAACACACAGTCATGCGTAAGTTCTCAAAAAGATGGTTTGGTGTAACAGGACTTGATTTTGAGGTGTTTTAGCAATAAATTTTGTTTTTCTAGGAAGTTTTGGTCGTTTTAAAGTTAGTCCACTGTGTAGAAGGATGTGTGGATTGTTTCCGTCCAATAATTGTTTTTGATCCGGAAGGCACTTTCTGGGGCATTTGTGGAGGTGTTAACGTGGGATTCTGAAAAAGTGATGTATGAAGCGATTGAAGCCTGTGTTATAAGGAACAACTTTGGTTCTCTGAGTCTTTCGAGATTTTGATGTTTTGATGCTCGTTGAGGGCCAAAGATTAAGAAAAAAGTGGGATATTCTGTTTTTGCATTGTTTTTGTAGAAAATGTTGTTTTGCAGGTTGATTTTCAGCAAATCGGAGCAGGCTATTGAAATTTTCCATCACATAGCCGTCAAAGAGCGCAGCGAGGGCAACAAGATTGTGTGAGACAGACTTGGGCTGTTGTGGCTCTGTTTAGGAGTTATGTTTCAAAAATCTAACCTTTACGGATCGCTTCGCGATCACGTTTTTACCTTATTCTCGCAGGTATACTTGGCGCACAAGTCGAGTTGACCGAACGCCAAAAATAGAAAAGCGGCTATTTTGGGAGGTCGCATGCTTTTGGAGGAAAAACCAGAAAAGCAAGACGGGTGGTGTATTTTGGGGATCATTCATCGATCTCTCTTCTACGAGTGCGAGTGCGAGTGCGAGTGAGACGCTGCATGCAAGCGAACTAAAGCTTGGGGGTGGTCGGGATGTTTGAGCTCCATACAACGGAGTGAAACCATATATTTTATTGCTCCTCTGTTGTATCAAACACTATCAATACAAAGATCTCTTTCTCTGTCTTTGCTGTCTATCTCTATTATTCTCTTCCTATCCCATTTGGACTGTATGTTGTAAAGCATGTGCATGAAAATGCTACTTACACCTTGTCTGATGGTACAGAAGTAAAGATTCCCATTGCGGGAAAAAGGATCAAAATGTTTAAGAGAAGATGAGACAATGATCTAGAATATGTTGATGAGGAGGAAGAGCAAAACACAGGTGAAGATCAAAGTGAACATGAAGCTCTGGAACCATCGAGTGAAGAAGAAAGCAAGGAAGATGTACAAGAGGGCTGATCTTACAAAGAGACAATGTGGAACATACCGGAGGATGTGCAGGTTTAGAGGGTGGATGTTGTGTTGTGGCACGTATATAGTGGGAACGGGCATTAACCGATTTATCTTGTGACTTTTTGACGCATAAGTATACTTCATATAATACTCATATGCATAAATAAAATCTTTCTACCATACCTTAGTATTTACCTTTGAAGTAATATAAATGTACATTACTATTAGAAAGTACTGCAAGAGAAGTATCAATGATTGTGCCTCTTTTTGTCTGGGGAAAAAGCATTTGTATATTTCTTCTGATATCTTAGATATACCTTACCATATATAAATTATTTTCTTCTTTTCACATTTATTTAATAATATAACCCTTCAATAATGCATACCTTCTTGGATACATACAAGAGGGAAGGGCCTACTAGAAGACTTTATGAAAAGGAAGATACAAAGCTTCTTGGACCATCCAAATTTAAAACTCCTGACCTAAGGGCATGGAGAAAAGGCCAAAACCAAGTCAAGATCTTTTAGTAGGCCAATTTTTCTTTTTAAAACATGTCAATCTGAGTTACAAGTCAAAAGTTACAGGGAAAACAATGAAAAATCTTCCCACAACTACAGTGCAAGAAGAGATGGTAAACAAGTGAATCAAGTGAAAAGAGGTAATCTTGGTCTTCTTCCATAAAATAAGATATTTGGATGATAAAATACATAAGTATGTGAATGTGACACCTCAAAGATGCCTTGAAGGACAAGACACACAAGTTGGGATCCCCTACTCGAGCCACAAAGAATATTCCTAGGTGGGGCCCACATACATCCTGCACCCACATGGAGCCTCAACAACCAAAGATGCTTAATCTCATGATATTTTGAGTCCTAATATTGCCCATTTTAAGAAATATCCAACGAACATTTGATTTGGGCTAATTCTTTGGCCTAATCAAGTGATTATGTAAAACATGGCTCCCTCACCTATAAAAAGGGCAACCTTCTCTTCATTGGGGGCAATTCATGAGTGAGTGAGAATAGCTCAATTGCATAGTGACACACTGATCTTAGTGCCATACTTTTCCTTGAAGAAAGGCTGAAGTCTTACCTCATCTTCTCTCTCCATTAAGGTGGTGACGATTGCTCTCATGTAAGATATATGCTGCTAGTTTTTCTTTCATTTGCATATCTAATCCAATACTTGTGTCTAACTCTATCTCTATCTCTCATTATCTATCTTTAATACCACCACCACACTTAGATTTATCTATAATTCTATCTTTACTCCTCCTTTCATCTCTCTTGTTGCATCCTAGTTGTTTCATTGGAAGATATTCAAGCAGCAATCTTATCAATGTAACGGGCACAACCTTCTTGCGGGAAACAATTATGTACACAAGGTTAGTAACCATATCTTCATCTTTCACAAGCATCTCTCTATCTTAAGGTTCTCATTCTCTTCCACAAACTCTAGAATCTCCTTGCTACAGGTATTTCTCTCCCTGCAGTATCCTTATTGCCTAAGGGCAACAATAGGGCTTAGGAGAGAAACTCTCTTCTTCTTCTCCGTTCACTTCTTTCACACCTTTATCTTTGAACATACTAAGTATATCATTGATGAATAACCATAATCCACATAGAGGTAATTTCTTTCATTTCCATTCTATGCAATCTATTAGGGTCAACATTTGGATTAGTCAAAAGATTCACTTTCAGGAACGCATAATGTTTCTATTTGGTCCTGAAAGGCTCAGCGAAATACTAATTCTCTCACCAGATCCCATCATACTACCTATTATTGACTATAAATTCTCTTTTGATGTGAATGTGGTTATTTTATTATGAATCAAGAGGATTTGTACTCACAACTAATCCTAATCGCTAGACAAAACATATACATTATAGTAAGCACAAAGCTACAGTTCCAAAGAGAAATCCGTAGCTTATTTGGACAACAAAGATTAAATATCATTAACTCATCCATTAACCCTTTTATCCTACCCATGATACGATATGATCGTAATCTCGATGTTTTCATTTTTGTTTTGTTTTGACTATCTTTCATGAGTTCTCTCCATCACGTATGTGTTTGTAAGTGAAAGTGAGCGGCTCCTTTGGCTACATTTCTTCTTTAGCTCTAGAAGCTATGTTATCTACATCTTAGATCCTTCTCATAACCCTTGAGCTTCCTCACAAACTCTCACAGCAAGAGGCACGGTGCCTTCCTGGCAAGACTGCCAAATTCTTGACAGCGGTAAGCCTTTCTTGTCTCTGGCTTGGTGGCTACATCATAGAATTCCTTGGGCAGGAGTTGCAACTCCACTTGATGCCCCTCTTTACTTTTGAACCTGCCAGTGAATACTATAGTGTGATGTTCTTGTAACTGTTCTCTGGAGAGGTGCTTTGAGTGACTCGGGGTCTAGTTCATAAGCGGATAGTTCTTGTAGTTTCTCCTTTTGGTTGAGCTTCTTCTTGACCCTCTCTGCTGCTTGCATCGCTACTGTTTAGTGAATACAATGCAAAGTTAGCATATTTGTCGGAATTTTCTCTGAAATGTCCTTTACGGCTGAAATACTAACAATTTAGGTCCAATTTGCTTCAAATCAATTTCTGAACAAGCATAGATGCATAAAAACATGCAAGGAACAAAATTGTAAAGTCAAAACAAATATTTGCAACCAAAGTAAATAATCGCGATTATTTACAGCGGAGAAATTTTTTCAACTTTTTGCAAACTTGGCTTCATAAGCTTGAAGTATATACCAAATACATGATCTGGGTGAAATATGGGCTCATTTGGATGCATAGGGTGAAAATGGTACCAGATTTTGGCTTTAGGTCTCTGAAACAATAGATATAAAGGAAATTTGCAATTTTAAGCTCCAAATTGGTTCAAATTTGGCTAGTAGGCTTAACACATCATGTCCTTTGGATGTATGATGGCAAAATATCAAAACTCCCCAATCTTGACAAGAAAGTAAATAGTCACGATTATTAACTTTTCTTCCAAAATTTACATTTTTTGGTACAAACTAGTTCTAGGCATTGTATAGACTCTGTATATGAGATATAAGGTGATTTGGATCAAGAAATGTGGTCCATAACCAAGAATTTGGCTTGCTAAGACTTCTTTGCGTTTTTTGACAATTTTCCAAGTAATGGGTGGTCATTTTGGCTCATACTTGATTTTTGGCATGTAATAGGTGTGTACACATGATAGATGAGGTGAGGTGACAATTTCCAAGAAAAAATGATGCATAAGTAAATAATCGCGATTATTTACAACAGTGACAATTTCTTTGCAAACTCACAAATTTTGGCATAGACATATTCCATGTCCTGGATTGAATTTGGTCAAGTTTGATTATGCGGGCATCACTTTGTGCTTTGGCGACTCTGAAATCAATGTTTTTTGTGACTACATTGCCTGTTGGGTTGGTTGGTCAACTTTGAGGCTTTGGACTTGTCCGCAACATAGTCATGAAGCAACCTATCCAACTCTGGCTCATTTCGAGTCAGTTTGACCCCGTATGTCAAATTTGAAGCTTTGTAACTTTTGAGCAATTTTTTGCTTTTTGAGGGCTTTGATTTATGGGTTTAACCAAACCAATCGTATACATTGTATATAGACCTCATAAGCAAGCCATCTGTGGAGTCAGGTTGAAATTATGGCATTTGCCAAAAACCTAACTTTTCTAATGGGGACCCCCTCGACCCTAGCTGAATTGTCAACTGACGATATAGAAAGGTTCTATTATGTTAGGGCATGCTATGGTTCAAATCCCATCTGATTTGGTCGAGCTGGCAGGCCGCTATGGTCAGTTTTAGGTCGTAGGTCTTCGTGCACTGCTCGATTTCTAGGGTTTTTTCTAGGGCTTAAGACTAGCTACCAGCCATACAAAATGGATCATTGTTGAGTAAAGAACTTACCCGTCATGTCTCGTGTGAGATGGCACTGAAAATGGTCAACTGTGGGCTCCAGAAAAGTCGCACAAAAGAGGCTGAAAACTCTCTCTACAAAGGCTCCAAGTGGAAATGAGGTGGTTTTAGCCTACCTTGGATATCTATACCCGGACTTCTCGCACCAATTTTCCCCAGATTCCCACGTTAGTCCTACTAGGCCGTGAAATCTTTGTTATACTCAAAATTTCCCTGACAGATTCCTGTAGCTCATTCTGCAAGAATTTTGCAAAAGTAGGCCTGACCGCCTAATTTAGGCTTCCCGCATCCATCTTCTGATTTCCTTGTAAATTTTTATGCTTGTCTGCCTTGTCTTTCTGATCACCATCGTGTCTTCTATTTTTCCATATGAGCTTCCCTGCTATTTATTATTAATTTTTGACCTTTTTATTTGAAAAAATCAAAGAAAATAGCAAAATGCTCTAGAAAAGTAAAGTAAAAATCCAAAAATTAAGAAAAACCATTGAAAATTTTTTTGTTGGATTTTTCTTTTCTTAAGCCTCATTATCAATAAAAATGATGGAAAATATCCAAAAAAGAACTATTTTTAATGATTTTCTGATAGTATATACACTATTTACACTCATTGGGAATATATTATCAGTGAATTTTCCCTTGATGATGAATTATAAGGGCATTATTAGGTAATTTTGCAAAAACTCACATGTTAACATCAAACTTTTCCTCCCTCTTCAAACATTGCTCTTAATTACTTAGTACTTAGTAGTTAGTGCCCTTCCACCCCTCCTAGATGGCGTACTCCGGGACGACTGTGTGCATGGGTTGAACAATTGTGTGTATGCATAGCTGTGTTTGGCTCTACCATGCTGTGAAGATCAATGCAGTTCAAACCAATATGCTGTGCAAGAGCTGGGTCTTGAGTAATTGACTCAAGGGTTCTCAATGTCGAGGTTTGCTGCTAATGTCTTCCAAAGAGAAAATCTTGTACCTTGTGTGCTCTCTGATGGATTGTACCATCCGGATGCTTCAGCACACTGATTTTTTGAGTTGTTGGTAGTTCTTTTGACCATTGTCGAGCTTTTTCTCCCCATTGGTAGCTTGGTCGGCTCGGTGCTGCATGGTGTGGTGGAGTCTTTTGAGACTTAACTCGCCATTGCCCGATTGATTTTACGGTTTGTGGAGAAGACGAGTGCTCCTTTTTCTTCCAAATCATTTCCATGTTAGGTTCGGTGCTCGAAGATGCTCCTCTCTGTGTTTTAACCCTTGGAACCTTCTTTTGTTTTGTCGGTGAAGTTTTAGGCACCCAAATCTGAATCGGTTTATCCTTAAGCTGTGATTTTGGTACCCAAATTTTCCTGACTCCTTGCATGCTACTTGTAGCATTTGATTGTCGAGGAGATGGAAAAGATTGACTACTTCGTGGTTTGGTTTGCTGATTTCTTCTTTTCCATTCCTCTTTTCTTGGTGCAATTGGAACAATGAGTTGCCCTCCTTTAGGTGATAGCTTTAGCTGATTTGTATCCCAATCTGGTACTGCTTTGTATGTTCGCATCCAAGGTATTCCAAGAATCATCGTTTCATTCATGTGTTCTCTGGTAAGCATACAAACTGATGAGGACATGAACATCCATATACTATCACGTTCAAGTTGACTACTCCCAATGAACATCCATATACTATCACGTTCAAGTTGACTACTCCCAAGGTTGGAGTTGGGTTCTTGTTGCATCCTTTAATTGTCGCTATTCCTGCCGTCAATGCTTGACTTGTGAACTTCTTGTATGTGGAATAGCTGACTGCATTTACTCTAGCTCCTGTATCAACCAAAGCATTGGTGCTATGATTGTTGAGGTGTACTTTGATGTGCAAGTCCATTCCATCTAACTAGTCATCATCTATTGAAACAGCGTCTTTAGGTAATTCCCATTGTCGAGCATCTATTTCTAGAGTGTTGATGGAAATCAGTATTTGTTGATTCTTGAGAGCAGATTTCTGCTTGAGTACCCAAAACCGAGCTTCCTCTTAGGCTTCATTAATAACCTGCTGGTGTTTGATCTTTCTTTGTTTGGCTGCATACAATCTTTCTAGCAATTCATTGGTTAGTGGAAAATTATATTTCTTTAAACTACATCCACTAATTCAGTTAGCCATTTGTTCACCATCTAGGGTGGACAATTTTACTGCTCCACTTAGAGATACATTTTTAATGATAAATGGTCCGTTTCCCTTTTTCTTAAGCTTGGAAATGTGTTTCTTAAGGGAATAGACTAAAACGAAGTCGCCTTTCTTGAAGATTTTTGTGATTAAGTGGGAATCAAAAAACTGTTTTTGTTTTCGCTTTTGTGCATGATATGAGCTACAACAGTTAGCCTTTGCTCATCTAGCTTCTCCAAATCTTCAAGTCTTTCTGACAATTCATGTCCAGTCCACTCAAGATTCTGTGCTACCCTTAATGTCGGCAATATAAATTCTATTGGAAGTATGGCATCAAAACTGTAAACAAGGTTAAGGTTCTAGCATTTAAAGCTGTTTTGAATGAAACTCGATAAGCCTATAGAGCAGCATTGAGATTCTTTTCCCAGTCTGTCCTTCTTGAACTAACCACTTTAGTCAGCACCGACTTGATTTGTTATGGATGACCATAAAATAATTAAGCAAATACTCGATTACCTCATTGAGGAAATGAGTTCCCTAATCACTGACAATCTCTATTGGCAGACTATATCTTGTGAATACATACTCATATAAGGATGAAACAGTGGTTCTGGCATCATTCTTTTGAGTTGCTTTAGCCTAGGCCCACTTGGTCAAATTGTCCATAGCTACAATGATATATTGATCTTGGGTTCTATAAGCAAGTGGCTGTATTGGTCCAACAAAATCTATACCCCATTTTGCGAAAGCTCTAGCCCCCATCATTGGTCTTAAGGGCATGCTATCTACTTGTGTTGGCATTTTTGCTCATTGGCAAGCATCACACCTTCGAACATAATCTTTAGCATTTGCAAAAACTGTTGGCCACCATATGCTGGCCATCAAGATTGCTCTTGTGGCGATTTCACTAGAAAAGTGACCTCCAGCTAATCCATCATGTGCTTGTTCTATAATCGGAATATACTCGTTTTCATTTTCACAAATACGTAAATGTTGATCTTTACATTTTTGATACAATTGGTTTCCAATAAGAGAATAGTCTCTTGCCTTAGTTTCAATTGTTCTTTGATGGCGTTTACTCATATCCTCAGGAAATGATTGGCTCGATAAGTAAGTAACCAGATAATTACTCCACTTAGGAACATGTGACTTTGAAACAATTTTACATGAGGTATGGGTGTCTTTTTTTGACATTGAGGGAAATACTTTACAAAAGATCGAATATCTCTCCTCATAGTCGGTCAAAATACTCAAAGTCTTAAGATTCGTTGCATAGTTTGGTCTTCTGCAAAGTGAAGTCCTACTATGGTAACATGTGCTTGACTTAGGTACTGTTCTTTTTCTTCAGGATTAATGCATAAGAGCAATATCCCATCTCGATTTCTTTTGTATAGCCTTCCAACTAGTAAGTGATACATACCGATTGCTCGATTAATTTGACCATGATAGGAAGTGGTATTTGTGAATCCACTTGAGCTATTGTCATCAATGACATAATGTTTCCCGACCATCTAGGTATCATTTCCACGGAGAAAAAATAGGCATCTGATAGATCATTGTCTACCCCTTTAGGTGATTCTCCTGAAACAATCCTTGAAAAATGATCTGCTCGTTGATGTGTAGTGCCTTTTTTTACAACGACAGTGAAATCAAATTCCAGAAGAATGATGAACCATTTCACTATTCTCCCTGTGCTGCATGGCTTGTTGACCAAGGCTGGGTGGTCCACAAAGAACACAAACTTGTTGGCTAATAGGTAATATCTATACTTTTTAACGGCATAGATCATTCCTAATCCTTCTCTTTCGGTGGTGGTGTAATTCTTTTTTGTCATGTTCAATTGTCGGCTAGCATAAGAAATAGGAAAGTCAATTTTCTGGTCTCCTGGTTGAGCTAGTATACAACCGATAGCAAAATTGGAAGCATCTACATGCACGTGGAATACCTTATCCCAATATGGTTCTTTCAATATTGGAACTGAGGTGAGAGCTTGCTTAATCTTCATGAAGGATTCTTCACATGCCTCGGTCCATTCAAAGTGTGTAATCAAGTTGTACATGGGTTTTGCAATTATAGCGTACATGTAGATGAACCGTCGGTAATATCCACAATGCCCCATAAAGGCTTGTATCCCCTTTACTGTTGTTGGTCTTGGCAATTCTTCAATGACATGAATCTTCTCAATATCAGTATCTATGACATTTTTAGACACTATATGTCCAAGAAGTTTTCCTTGTCAACCCATGAATGTGCACTTTTCAAGATTTAAGAAAATCCTATAAAGTCTACATTTTTTGAATACCCTTTTGAGGTGTTCAAATGATCAGCCCGGATTGATGAATGTATGCATAGATCATCCATATATACTTTTAAGAATTTCCTAAGATATTCTTTGAAATCATGGCTCATCAACCTATGAAATGTGGATGGAGCATTAGTTAACCCAATAGGCAAATATACCCCATTCTGATGAAAAAGCAGTTTTATGCTGATCTTTTGGGTCAACCAAAAGTTGATTGTATCCCGAAAAGCCGTCTAACAAGCTGTAAGCTTATTTTCTTGCAAATCACTCTAAAACATGCTCAGTTATCGGAAGAGGGAAGTCGTCTCTAATGGTAGTTGCATTCACCTTTTTAAGATTAACACACACTCGTAATTTTCCATTCTTCTTGGGTACTACCATAATTGGAGACACCCAATCTGTGTGTTCAATTTTGTAAATGAACTCGGCTTCCTTTAGTTTTTAATCTCTTCTTTTATCTTCCTAGAAAATGTTTTGTTGAACGTCTATGGCCTTTGTCTACTTGGTTTCACATCATCTCTCATGGGTATGGTATATTGATAAATTCTTGGATCAACACCATTGAGATCCTTGTAAGACCAAGCGAAGATATCTCGGTATTCCTTTAACAATCTTAGCAAAAGCTTTTCTTCTTTGTCTGTTAGGTCATTCACGATGTAAGCAGATGTAGGCTCTTCTCTTGGTTCAGCCAAGTCTATCCTTTTAGCGTTTTCAGGTCCTTTGTAAGACTCACGTTGTTTCTACTACAGCCGGAGGCGTGGAGTTCCCTGCAAAATACCCAAATTAATAGCATACTAAAAATCATAAAACAGACTAATCGACATACCTGGAAACCACATAGATGCATAATCGCAAGATACACAAATAGAGGAAAACAGAGTGCGAGAAAGAAGAATAGGGCACGTGCAGACGCACCTCCTAGAATGGAGTGCTACGTCGGCACGGTGAGAGAGACGAAAGGAGGGGAGAGAAGAATACACAGACACTGGGTGCAAACTTCCCCCGTGCAAGAGTGACCATTTCCCTCTTACGTTGTCGTGCTGTGACACGTACATAGTGGGAACGCATGGTACAAGATCTATCTTGTAAATTTTTAGATACATAATTATCTTTCCTATAATGTACATATGCATATTTAATTATAATAATAAGCCTTCTATCTCATCCTATTATTTTTCTCAAGGGTAACCTATCCTTACTTTACCATCAGAAAATACTATGGCAAAAGCTCAATAGCTTAGCCTCTTTAACTTGGTGCAAAAAGAATTGATTCTTTATTTCTACTATCTCATTATCATCTCACACCCTAGCTAGATCCTATATCTAGGGTAAACTCCAATATATATATATATTCTATGTATTTTTTATACTTTTCTTATATTTCTTTTTAAATAGCTACTAGGAGGGAATCAAATCCTAGTGGGACACTAGGTGGCATGATTTCAAAGATACACTTATTTTAATGCATTATTGCAAGAATGATTACAAAACTTTGTCAAGGAGCAATGTCATGCTTTCATATGGCATGAGGTGTCCTTTGGAATTAAATGAAAGTCTAGGCTAAGGGGAGTGACGGGAAGACTTTTGCTGCCAGAAATGGACCCCAGTCTGCCCACATCATGCACGGACAACTCATTTCCAACTTTTCCAATTCCTATTCACACTGGCTCCTCTCTTCTTGTGTAAACCCTTGGGGGTTCCCTTCACCTATAAAAGGGGACCTCTTCTTCCTTGAAAAGGAACTCAAGCATTCAAGCCATTGATGAGAGGAATTCTTGAGGGAGTGAGTAGTAATGTCTAATTGTACTTAGCCCCATTAACATAAGCTCAAGCCTACACTTTCTCCTAGAGGAAGACTAGCCATTCTTGTACGCTATCCTTGGAAGATCAACTCTAATAAAATAAGGTGTTGAACTTGGCGTATCAATCAACGTTGAATTCTCCCCTCTTCTTCTCTCTCCCATCAATAATGGTGCCGAAGGGTTTCAAGTAAGATGTGTTCTACATTGATGTTTTCTTGATTTCTTGTTGTTTTCATTTTCATCTCTAATCCAACATATATATATGTATCTAATCTCATCTCCTTAACCAAATCTATCTCTCTCATTCTTAGTAATTCATCCTCTCTGCAAATTCTAGGTTCTCTTTTCTACAGGTACATCTCTCCCCACAGTATCCTTATTGCCTACGGGCAAGAATAGGGCTTGGGAGGGAAACTTCTCATCTCTTCACTTCTCTCATATCTACATTTCTCACATACTATCCTAGATGAATAACCCACATGATGATCATTTCTATCGCTTTCACTCTGTAGGATCTATTAGAATTAACGTATGGATTAGCCGAAAAATACACTTTCAACAACGTATAGTGTTTCTCTTTGGCCCAGAAAGGCTTAATGAAATACTTCTATCACCGCATCCCATCATACTACCTCTCATAGACTATAACTTTTCTTTTGACGTAAGCGTAGTTATCTTGCTATGAACCAAGAGGATTTGTACACACAATTAATCCCAATCACTAGACAAAATATATATATTATGGTAAGCACAAAACTACAATTCCAAAGAGCAATTCGTAGCCTATTTGGTCAGTCAAGATTGAATGCCATTAACTCATCTATTAACCCTTTCATACTACCCATGATACGATATGACCATAGCCTTGATGTTTTCATCTTTGTGTTGTTTTGACATTCTCTTTTGTGTTCTTTCTTTGTGTGTGTGAGTTCAAGAGAGAAAGAGTGGGTCTTCTTTGAGTGCACTTCTTTCCAAACCCTAGTCTTCATGGCATCTATGGTTTAACTCCTTCATATAGTTTTTGTTGAGTTCTCTCACAAACTCTAACAGCCATAAGCCCGGTGCTTTCTTGGCAAGACCACAAATTTCTCGACATATTTTTGGTGAACCCGACACGAAACTGCCATGGTGAGATTTTGTGGATAACCATGGGTGATCATGTTGAGCAACAGGGTATGCATTTTGACCCAGCAACAATGCAAATGTTTCAAGCATTTGCAATGTTCATGCAACAACAACATGACATTGAAAGAGGGGAGATTTCAGCAACGACGGCCATACAAGCAGTCGTCAATAGAATGGATCAGTTCAATGGCAAAGATGTAACCAAGTACTTACGCGAGTATGTGAAGGAGATGGAGCTGCATCGCGTGTCAGAAGGTGAGATGATTCAAAGCTTTGAGCTAGTTGTTGCTCCAGAAATTAGAGAGCATGTTAGGGTAATTAAAGATGGGCATGGGAGAAATTGGGAAGAACTCAAAGTAGCTTTAAAGGAGGAATATTTCATGGAGGACTCTGAGAGAGTGACCAAAAAGACATTCTTAGAATGGGTAGTCAAGCCAAAGCAAGGACTATCAATGACAGATCTACTTAGGGAATTTGAGCGGCATTGTGTACAACTCACCAAGACAGAAAGGGCCACACTAGATTCAGAGATAACAGATCTTTTCTTACAAGCTGCAGGTAAAGAGTTTCAAGAAAATTTGGAGCTCCTTCTTGAAGATAAAGATGTTGAGCAAAGGACTAAAGACCGACTGGAATGAGGTTGAAGGTGCTGTCTCACTGCTTGCCAAACGACAAAGAAAAAGGGACAAGATGGTAGTAAACACTAAAAGTCCTTCCACCTCAACTTCTGACAAAATGGTAAAGCCTACTTTTATCGCTCCTAAGTTTGATGAGTCCATGCTAGATGAGCTTGTGAAGGGAATGTGTGACTTGAATGTGAAGTTTGCAAAGCTTGAAGAAAAAGGCCAACCATCAGGGCCACTTCCTAGGCAAAGACAACAGCCCAAAGAAGGGTTTGTTAATAGATGTATTTGGTGTCATAGTACAGACCATGTAAGAAGGGATTGTAATGATTTTAGTGATGCTTTGTCAAAAGATGTTGTCTTTTTTAAGGATGGTAAAATTCACTTAAGAGAGACAGGTCTACCCTTGAGAACTAACTTTGGGAAGGGGGGAATGCAAACCTTAGTTGAAGATATGGCAACCAAGCATGCCACCTCTTCAGTTGAGGCAGCTACTTATGGAGTAAAAATTGAACATTTTTGTGATGAAGAGGTGAGTGACCATCATGGTCAAATTTGGCCAAATGTCATGCAATTAGGTAAAAAGGGAAAGCTTACAAAAGAGATTCTACATGAAGCAGGTGATTGCATACGTCTAGAAACAGGATGGAATGATCCAGTGGACTCATTGTCAGTGCATGACTACATTACAAAATGAGGCAATTGTAGAAGAGAAGCGCAGACGTGAGAATGCTGATGAAGGAACATCAAAAAGAGCTTCTAGAAGTGGGGAAAGAAGCGACTCAATGCCTTCTCAAACACCCTCAACACAATGAGCATCTCCACCTGAAGTACTCATGGAGCAGTCTACAATAGGAAAGAAGAAAGAGCCAACAAAAGGTAAGACAAAAGGCCCAACTTATAAACTACAATCTGATATTGAGGTTGCTACAGATTTAAAGAAAGTCTTGGAGGAAAGGATCTTGAATAGCAAGATTGAGTTTACTGTGGGAGAAGTTCTTGGCATTGCAAAGCATGAATTCTATGAGGAGATCATTGACATCATCAAGAGGAAGAGGCAAACCCTTGCTGAAGTTCTCGTCCACAGGTTGAAGGGGAAACCTCAAAGACACAAGGGATGCAACTGCAAAATAAGGAGAATGATGGAGCTGTGGTAGGATGCTACCAATCTAGTGGGAGAGTGAAGCAAGTGCATTTCTCAAATGATGATGAAGAAGTTGAAGATATTCCTAGGAGTTACTATTCACGAAATCATTGGGCAAGGGCTACTACAAAAACTTTGGTCAAGGTAGGTGATCTTGAAGAGCCATTTGTTGCTTTGATTGACCATGGTTCAGAAATAAACATAATGTCAAAGAGTCTCTACAACAAGTGCAAATGGCCAATGGACACAGATCATGGCTAGATGGTAAAAGTGGCAAACAATTCATCTGGTGAATTGTATGCAGCATGTCCAGGTGTGAAGGTAACAATAGGAGATATAAAGATTGACCAAAACTTCTTTGTACAGGATACATCTTCATATCATCTCATCCTTGGACAGCCCTAAATTATGGGAGTTCGAATGGAAACAAAGGTAATGGATGATGGTTCAGCATATGCTAGGATACGTAGCAAAGATGGTAAACGAGCTGTCCAATTTCTCACAATTTGTTTGAACCATGAAAGAAATCGTGACACCCTCAGAGAACATCCTCTACCAAAGGTGAGCAAAGAGTTTCATGATCATAGAGAAATGATGGGTTTTGGCCAAGTACCATTGTAAAGTGGGATTGCACTGGTACAGAAAGAAAAAGGGTCTCGCCTGATCCAAAAATAGGTGAAGCGTTTTCAACGAGCTCCTTGGTAACAAAGAATGGATCAGTATGTTTTACAAAACTTGAAGATTTGAAGAGATGTGAGAGGCAATATGTGCATAATGTACAAATAGGCATGAAAAAGAGTGGGTTGCTAGAGCCTACTGAAAATGTTTTGGGTTTATGTGAACAAGTTACTTTTGTAGATACTATGGGTGAGCTTGATGCTATAATGGGGTCTAATTTGCATCTTGAAAATGAAGTTGTGGAAGTTTGCTCTATGGAAATGTATCAAGTAATAGAAGCCTTTAAAGAAAGCCAAACAGTTGACCCAGAAGTCCATGTTGAAACTAAATACAAGAGTGTAGCAAAGAAGGTGAAACCAGTAGCTTCACCCTTACCACCCAACAACAAGGAAAATATTGAGCAGGCTTCTTTACAACCAAGTTTGAGGAATCCTAAAAATATTGGGCATACCTTCACAAAGGAGTCTTTCCAAGACTTGTAGATTGGTCGCAAGGAGTTTCTAACACAGGAGGAGACAAAGTGCTTCAAAGAAATGCTTTCAAAGCATGGTAAGTCTTTTGCATTTGAGCCACATGAGATAGGATGTGTTGATCCTTCTATTGTAGCTCCTATGGTAATTTTCACAATACCTCATGTGCCTTGGAATCTGCGGCCTATTCCGGTTCCAAAGGCTCATTTGCCAAAGTTAGTAGAGCTACTGAATGAGAAAATCAAAATGGGAATCTTGGAGCCTTCTTGTGCTCCATACTCAAATAGGTGGTTCACAGTTCCAAAGAAGAATGGTTCTCTACGCTTCATCCAAGATATGCAACCAGTGAACAAGGTGACAATTAGAAATGTAGGTACAGGTCCAATTGTGGATGAGTTTGCAGAGGCATTTGCAGGGAGGGCAATCTACTCAATGGGGGATCTCTACTCAGGGTATGATCAATTTCAGCTTGCAATTGAAAGCAGAGACTTGACAACCATGAGGACACCTTTGGGTTTGGTAAGGATGTGTACCTTGCCACAGGGAGCAACCAACTCGGTTGCACATATGATGAATGGGATGAATAACGTCTTACGTGACTTTATTCCTCAAATCACAATGCCTTTCATTGATGATTTGCCTATCAAAGGATGTGAAGAAAGTGACAAAGATGAAGCTTTGGATCTCAAGGGATGTCGCAGGTTTGTGGTAAATCACATAAATGATTGTGATAAAATTTTGTTTAGCTTGGAAGAAGTGAATCTTACATTGTCAGGGAAAAAGTCTATGTTTGGTGTCAATGAAGTGCTTATTGTGGGGCACATGTGCGGGCCATATGGTAGGAAACCTTGTCAACCAAAGGTAGCTGCCATCCAAAGAATGAAAGAAATGTGCACTAGCATCACTGAGGTTAGAAGGTTTCTGGGAGCATGTGTCTTCTATGTTATTTGGATTCCACATTATGCACATGTAGCTGATCCTCTTTATCAGCTGGTTAGAAAGAATCAGAAGTTTAAATGGACAGAAGCACATGTAAAATCCATGAAAAAGCTAAAGAAGTTGCTCCAGTCAGCAACAACTTTGAGAAAGGTAGACTATGAGACTCAAAGGCCAGTAGTTGTGACAGTAGACACCAGTCCTACAGAGATTGGATGGGCAATAGGGCAAGATGACAAAGAAGGACACAGGTATGTGGTAAGATTTGGAGCAAAGGTGCTAAGTGCTTGCCAAAGAAACTATCCACAGATAAAGAGAGAGTTATGGGGTATGGTTACAGCCTTGAAAAGTGGGAAAGAGTACCTAATTGGTGCATGTGTGGTTGTAGAAACGAATTGTCTACCACTTCTTGGGATGATTACAAGCTGCTCAACTCCAGACATTGCTATCTTGCGGTGGATTGCCTACATTAAGTCCTTAAATCCTGAGTTTAAGCACATTGCAGGTAAAGACAATACAGTGGCAGATATGCTATCAAGGGCAAGGTATGAAGATGAGCCACAAATGATTGACGAGGGAGATAATGTAGGCAAAAGTTGTATTCTATCTCTCATGTCAAAGGTAACAATGTCTGCATGACTAATCTACTTGAATCATTCTTGAAAGAGCTTTATGAAGGTAATTGGCTTCTTATTGAAAGCTACTTGAGTACTCTAACAAAACAGGATGATTGATCTGAACAAGAATTCAAGAGGATACGCAGGAAAGCATATGGATACTTTTTGACGGATGGTTACTTGTGGAAGCATCCTAAACAAAAGGGTGCTACACCACAAAGGGTTATATGTAAAAAAGAGACTCAAGCAAAGCTCATGCAAGAGTTTCATGAGAGTCTATGGGCTAGACACAGGGGTGTATGGGAAACCTTCTCCAAGTTGAAAGAAAAATACTGGTGGAAAGGTATGTATAAAGATGTATCTCAGTTTGTAGAGACATGTGTAACTTGTCAAGTGTATTCAAATGTTCGACATCGTGATGGATTGCACCCTACATATCCACTAGCCATGCACTATAAATGGGTTGTGGATCTAGTCACAATGCCTCTAGGACTCTGGCAGATAAGAGACTTGGTTCTTGCATGAGAGGACCTAAATAACCAGGTTGAAGGAAGAGCATTAAGAGCTAAAACCACAGAAGCTGTGTGCAAATTCCTTCTTGATGAGGTGATTTGCCGTTATGATTGTGTGGGAAAAATCACTGCAGATAGAGGTGAGCTGGATGCCGAAGAAGCAAGGGAGTTCTTTTCTAGATTAGGAATCAAGATTTCTCTTACTACAACTTACAACTCTGAAGGCAATGGAAAGAGTGAAAGAGGGCATCCTCCTATCATCAAAGCTTTGGCCAAGGCTTTCGAAGGAAGAGTTGATGAGTGGCCAAAACTGTTACCATATGCTTTATGGGCTCATCGTACAACACATAGCTCAGTAACTGGCTACATGCCTGCGGAGCTAATGTATGGTCAAAAGCCAGTGATGCCCATTGAAGATGCAATTCCCACATGGAATGTACTACCTTGGCAAGAGGGGCTTAGCAGGGAAGATCTCCTTGCACTGCGTATAAGGCAGCTAGAGAGAAGACCTGGAGACATTGAAGCTGCAAATGAACGACCCAAAAATGCAAGGTTGAAAAACAAGGACTACTTTGATAAGCGACATCGACTCAGGAGCAAAGAAATTGACAAAGGTGACTGGGCTTTGGTGTATGATAATAGCCTTGATAACCAGCACACAGTCATGCGTAAGTTTTCAAAAAGATGGTTTGGACCATATGTTGTAATCCATGTGCATGAACACGCTACTTACAACTTTTCTGAACTAGATGGTACAGAAGTAAAGATTCCCATTGTAGGAAAAAGGATCAAAATGTTTAAGAGAAGAGGAGACAATGATCCAGAAGATGTTGATGAGGAAGAAGAGAAAACCATAGGTAAAGATCAAATTGAAGATGAATCTTTGGAATCATCCAGTGAAGAAGAAAGCAAGGAAGATGTACAAGAGGGCTGATCTTACAAAGAAATCATGTGGCACATACCGGAGGATGTGCAGGTTTAGAGGGGGTGGATGTCGTGCTGTGACACGTACATAGTGGGAACGTATGCTACAAGATCTATCTTGTAACTTTTTAGATACATAATTATCTTTCCTATAATGTACATATGAATATTTAATTATAATAATAAGCCTTCTATCTCATTCTATTATTTTTCTCAAGGGTAACCTATCCTTACTTTACCATCAAAAAATACTATGGGAAAAGCTCAATAGCTCCGCCTCTTTAACTTGGGGCAAAAAGCATTGATTCTTTATTTCTACTATCTCATTATCATCTCACACCCTAGCTATATCCTATATCTAGGGTAAACTCCAATATATATATATATTCTATGTATTTTTTATACTTTTCTTATATTTCTTTTTAAATAGCTACTAGGAGGGAATCAAATCCTAGTGGGACACTAGGTGGCATGATTTAAAAGACACACTTATTTTAATGCATTATTGCAAGCATGATTACAAAACTTTGTCAACGAGCAATGTCATGCTTTGTAACAAGACTTGATTTCGAGGTGTTTTAGTAATAAATTTTGTTTTCTAGGAAGTTTTTGTCATTTTAAAGTTAGTCCACTGTGTAGAAGGATGTGTGGATTGTTTTCGTCCGATAAAATTTTTTGATCCGAAAGGCACTTTTTAGGGCATTTTTGAAGGTGTTAACGTGGGATTTTGAAAAAGTGATGTATGAAGGGATTGAAGCCTGTGTTATAAGGAACAACTTTGGTTCTTTGAGTCTTTAGAGATTTTGATGTTTTGATGCTCGTTGAAGGCCAAAGATTAAGAAAAAAGTTGGATTTGCTATTTTTGCATCGTTTTTGTAGAAAATGCTGTTTTGCAGGTTGATTTTCAACAAATCGGAGCAGGCTATGGAAATTTTCCATCACATAGCCGTCGAAGAGCGCAGCGAGGGCAACAAGATTGTATGAGACGGACTTGGGCTGTTTTGGCTCCGTTTGGGAGTTATGTTCAGTTGAAGACACCTTGTTCTCGCAGGTATATTGGCGCGCAAGTCGAGTCGACCGAGCGCCAAAAATAGAAAAGCGGCTATTTTAAGAGGTCTTGCGCTTTTGGAGGAGAATAGAAGGACGGGTGGTGCGTTTTGGGGGGATTCACCATTCTCTCTTCTGCGAGTGCGAGTGAGAGTGCGAGTGTGAGTGCGAGTGCGAGTGCGAGTGAGACGCTGCATGCAAGCGAATTGAAGCTCGGGGGTGGTGGGAGGTTCGAGCTCCGTACAACGGAGTGCGCCCATATATATATATATATTCAATTGCTCCTCTGTTGTATCAAACACTATCAATACAAAGATTTCTTCCTCTGTTTTGCTGTCTATCTCTATTATTGTGTTCCCGTGACATGCTTTCATATGGCATGAGGTGTCCTTTGTAATTAAATGAAAGTCTAGGCTAAGGGGAGTGACGGGAAGACTTTTGCTGCCAGAAATGGACCTTGTTTTAATGAATTTTTTACACAAGGTTCCAATCCGAATTGGAAAATGATTTTAAAATGAAAATCGTAGCTAATGAGCTGAAGTTTCTGCCCATATTTTTACTTTTTTATTTGGAGCCACGGTTGAGGAGATATGATCAAAAGATTGGACCCTAGTCTGCCCACATCATGCAGGGACAGCTCATTTCCAACTTTTCCAATTCCTATTCACACTGGCTCCTCTCTTCTTGTGTAAATCCTTGGGGGTTCCCTTCACCTATAAAAGGGGACCTCTTCTTCCTTGAAAAGGAACTCAAGCATTCAAGCCATTGATGAGAGGAATTCTTGAGGGAGTGAGTAGTAATGCCTAATTGTACTTAGCCCCATTAACATAAGCCCAAGCCTACACTTTCTCCTAGAGGAAGACTAGCCATTCTTGTACGCTATCCTTGGAAGATCAAATCTAATCAAAGAAGGTGTTGTACTTGGCGTATCAATCAACGTTGAATTCTCCCCTCTTCTTCTCTCTCCCATCAATAATGGTGCCGAAGGGTTTCAAGTAAGATGTGTTCTACATTGATGTTTTCTTGATTTCTTGTTGTTTTCATTTTCATCTCTAATCCAACATATATATATATGTATCTAATATCATCTCCTTAACCAAAACTATCTCTCTCATTCTTAGTAATTCATCCTCTCTGCAAATTCTAGGTTCTCTTTTCTACAGGTACATCTCTCCCCACAGTATCCTTATTGCCTACGGGCAAGAATAGGGCTTGGGAGGGAAACTTCTCATCTCTTCACTTCTCTCATATCTACATTTCTCACATACTATCCTAGATGAATAACCCACATGATGATCATTTCTATCGCTTTCACTCTGTAGAATCTATTAGAATTAACGTATGGATTAGCCAAAAAATACACTTTCAACAACGTATAGTGTTTCTCTTTGTTGAGCTTATATGTGAAGCTACTCAATATATGGCTTCTCTATATATGGCACCAAGGTCCCCTCTATATATACATCATCTCATGTGTGTATTCTACACACTTTGGGGTTCTACTTCTGTGTTCTCTCCTTCTCTCTCAACGTGGTATCAGAGCAGTACGTTTTTGTTTTCGATTTTTCTCCTGATCAAAATCGATTTTGCAGAAACTACCCTCGAAAGGGATTGCAATCGATGTGGTCTACAACTTTGCAGAAGGAACTTTCTTCAAATTCTGCACCGATTTTGAGTTATCGTTCACGGACTGCGTACATACCTGAAAAACAGCTTCCGCGTTTTGTTTTTTATTTTTCTGCTAATTGGAAACGATTTTGCAAAAACTATCCGCCAAAGAGATTGGAATCGATGTGGTCTACAACTTTGCAGAAGGAAGTTTCTTCAAATTCTGCACCAATTTTGAGTTATCGTTCACGGACTGCGTACATACCTGAAAAACAGCTTCCGCGTTTTGTTTTTGATTTTTCTGCTAATTGGAAACGATTTTGCAGAAACTTCTCTCTACAGAGACCGGAATCGATGTGGTCTACAACTTTGCAGAAGGAAGTTTTTTCAAATTCTGCACCGATTTTGCGTTATCGTTCGCGGACTGCGTACATACCTAAAAAGCAACTTCCGCTTTTTGTTTTTAATTTTTCTGCTAATTGGAATCGATTTCGCAGACCGGAATCGATGTGGTCTACAACTTTGCAGAAGGAAGTGTTTTCAAATTCTGCACCGATTTGGATTTATCGTTCGCGGACTGCGTACATACCTAAAAAGCAACTTCCGCGTTTTGTTTTTGATTTTTCTGCTAATTGGAAACGATTTTGCAGAAACTACTCGCAAGAGAGACTGGAATGAATGTGGTCTACAACTTTGCAGAAGGAAGTGTTTTCAGATTCTGCAATGATTTTGAGTTATCGTTCGCGGACTGCGTACATACATAAAAAGCAATTTCCGTTTTTTGTTTTTTATTTTTTTGCTTATTGAAAACGATTTTGTAGAAACTACCCGCGTGAGAGACCGGAATCGATGTGTTCTACAACTTTGCAGAAGAAACTACCCGCTATGGGAGACCGGAATCGATGTGGTTTATAACTTTGCAGAAGGAAGTTTCTCTAAATTCTGCACCGATTTTGGGTTATCGTCTCGGACTACGAATATGTTTGAAAATCAAAATTTTACTTTTTGCTTTTGATTTTTCTTACAATTGAAAACTTCTCAATTATATTTTTCTTCATCAATCATATATTTGTTACTGACGTATTTTTGCTGCAGAAGCCAGTTACACATCGTTCCGATTCAGTCGAGCCGTTGATGATCGTCCAAATTCTATCGAGCTACTGTTGGTACATGATCTTTTGTTATATGATATACTCGTTCATTGATTCTCGTATAATTATTCTTTTAGAGATATAGTTTACGTCGTTTTACTGATAATTTCTCATTGATACCATAGTGATTTTGATGGTACCATGATGATGTTTTGTTAATACTTTGGTCATGGTGATTTTCGTTGATACCATGATGATATGTCATTGATACCATGGTTATTCTCGGTGGTGCCATGATGATGTTTCGTTGATACCATGGTTATTCTCGGTGATTCCATGATGATATTTCGTTGATTCCATGGTGATTTTTGTTGATACCATGATGATGTTTTGTTGATACCATGGTTATTCTCGGTGATACCATGATGTTGTTTCGTTGATACCATGGTTATTCTCGGTGATGCCATGATGATATTTCGTTGATACCATGGTTATTCTCGGTGATGCCATGATGTTGTTTCGTTGATACAATGATTATTCTCGGTGATATCATGATGCTTTTCGTTGATACCATGATCATTTATTCATTTTTATTGACATAATGATGATATTTTGTTAATACTTTGATGGTATTCATTGATCACTACATTGATAAATGTTGTTTTATGTAGTATATACACATATCATTTGTATCACGTAATCACACATTTTGTACTTTTACGTTTATACTTTACGTACCATATGTTGTCGTGCATATATATGTCGTCAAAAGAGTGGCGTCGCGAACCATCTCTTATGGCATTGTGAACGTAATTATTTCATTAACGATGCTAATAATTTTCATGACATGTTTTTTTTTTGGAGTCTATGATCTATGTAGGATTGATCAAAGAATTGATTTTATGAAGACAAACTTGGTGACAATAAAAGATTTATGAAGATATGTTTGGTAATGCCATATTGATGACAACATGAAGACATGTTTGGTGATGCGATATTGATGACAAGCTACACAGCAGATTCACGGAGACACTTTTGATTACAAGCTAATCGATAGCTTTTACACCTCTTTATTGAACCTTTGTATTCATTATTGTATTTGATAGGAGTAATGTAACTCCTCATAAAACATTCATTGTAAAAGGAGTGATGTAGCTCCTCGTAAACATTTGTATATTCAATGATTTTTATAATATAACGGTGGGTGTATATAGAGCTGTGGGTTTTTCCCTTGATCCCCCAAGGGTTTTTTCATCCACAGTTAGGGACCCTTATTTGAGCGGGGGTGTTGAGCTTATATGTGAAGCTACTCAATATATGGCTTCTCTATATATGGCACCCAGGTCCCCTCTATATATACATCATCTCATGTGTGTATTCTACACACTTTGGGGTTCTACTTCTGTGTTCTCTCCTTCTCTCTCAACACTCTTTGGCCCAGAAAGGCTTAATGAAATACTTCTATCACCGCATCCCATCATACTACCTCTCATAGACTATAACTTTTCTTTTGACGTAAGCGTAGTTATCTTTCTATGAACCAAGAGGATTTGTACACACAATTAATCCCAATCACTAGACAAAATATATATATTATGGTAAGCACAAAACTACAATTCCAAAGAACAATTCGTAGCCTATTTGGTAAGTCAAGATTGAATGCCATTAACTCATCTGTTAACCCTTTCATACTACCCATGATACGATATAACCATAGCCTTGATGTTTTCATCTTTGTGTTGTTTTGACATTCTCTTTTGTGTTCTTTCTTTGTGTGTGTGAGTTCAAGAGAGAAAGAGTGGGTCTTCTTTGATTGCACTTCTTTCCAAACCCTAGTCTTCATGGCATCTATGGTTTAACTCCTTCATATAGTTTTTGTTGAGTTCTCTCACAAACTCTAACAGCCATAAGCCCGGTGCTTTCTTGGCAAGACCGCAAATTTCTCGACAACGTATTTTATTTATAGATTTCTTGAATGGTCAAAGTGAGTACAAACTGATCGGCCGGTCATAAATATCCAAAGCTCATAAAGAGCACTTGAATAATCAAATATACATAAAATATAATATCCTTTTGCATAATCCATTATCTACTAATGCTTTTGCCACTTTTCAATTGCAATAAATGGATAAATATCAATTCCATATTATACCTCTCCGTTGGAAAGCAACTGTCCTCAGTTGCGAAGATAAAAATCTGCAAACAATACTTGTCAAAAACAATGATTAGAAATATGTATCAAATAGTAAAAAATCCATAAAATTAGACAACATTGCTTATTCCTGTCGTCATCCACATACTACCTATTCTAGTGTCCCATACCACTAGAATAAGCAGTATATGTCATACCGTGATGAATCAGGATATCATTGGTCACAATCATCATTTAATAAGTCAATTCTCATCAATGTCAATTGCGATTCCATAAATATTGTCGCGACAGAAAATCATCAATAGAGAATCCGACTTTAATTCCAGTTCCAAATATAATCCAAATCCAAAATATCTTTCATTTTGTATACCCAGGTAACAAAATCACACCAGTGATAGTGGTGGCCAGCCACTGCAGCATGATTTTGTGATTGGTGTTGCCTAAATCGGCGAATCTACACCAATAAGACGTGCTGCCTAGATCGGCGAATCTGCACTAATGTTGCCTAAATCGGTGAATCTGCATTTGATATAAGTTCAAAAAGCTGCCTAATCGGCGAATCTGTGTGCCTATGACCAATGGACTAGACATGGCATAAAAAGTGACAAATAAATGACCTATTTGATATGAAATTGGAATATACTGTAATGTGGAAGCATGTACCAAATGTTAGATATCATCGCATACCAATTGAGTGCATGTAAGTAGGGGTATGACAAGTCATCTCAGTAAGAGTCCAATCAAAGAAAGGAGAGCCCATGACATTAGAAACAATGGATTTTGCAACATAATGTTAACAAGTAAAGGAGCATCTGAAAAAACAATTGCCTGTTGCAATGGTGGTGGGGTATCTATAGGGGTATGAGAATATCTAGATTTTGATATGAGAACATTGTACTTAGATTTATCTGCAAAATGTTTCTAAAAAAATAAAGCACTAAAAACAATGAGCCATTTGAAGAGGACAAAAACAAGAAAATCTTCATTGTTTTATAAGTGCAAAAAATTTTAAGACGACTCATGAATGCATGACAATTGACAAATTGAATCGATGAACGGAATCACAGAGAAGATCATATGGTATAGCCTAGCTATAACTAGATGAATTTGCAAAAAGAGCCTCAGTATTACATTTGTTGATTCTGATGAACCCTAAATCAGCAGGTAAATTTTTTTTTTTTACTAGCCTGTGCTAATTAAAGGCATTCACCAATTGAAAGTATAATGAGAACGAGATTGCTAGAAAGAGTAAAGGATGAGAGAATCATGTGCTACGAGAGGTGCTGACAATTGACATTAATCTAAGATACAAGTTATGAATCAAAGTAGATCAAAGACGATAGAGAGAGCTTACTAGAAGTATATTATTGAAATGTAAGGAAAAATCTCATACCTAAAGGTTCTTTGATATGATAGCATTGTAGTGGGCTTCATCTGCAAAAGGACTTCTCAAAGACAAAGCACTAAAAGATGATTTTGTGTTAGATGCAGGCAAGTATGTATAAATACTTTAAAGTCCTTAATGAGGAATTTGAAGTTTAAAGAGAAACTATGTCGAACAAATTGATCTATAAGGATCTTTCTGTAATGGCCTATAAAGACAGGTGTTAATGCCAAAAGTGGGTGGTAGTTTACATCAGTTATCTAAAGTACAAATTGCAGAGTCAATTTGAGTCCCCTTTTATTGGTAAACAATTCTAACTTTGGATCAATTTTATCATTGATGGATTTTAAAATGTTAATACATTGAGTATGTGATTAAAATACTCTTAAATTTAACAAGGAATTGTTTTTCTACTCAAAATTTCTCTAGAAATTTGGAACTTTCATTAACTAATCATTGAAAGGCAAGCATATTCAATCAAGTGGCTTATTCTTTAAACACGAGCCGTATTCGCAAGGCAAGTTGCAAGTGCTACAAGCATTGACTAATGCGTATACTTGCAAGCATCTGTAGAAGCGAAGTTGGATGTGGCAGCCTGCTCTCTTAGGAAGAGGCCAAACAATACAAATACGCCGTGGGTGGTGATGAAGGAGCTTACGTGAGGTTAGGATCTGTATATATGTGATGATGGAGCATAGAGTAAGTGTTTGATGCAGAAAACAACATCACGATGGGTAGTCAACCATTATGAGCTTAAATGTCTTGTCGTGACAATTTCCATAATCAGTAACACAAGGGGAGGAGTGGAATATTACCAGAGGCTAGGATTTGCCAGCTATGCCTTATAGAGCCAAACATAGAGTTACATTACATATGGCATTGTTCATTGTTCAGTATACTATGAGATATGAGTCCACTTTCATTGTCTATTCAAAGATGGTTTCAGACCACGGACTACAGTCATGAGATATCAGGATCAAAGATTCTTCGGGTTCTTTTTTTCTTTTTTTTTTGGTTATAGGTGCGTAGACACAAGGAGAGGCTTGTGAGGAGATGAGACAATGTGAGACATTCATAGAGGGAGATATCATTGATTCTTGAGAGCAGACACGGAATTGAGATGAGAAAGCTTCACAAGAGACTAGAGAGTCCCTATGCTAGAGACATATTGACCGACAAAGCCATTAAGCTTGGGAGAGCTAGCCGCCCCATGTCTTCAGGGCCACTGCAACGTTGATGGAGGCTCCTGCTAGCCCTCCTCAGACATTGATGTTCATTTTAATTAGCCTTTATTTTTACTTCATTTTATTTTGTATCCAGACATTGTAATAGATCCACCAAGATTGTATCATTGATCTCATAGTCGTTTTGGCCTTTTGAAGATCGAACTTTTTGTGTGTGTGTGTGTGTGTATGTGTGTGTGATTGTTGGGTGCACGACGTAAAAAAGGGGCTCAAGATTTAGGTGGTCGTGGGTGTGAATGCAAGTGACGAACAGAGAAGAAGAAGAATAAGAAAATATTTTTTAAGTCGTAGGAAAGTTCCCCTGTTGTGCACCACTATTTGGCATAAAGGACTGCAACAGTTCTAAGGGTTGATGATCTAAGTGGGGGCCGAAGTGCTGCATGGTGGGAGTTCATCTCGGTTTGCATGCAGAAACGAGTGGTGCAGGCCAGTGCCGCTAATGACATACCATGCTCATGCTTGGGCTGCAGCACGTGCATCTGTTGGGACGTCCAAGGCCGAGGTGAGGCGGTGGTGGAGGGTAGCAGAGCTCCGGATGTGAATTAGCCAGGGGCTTGCAATTATAGTGCCACCCTCATGGGCTGACGGCTCCAACGTCTGCTCCCACACCTACTTGCTTGATTTCAAAGGTCTCCATACTCCATTTCATTGAGAAAGTCATTTGTGGAATTTAAAAGGCCTATTTTGAAGAGGACGCATTCCGAGTAGTGAGCATCGGTGGTGAGAGTTTCCATGGATCTCTTGAGAACCTAATCACTGCGGCATCACAGTACGCTATAGGGCCCATCCTTGCTGGAGAGTTGGCCACTTGAACTAACCAGAGAACTCCCACACGCGAGAGAGAGAGAGAGAGAGAGAGAGAGAGAGAGAGAGAGAGAGAGAGAGAGAGAGAGTGATTTCCCCAAGTGGCAAGTCCTTCTTGCTCGCCTTCTTTGCTTGTTCTCCCTCCCATCAAGGGCCATGCTTCTTACTCCCCTTCTACAAGCATTCACAGCCGTTGGTGTCTCTCTGTGTGTGTGTGGCATGGGATTAAAGAAAAGGCGGCGCCCACACATCTTACGTGTAGTGAGCTGCAACCTCAGCATGGCGGCCAGAGAGAGAGAGAGAGAGGGAGAGAGAGAGAGAGAGAGAGAGAGAGAGAGAGAGAGAGAGAGAGAGAGAGAGAGAGAGAGAGAGAGAGAGAGAGAGAGAGAGAGAGAGAGAGAGAGAGAGAGAGAGAGAGAGAGAGAGAGAGAGAGAGAGAGAGAGAGAGAGAGAGAGAGAGATAGGTGGCGACATCTGTAGAGGACGAGAGAAAGAAGTATATGGTGATTGTGGGATAAACAAAGAGAGTAAGAGATAGAGAATGCACGTGTATGGTGGGTGATGAGTGCGGGTAGCTAGAGACCCAGAGGTTGAGAGGGAGGGTGCCGCCAAAGCTGGTGGGAAGTTGCATGGAGGTTGACGAGGAATTCTATGGTGTGTCGAGCATGCACGCTCTGGTCCACTCTAACCATCCATGCACTGGAGTAGAAGTGGTTCACGATGAAACTGAGAGAGAGGGTAGTTGTGATAGGCCAGAGAGAGAGAGTGACGGACGGCGTCTAGGGAAACAGGGAGAACTCCCACAAGAGAGAGAGTGGAGGGAGATGCAACGTCTGTAGGGGGTGTGTGTGTGCACGCGCATGCACACACGTGCAACGTAGAGAGGCTTCATCGTGCTCATATCAATTTTGACGACGCGGACTGTGGCAAGGGTTCTCGTATCTGCAAGGGTTCTCCTCACGACCCTGATCTGTGATTCCGCCACATTTTACCTACCGCTGTGAGCTTCTACGGCATGAGCTCCCTATCATCCTTGTTTTCGTGATGCTTCCTTACCCTCGACCATCGAACTGTCTGCGTAGAACCTAGTTTTTTCAGTTTAGTTCTCCCATGGATTTTATTTAAATTTTTGTTTATTTATTTAGCTAGTTATCTAAAAGTCACCCTTCGCCCTTGTTCTCATGTGCTAGATATTGAGCCTGATTAGGATTGGTTCCCGCAATTGTAATTTTCTATTCCTCGTAGTTTGATCCAATCAGACGTGTGTTCTCTGAGTTGTTAAAGCCTTCCAATTTTTCTCTAAAAACATTTTCTCGAGACTTGTGATCAAACGGTCATGCTGGTGAATGCATTGATACAAATAAATATATATATATATAAGACTAGCTTGTTATAATCGATCATATTATAGCACTAATTTCTATGTATTGCTATCAACATATGCACTCTGACTAGCTCAACAATAATTTAAAAAAACGTTCACTTATTTATGGGTTTAACATGAATCCCGACACATATTTAATCAATGAAAGTTAGGAAGAAACAAAAATACTAAAGAAAAAGAAACTTAGCTTCCATCAAATTGCTAGGCATAAAATCATCGGAGCGTAGCCTAAGGCTTTGATACCACTGCTACAGCCAGATGTGTGGAGTTCCCTGCAAAATACCCAAAATAGCATACTACAAATCATAAAACAGACTAATCGACATACCTGGCAACCACATAGACGCATAATCGCAAGATACACGAACAGAGGGAAACAGAGTGCGAGAGAGAAGAATAGGGTGCGTGCAGACGCACCTCCTAGAATGGAGTGCTACACCAGCACGGCGAGAGAGAAGAAAGGAGAGGAGAGAAGAATACACAGACACTGGGTGCAATCTCCCCCCGTGCAAGAGTGACCATTTCCCTCTTGCATGTATCTTATTTATAGATTTCTTGAATGGTCAAAGTGAGTACAAACTGGCCAGCCGGTCATAAATGGCCAAAGCTCATAAAGAGCACTTGAATAATCAAATATACATAAAATATAATATCCTTCTGCATAATCCATTATCTACTGATGCTTTTCCCACTTGTCAATTGTGATAAATGGATAAATATCAATTCCATAACAATTTCCGTAGTTCCCTAACAGGTTGTTCGACTATGATTTTCCGATCTTGGAGAGTATACTTTTTATAATGGTATGGAACATGCATTACATCCTTACCATCTTCTTCCGTGGTTTACATTTCGGTTGTGTATATCTCCTTTACAACTTTTTTCAACTCTTGATATTTCTTTTTCCGCTCGACTTTGGTGATGAGTGGCTTCTTATCCTGTGGGTTTTCTTGAGTACCCTTCCTTGTTTTCCTCGATGTCTGAAACATTTCTAAATTTTTGTTTGAAGCATATGTGCTAGTTATTTTGTCCTTGAAACAATCATTAGCATCTATCTGCATCACGAATTGTGTTTTATTGGAGACTGATGGCATAGGTCGTGTTTTCACAATTCTGGTGTCTCTTTTTTGTCTACACAATTTTTGTCTTTTTGATTTCTGGTTTGGAAAGTCAAAAAACTTTTCCTCCCCTCATTTTAAGAGTAACTTAGCTCTCGTATGCTCTTTTTCTGACCCCATATCTTTTGAGGTAGCTGAGTGTTCATCTAACTCATCAGTTGCATCGTAATAGAGGTCTGAAAAGACTTGTTGAGATTTCATTAAGTCCTTGGGTTCCTCATCTTCGTTTTCAATGTTGAGGACTGAAATCATTTGGATAAGAATTATGTTGTAGCCATCCTCATTGCAAAATTGAGTAGGCATAGACGTAGTTACACATACATCCATTATCACTAAAATTTGACTCCACTCGAATGGCTCAAATAAATGCTCTGGAAAGGGTTCAGGTACGTAGGCTTCATTTGTGTAGTCCCTTTCTAGGATACAGTCTTCTTGTCTTAAGCTTCCATTTTCTGAAGCTCCACACATCCAAATAAGAGTGTCTTTGTTTAACCAGGATGGAAGTTTAGTTTCATCTCAAGAGACTGAATCAAACTCTTGGATGGGTGTTTTCAAGACATCTTTATAAGTGTGATCTTTTAGATTGAATCTTGTTATAGATCCCACTTGCTTCAAGTATAGATAGTTTTTTCCCCAATCTTGGATAAGCTGTACCTGTCGCATGAAAGGTCTTCCCAATATGATTTCATAGTTGAGTTTTTTCCCAAAGTGTACTATGGCAAAAGTGTGTCGATATTCAATTCCACAGGAACTGACTTTCACTTTTTCAAGCAACCGTAATAGTCTCTCAATGTGTCCGTCAGCCAATTGCAATTCCATTCGAGTTTGTCTAATGGCTGGTTGTCTCCCCAATTCCCATACTGCTTTAGTGTCTATGGCTATGCCTGCTCCACTATCCAGTATCGTCATGGTTTCAATTTCATTATATTTCACTGGGAGGGTGGTGTTTCCTTCTTCCCCTTCTTAATATTCTTCGACTTTGTTCATGGGAACTGATCGAATCTCTTTGTTGTCCATTTCATTTTTCAATTTTCCCAATTTTTTTGAGATTAACCCAGTTATCCCCACCTTCTCCAGGGTTTTCTGTAAATCATTCCACAAGTAGGGTCTGAGTTTTAACAGTTCTCCCAAGGTAAGAGTGCATTCATTAGGTGTAGACATGATTGAATGAATGTTGTCTATTCTAGAGTCTGTTCAGCTTTTTTTATGTGAGTGGTCTTACACACGATGGATTCATCTTCGTTATCTTCCAAGTAAGAAGGTAATGTTTTCAAGGTCAATGGTCTCAAAATTCTTGAAGCATCCGATCCGCAATCCCCATACAAAGATTGTACATCCATGTTCATATCAGAAGGTAGGTTATCCAACCATACTTTCTTTATAGGAGCTGACTTTAGAGTTAGGCTTCCATCATTGATCTCTCTTACTTTTTTCCATAAGTTTCATTGCAAGTCTTCCTCTATGAATGGAATTCCGTCTAAGGCATCTTCGTTGTCTGTCACTATAAGGTCTAGTTCTTCTGTGTCAAGGTGGGGATGTGCCACCACATTAGATTTTTTGTTCGTTTGTCTTACCACGAGCTCCTCAGGTTTTGTGATACTTTCAAGCTTGGGTTTTTTTTTTCCAACCTTTCTTGAGTGATTCTTACCAAATTTTGATAAGCTTCCAACTTAGCTTCTTCCATGTCTCGAGATGGATAGTTTTTTCATTTGTTTTCCATGTTTTGGCCTACTTTAAGTCTTGCTTGGTAGGTTTCCAAGCTGGCATTAATAGGCTCAAAAATTTTATCAACCACAATGGATCGTCCATATTTCATGGCTGTTTCTTTGAATTCACTTCCAGTTTCTTTCACCTTTTCTTGAAATAGATTCTTTGCTTTCTCCTCGATTGCTACCCGTTGTTTTTGTTTTCTCATCTCATATCTTTTGCTTCTGCTCCTTTTGATTCTTTCTAGAAAAAAATTTCATATTTTTTGAATCATTAGAGAAGTTGTGTTTCTTTTTCTTGGCCTGGGATCTAATGATTACCTTGATTCAAACAATTGGTTCACTCTCTGATGAACTACTAGGTATAACTTGGACTTCATTTACTACGGTCTTACCCTTGTTCAAAGGATTTTTTGGACAATCTTCCGGAAAGTGTCCTTCCTTTTTGCTACATTGTATGCAATAGGCTTCAATTGGTTTGAGGTTTTTGTCAGGCTCTGGACATTCATTTTTCCAATGATCATCAGCACCACAGTTAAGACAGTTTCCTGTTCTTGGCTTCATCATGGGTCTTACCATAGGAGGTCTGACACCTTGATTAGCTACATAATACATTGGTGCGACCTCTAGTGGAGCATAAGTCACGGTTTCTTCCATTGGTGGTGGATGTGGATTATACCAATCTCCTTATAACATTATTGTAGATGGACTAGGCTCTGCATAGGGTGTAACAGGCACTAATGCTTGTTCATCTATGACTCCTTCAGAGTGCATGTACTTTATAGGAACTATATCATGTCCTGTATACGGAGGTTGTTGTCGCAACACAGGTTGAGGTCTTTGCATACCCATTGGTGGTCTTTGAGCTTGGGCCATATTAGGCTGATATATGTACATGGGTTGTCCTTGTGACCTCATGGGCACATACTGAACATTCCCATCATACTGTGGTGTGAAGTAGCACTCGTGGGTCTCAAAGTTGGTCCACTTACCCTCAATTGAAACACCATTTTTGTGGCCTAATTGGTTATCCATGTGGAAGTATCCGTTGTCCTGGTCCCGCCATAGGTGCGTTTTGCATGTTGTTCATCATGTCGTTCATTCTTTTTGGCATATCTTCTATGGCTGAGAGTGATGCCGCAACAGTCATTCCCACTTGTGCTGGTTTAGTGGATGATGTTTTCTCACTTTGGTCATCCTTAGGGACATTTCTTCGTTGAAAATCTCATAATTTTCACCTAGGTCAATAGCATCCGAAACACATGCTTCTAGGGTTGTATGCTTTTTACTATAGAGTATAGCATGAAGTTCTTTGTTTGGCAATCCCTCCAAAAACAAAGATACAAGTCGTTCTTCTGCAGGTATATCCAGCTCTAGGCATCTGGTAATGTATTGTTTCATTCGAGTTGCACAATCCCTAACAAACTAACCATATTTCTGTTTGAAGCTGTAGATTTGAGCTACCGTATTATGTTTGATCCCTATTTTGAAACAAGCAGCTACAAATCCTTGAGCTAATGTGTTGAATTCCATGATTGACCATGGTGGAATGTTTTGGAACCATGTCAATGCTTTTCCTTCTAATGTCATTCCAAACCCCTGGAATTGAGTATGAAAATCGAATATACGCTGTGCTCTTATCACTTGCTTAAAGATTGCTAAGTGGTCGTATGGATCCCCTAATGCACTGTATTTTCTGACCCATTTTTGAAAATCAGCTCGTTTAACATGTCTGCTTGGTTCAACTCCCGATATTCTAGCAGTCCTGTTCCGAGTCCCAGTCTGTTGGAAATAGTGACTCATGTAGCCCTGGATTGGCCTTAGTGTCACCTAGTTTTCTATGTGATGAGGTGGTTTCTGGTTTCTTCACATTACTCTCAGATGATCTCTCACGGTGTTCATCTCTTGGAATTGTTTCTGGTCCTTGCCCCAATATTTAATCCCGTATGTAATACCCTTGGTATTTGGTTTGTTCTACCTCCTGAGGAGTCATCATAACAAAGTTGTTGTTATAAGAACCCCTAAATAGATAGGTTGGTAGGTATGTTGATCCCTTATCTTTGATCTTGAAGATATAGATGATCTTCATGGCCGTTAGTTGTCTTGGTTTGGCATGCAAAGTCCACAGAAGATCTTTTATGTTTCTATCTTTCCAACAATAGACTCCGATCCTAGGATTATCTGTACTATGCCGATTCAAAGGCTTCCAATCTACTTGATCATAGCCCTCGAATTATAAAGTTGGTGGTCCTTCTTTTGCTGACGTATCTGGGATTATGGTGTTTACTTCTAACCTCCATTTGTCTATCACATCAGGGTTTTTGACTTGTAAATATTGAGTTCCGTTTCGATCCATGTACCTTTTACCTTGTTTGTTTTTCCTAAACTCTTCTTCAAACTCACTACCATGGTCATCAATGAGAATCGCATACTCCTCATTAGGGTGCAAGTAAACCTGGGCTCCATGACGCTTAGTCTTGTAAAAAGATAATATATGCTATAAGCGCACTCTCATTCCAGTTTCTGAGTGAGTCGAGTAAGAAGACATTTCGGATGTTGAATCTGAAAAAGTGTCTAAGACTTCTTCACTGAGACTTCTTCAAGAATTGTGTGCAAGGAATTGAATTGATTCACGCTTTCTTCAGTAGATACTCTACAGGAGGTTTCTCCGATTATACCCCTTTCCTAGTACACGACCAGATCTAAGGTTCATATAGACTTATGAAGCCCTGAATAGAGTACTCACCTTTGGATTGACTTGTCGTCAATTTCCACTTGATTCAATTGCAACATTCTGTCAAGCCACTGATTCCTCGTCTCCAACTTGATTCTTGTAAAAATTTGGTCAAGTTAGCTATTCTTCTATAAAGACAGTAGATTTTTTGCTAACTCTAGTGATTGGTCTTTGTGTATCACTTCAAATCGAGCTATGGGAGTCAAAATTTGACTTTCAGCTTTGACTTTAGCAAAAATTTAAAGGTTTTATCTGCAACCTGTAAACTGATTATACATGTATCACTTTTGATTCGATTGAACCCAAAATTGCCTTGTGGCTTTCTATTATGTTGGTCTAACACTGCATAAGCTCAAAAGTCAAAATTGATGTGTCTGGATAGCAAAAGTAAATAATCGTGATTATTTACTTTTATCAGTTTTTTACACTTTTTGGATTTGTTTGGCAAGTATACAGCTTGGTAAAGTCTCTGCACAAGTTTCAACAAGTTTGGACAAAATCTGATCAAGTTTATCAATTGTTTTGTGTCCGCAGACTCTAATTTTGAGAAATGGCTTAAGTCTCACTTTTGGGATCCAAATTTCACCAAAATGGATTTATGAGGTCTACTTGATATGCTTGACCTTGTGGTATACTCAAATTTGCAAAATCATGAAGCTTTGAAGCAGACGTAAATAATCGCGATTGTTTACTCCATCTATATTCTTGCAAGTTTTTGCCCCAACTTTGACACATATCTGTTAAGTACCTTAAGTTAAGGTCACTAGCCAAGTTTCATAAAGTTTGGACAATTTTTGGTCAAATGGTCATCAATTATATGTCCGCAGACTAACTTTCCAATTTTAGTCACAATTTTCAATCCAACGAGCCAAATCTTACCAAATTTGGTTTGTGGGCTTATTACAACATGGTAAAAGTAGTGGTATACTGACTTGGTCAAAAAAGTTGAAAAAGTGGGCAGATGTAAATAATCATGATTATTTACTTCTGATAAATGTTTGTAAATTTTTGGGCAACTGAGCCTGTACACATGTTTATCACATCAACATAAGCCTATGAATCAAATTTCAACAAGTTTGGATAAATTTTCTCCCAATTTATACCCAAGATTCAAAAAGTCAGTACAAACTTTAGTTTTTACCCAGTTTTTTGTCAGTTTAGTGATCCAAATCTCTTGGGCCTTTACTAAAGTTCTTTGTACACATGCAATGAATCAATGTTATGAACATTGGCCAATTTAGAGCAAAAAGTTAATAATCGCGATTATGAACTTTAGGCTTGAAAAGAGCACTTTTTTGAAATTTTTTCAGAGACAGTCTTTATATGAGCTATTTTAAGCCTATGAATTAAGTCAAAACTTAATTTGGCCTAAAATGTCAAGAAAAAGTAAATAATCTGAGTTTTGACCCACTCTTGAAATTTTTACCTTAAAGTGTCTTTGAGCTTACCAACTGGTTTCGACAACTCTTAGGCTTACTCTCTAGTCAGATTGAGTGGTTTCGAGTCTTTTCGAGCTATTTCTAGCCGTAGACCTGAAATTTTGCAACTTCCAATAACAACTCACACTTGATTCTTTCAGAGAGAGCAATGTTCTAAAATCCACTTCGGATCCTACTTACGCTACTCCTAGATTCTCATGTAATGGGGTTGTGGAAAGTGTCCATGAACACTCGTTTTCTTATGTTTTATGTTTTTTTGAGCACTGATCTTAAGATATGTCTCCCCTTTCAATCATTCTCCAAATTCTAATCTAATTTTACAATCCTACAATCCTAAAGGTACTGAGCAAGTACGATTACTTCCAAGCTACCTCTATACTGCCAAAGACGACAATCTTAAGCTATATGCGGTTTCTAAAATAAATTTTTGAACTCTGGGTGAACATAGAGGAAGTTAAAGGACAACTACACAAGACGCTCGTATATTTCCCTAATTTAGGTCTCTTCGTTTCCCGGAAACGGCGCCAAATGTGGGATGCATGTCTAATCTCACCATCCTATCTTATTGCAGTGTTAGCGAGAACCACGATTAATTTGTCAATCCATAGAACGAAGCTTACTCAACTAGTTCATAGAGGCTACAAGAGGTTTTCAATCTCTCGGAAAACAACTAACAACTCGCATCTAACTCAAGCTATACTCAAGTGACTGAAATCACCAAAAGCCAATCGCTCATCGGCAAACAAATCACATCCGTTACAACATCAAATGACATCCAAAGGCAAGGAAACTTCTAGGACATGTTTATAATACCTAAGCACACATGCTTAAGGTCTCAAACCCCTCTTTAGATCAAGTTTCAAAATCGTGATTATTAACAACAATAGATTCTTGACCTAGTCATTTTTGACCTAGAATGCATCTAAATGCTTAGCAATGATGCCCCAATATCCCACCTATGCTTAGTTTTTGATTTGAAAGTGTAAATTCCTAGTTATGATGAAATTAGGCCGTAGGTCGGTGATATCAAAAGCTACGAAATATTGTGATGTGTTTATGTCAATGCGTAGAGCTCTTACCTACGGTTGCAATGCAACAAACGCGACTCCAATGTGACAACCGGAGAGGGAGTAGGAAACACGAGAAGTAGAGGAGTCAGCTCTGTTAGCTCACGATATGTATTGCTTATCCAAATCTTCTAAAAAACTTACAAAAATTGGCTTTTATACCTTAGCCAAGGTTTTTGGGTGGTCAAAACTAATAATTTGGAGTTCTACCAAAGCTGGGTAATGACTGGCTGATACAATCTGGAAGCTTGTAGCCCCGGCCCATTAATTACAAAGTTTATCCGAGAAAATAGAAGTTAAAATATTCCCAAATTATCAAAATAATAAATGCTTTACAAAGAGAACTTCGAAAAATGGTGTCCATGTTAGCTTGCTGCTAACACTAAGCCTCTGTATGCCCTCATTGCTAAGTTTGAGGGACAGAAGAATGTGAGAAGGCTTCTCACAAATTGAAGTAGGGATTAATTTCTTCTCCAATTTTGCGAGCCCTTCATTGAAACAAGATCTTCCATGTTCATGTAGATGCATCAGCCTATGCCATAGGGTGCATATTGGCACAACCAAGAGATAAGAAAATGGAGTTTCCCACTTTCTACTCTAGTAGGTAGCTAAACACTGCAAAGAAAATTATACCACTATAGAGAGAGAAGGTCTAGAGGATGATAAATGCTGTCAATTTTTTTTTACATTACCTTCTTGCAAACAAGTTTGTTTTCTTTGTAGATCACTAAGCACTGCTGTATCTGGTAAACAAACCTTGCAACACTAGAAGGATTGCTCGCTGGTTTATCATATTTCTTGAGTTTAAATTTCATAGTAGTCGTAAAAAGGGGACTACGCACAAGCGAGCATATCATATTTGGAGATTGTTCCATGGAGAAGCACATGAAGGTGTTGATGATGATCTTTCAGATTCGTACTTGTTTAACATTTAAATGGTTCAAGGCACGAATGAGAATTGTAAAGGAGGAAGCAAATCACTATTTGTTGATTGCAAACCAAATATACAAGTGGGGGAAGAACAATGAATTAAGATTGTGTGCTACTGAAAGCGAATATTAATCTATCCTAAAACAAGCCCACTCGGGCCAGCCAAGGGGACCATTTTCTGCTGATAAAACTACAAATCTAGTACTTCATGCAGTAATATGGTGGCCAACATTGTTCATAGATGCGGAGGCATATGTTAAACGTTGTGATAAATATCAATGCACAAAAGCACCTCTGCGGAAAGATGCAATCCCATTACAACCGATGATGGGAAAACAAGCCTTTGCCAAGTGGGGCATAGATTTTTTAGTCCCCATCATACCTCCTGTATACTAGACACATGCACAATACATCATAGTAGCCACAAATTATTTGATTAGATTGATGGAAGCAAAAGCTACCCAGAACATATCTTTACCAGTAGATAAGGTCTACCCATTGAAATACTGAGTGATAGAGGAACACACTTCGTAAACAACATCAATGAAAGCTTACTTGATGAATTCATGGCGATCCATCGCAAATCAGCACCCTATCACCCCCAAGATAACAAACAAGCCAAGAGTACCAATAAAATCTTATGCACGATGCCCACCAAAATAGTGAGTGACTCAAGAACTTATTGGGACCAGAAGCTACACGTAGTATTGTGGGCTTATAGGGTAGCATTTAAAACTTTCATAGGAACCGCTCCATTTAACCTTGTGTTCGGGATTAATGAAATTCTACCCATGGAATTATTAATTAACACGATTCGAGTTGCAATAGAGTTAGTGTTGAGATGTAGAGAGAAAGAGAGAGAGACGAGACAAGAGAGACACCATATACGCTCCCAAAGACTGACTCATATTGAGGACAAGATACAAATATATAGGTGAGACCAAGTTCAGTAGAGTGAGCCATATATAGCTCCAACACCCCCACTCAAACAAAGGTCTCCAGCTTTGGATGAAAAAACCCTTGGGGAGTTCAAGGGAAAAACCCAAGCCCCTATACAATGTGAAATATGAACTAGTGGTGATGATCTGAAAGTGAATTGTGCATCTATGTACAAATATTCAAGTGACTTAGATATCACAAGGTGCAAATGTGGAGTGTGCATAGTGCATGGTACCTAAAAGATTACAATGTCATATGTACAAAGCTATTACAATAGAAAAGAAGCTAATCTAAAAAGAGTGAGGCCGAAGCAACTCCAAGCTCCGAGCACAAGAGGATGAAATGTGACTCATTGAGGCCTTTGGTCAAAATGTCTGCAATCATCTGGTCACTTGGACAGTGTTCAACCATAATGGTTCCCTTGCGTACTTCATACCTGACATAATGATAATGGACAGCAATGTGCTTTGACTTATTATGTTGAACATAGTCTTTTGCAAGACTAATAGCACTTTGGTTGTCACACCATAAGGGTGTGCTAGAAAGAGGAGAGTGACCAATATCAACCAGCATTTGTCGAAGCCAAATCAACTCACGAGCTGCAAGTGATGCCGCAACATATTCTGACTCAGTCGTAGAAACTGCAACACAACATTGTTTCTTGCTGGTCCAAGAAACAAGACAACCATTTATAAAGAAGCAATTTCCACTAGTAGATCGCATAGATAAATGTGAGCTTGCCCAGTCTGCATCTGTGTAACCCAAAAGAGAAAGAGATTGCATAGAATCCGATGTGAGTTGTTGTCGATAGACTTAACCAAAATCTGTAGTGCCTTTCAAGTATTTCAATACACGCTTTGCAGCAGACCAATGCTTAAGAGAAGGACATGCAAGATGTTGTCCAAGATAGTTAGCAGCGAACAGAATATCAGGACGAGTGTTCATGCCAACAAACTGAAGACATCCAATCAAGTTAGCATAAGGTTGATTTGTGACAAGTTGACCGCCATTGTCAGAAGTATTCTTCGTAGAGCTCGCAAGACAAGGTGTGTTGGCTGAATGTGCAGATTCCATACCAAATTTTTGGATAGTATCTGCAATAAACTTTGACTGTCGAAGGAATAAAATACCTTTTGTACGGTTCCGTTGGATTTGAATGCCAAGACAAGAGTGAATCTCTCCAAGATCCACCATATCGAATGCAGAAGACAATAAATTTTTCACTTGCTGAAGAAATCCCAAATCATTGGAAACAAGGATGGTATCATCCACATAAAGAGCAAGAATCACAAAACTGCTACCTTGGCGTTTTATGTATAAGTTGGGGTCTGACGAGCAAGAGATGAATCCTTTAGAGGTGAGAAAAAGATCAAATTTTGTATACCAGGCTCGCGAAGCTTGTTTGAGACCATATAGTGCCTTATGGAGTTGAGCAACAAGGTCTTCTTTACCTGGAATAACAAACCCTTCTGGTTGTTCCATATAAATTTCCTCTTCCAAGTCACCATTAAGAAAAGCAGTTCGCACATCCATTTGATGAGCTTCTAAATCAAATTGAACAGCAAATGCCAATAAAACTCGAACACTTGTAATGCGAACAACTGGTGAAAAAGTCTCTTGATAATCAACACCAGCTACTTGGGAGTAACCTTTTGCAACTAAACGCGCCTTGAACTTGTCAAAAGATCCATCTGCTTTTACTTTTGTTTTATACACCCACTTACATTTAATAGCTGTACGATCAGGAGGTAATTCAGTTAGTATCCATGTACCTTTAGAGATAAGAGTATCGTACTCTACTTCCATAGCCTCTTGCCATTGATCCTTTTGTGGTGAAGAGATAGCTTCATCATAAGTAACGGGATCTTCAGAAGTAGAAAAAGCATTATCAGCAATATCGTCATCATAAAGATGACATGAGCCATGTTCAAAATCAATAGGCAGATCAACAAAAATATCAATATCATCATTGGCAACATTTGGAATGGATGGTTGTGAGGAGGAAAGTTGCTCTATAGGAAGTGTTTCATCTTCTGAAAGAAATGGAAAAGCCTGAAGCAATGATTTAGTATCATCAGAATCATCCATGGACCATGAGACTCCCATAAGCTGTTCGTTAAAAGTAGCATCACGATTCACAGTTACTTTCTAGGAGGTAGGGTCATAGAATTTGTAGCCTTTGGAAGTGTCAGAATATCCAATAAAAATAACTTTAAGACCAGGAGCATCAAGCTTTGTTCGTGTTTCTTTGGGAACATGAATATAAGCAATACATCCAAAGGTTCGAAAATGAGATACAGAAGGAATGTCACCTGTCCATGCTGTGATGGGTATCTTACCAGAGGGTGCAGTAGTAGAAAGATGATTCTGAATAAATGTTGTTGTCACTACAAGAGGTTGTGTGCTCTTGTGACGCTGTTAGCGACGGAAATACACTGGGTTTTTATAACCCCCGGCGTCGCTAAAACCGTCGCTAACAGCGTCGCTACGAGAGCGTCGCTATAGGCGTCGCTATATAGCGACGCTCATAGCGACGCCTATAGCGACGCTCTCACAGAAGAGTATAGCGACGCATATAGCGACGCTACAGAGCCATAAATAGCGACGCTTATAGCGACGCCTGAGAGAATATTTTTTTGGTGGCAGGGCATTGAATGCCCTGCCACCCATCAACCATATTGTACTTGATTCAGTTTTTAAAAAAAGTGCAAAGGTAGATAATAGACCCAAAATAGTCACCCACAAGACGCATTGTTTGCAAAATTGACAATTGTACACATCATAGGCAAACTGAATTGATTGGCAAATGTAATAATGACAATTGTACAACATCATAGGCATAAAGAACTGATTGGCAAAAGGAATTGCGGTGACAAATGTAATAATATACATGGTTCAAAAAGACGTATAAAATCCGTCTCATGATACATAAGCTACGAGAAACCCTAAACTAATGCTATCTAGCTACGGCTAAACTGACGTCGTCTAATCAGACGTCTCATCGCGTCCAAGCGGCGTATCTGTCGGATTCTGCAAAAAAAGACAATAAGACAACTTTCAGTAAATATAAACATATAACGACATTTATAAAACAATACAAAAAAAAAAAAAGAGTAAACCCTAATACTAACCATGCCGCCGCGAGAACTGAGAATGTCCATCAGGGCGTTTAAGCCCTTCCTGCCTGCGTACTCGCGCTCGTACGGTGTGGGATCACGTCCTGTCATCGACCACTGTCAAAACATACAAAGATTTCATTATGTTAGAACTAAAAAACTCATAAACCCTAAACTATCGAACATGCATAAAGAGCAATGTGAAAAGACTTACAAAATCGGCCTCAAATGATGCCCATCCACCGCTCCCCAAGTGGTGCGAGCTCCCTGCCTCTACTCGCGCTCTGGATGCATCCTTTTGTTGCTTCCACTTGTCGGGATTCTCGCGCGCTGCTTTCTTCGCATTCTTCCAATCTTCTTTGGCCAGCCAATCTGGCCTATTCCACCCATTCTTGATTGCTTTTTGCACTTCGGAACGCTTGTGTTTGCAGTATTCGCGCATTCGAATCTTCATCAGGTCTTCATTGAAGCGCTGATCCCGTGTTGGAATGGGAAACTCATCATGAAGTATGCTGATGACTCTGTTTTTTAAATCACTTGGTACTTCACTCCATTTGTTTAGTATATAGTGTCTAAACAGCTGAGAGCAAAGACCACGCATGCGCGAAATCACCTTCTTGCCGTCATCAACCATGATGATGCCGCCGCTGATGTCGACGGAGTAAGGCAAGCCCTCTGGCCGGTGACGCGTGAACCTGGGTGTCCCGGCAGGGGTCTCTAGCGGCGTGTCGATGGGGGTACGGACGTCAGGTGTCTCCACCGGCGTCTGGGCGCCGAAGCGAGGAGTGTCGAGTGGGGTGGCTCCTGGCGGAGTAGGTAGAGGTGTGTAGCTTCTAGGAACAGTCAGCCGTGCAAAACCTGGCGTAGATGGCGATGCTGTGGCTGGTGTGGGGGCGGGCAAAGAAGGGGAGGGTAAAGAGCCTCGTCGAACACGAGGCGGTGTGGAGGCATCGGTGGCGGAATCCCCACAACAACCGCCACCGCCACCACTAGAGCGCCGGTGTCTAGACGAGTGTGACGCTCGTCTCGTCGACGCCGAAGCTTCAGAGCACGCCGAATGCTCCGAAAGAGAGGGAGATGCGGATGGTTTAGGAACGCGCGATGATGCGCCAGAGCGATGACGCTCCACGTACCACTGTCTCTGCTGCGGTGACAAAGAAGAAAGAAACTCCTCATCATCCATACCTGCATTAAACACACGAATATTTAAACTTAATATTGAATGAATAGAGTAGACAATGACGCAAAGACCATTAAATACAATGACGTAATGACGCATATAAATACAATGACGCAATGAATCGAGTGATAAAAGAGGCAAGTCGAAAACTCAGAATTTTCAATCAAAAGATGTGAGCGCGAGTAGAAAAGAGCGTTATACACCATGGAAGCTACTTAGAGAGCCAGAGCTTTTACAGCACGGAGCAAAATTGTTCAAATACAATATTTGTGGCTTTAAGAGATCTCTCTCTCATCCTCGCATAACTCAGCATAACTTCCTATATCTATATAGAGCTCTCCGTTTAAACACATATCCTCTGTTTCATTTTGTAGCTCCTCTCCGTGCACCCCATATAGAGTAGTAGCATCTTGATGCTCGTCTGGCACCACCGCAGCGGCTTTTGATTGAGCATCTTCTCTGATCTCCTCCATTGATGTCGTTGTGATTGGTACATGGTAGCCTTCATACGTCCTTGCACTACGAGGGGCTACCTCTATGACGTACCACCAGTTTGATGTAGACTTTGTAGGATGAAATACTACCTGCCAGAGCCACATAACTTACATGAGAGCTTTCAAGCACATAACTTGTAAAAGGGGGATGTTAACTATTTATATACTTACTTGTTCACAATGCTCGGGTAGTACGAAAGTGTCTCTTAGGTCAGTCCATTTCTTAGTAGAATCCACCTCAAGAAAACCAAACTCTCCTCTACGCACAGTAGTGTTTCGACCCTCCATGATTATCTTGAACCATTGCACGTCGAACAAGTCGACAAAAAATCCTCTGTAGTCGATCCTCAAAATCTCTTGCAGCGTGCCGAAGTAAGTGAGTTCCGCCACCACGGGATCTGCATCAGAGGAACGTCGTCGACTAGACTGTTCAAATTTTTCCATGATTCCACAATCTTGAGTAAAACGCTTTTTGTCGATTCGTTCCACCCTAAAATGTCGACCTTTACACCATGCTGTTGTGTATGACTTATACTACAACGAACAAAGATTATGAGTGGCCGTTCAAACATTTATAAATAAAGTCACTTGCTAGTCGTACATTGCAAACTTACCTTGGTCGCGCAACCCCGAGAGTACTCCCACTCTTCTTCAGTCACTTCGTCACCGCATTGTTGTGCGCTTTTCAATTGGTTGTGCAACCATCTTAAGCTCATGAAGGTTGGTAGGCTCTCCAGAACCGCTGGATAGTGCATCGGTGGTCGTCTTCCCCGTCTCCACTCGATTCATGCCCTTTGTCGCTCTTGCTTTGCATCCTCATATTGTGAAATCAACTTTTGCATCACTGGATTGTGAAGCATGCAAAATCGGTTGATTTTAGCCTCTAGATCTTCCGTCATCTTCTTCTCAACACCGAGATTGCACATGACAATCCCAGATATGCGCTCATCATCTATGGTTCGCCATAGCGTGTCCCGGGATTTATCAAATCCGTCTAGCCACTCTCCAATGTACACTAGGGACTCTGATACCAACCAACCTTCTGCCATGCTACCCTCCGGACGTGCCTTTTGACGCACATATCCCTTAAGCGTTTTCATGAAACGCTCTAAGAAGAACATCCATCTGGAATGAACATCTTGTGGCCTCACATATGCTGCTTGACCAAAGCGCCTGTGAATACGTCTATTGGGTTGCAAGATTGCTGCTTGTTGACCAGCGTCAGAGTCCGACGAGTTATAATTGGCAACAACTCGATCTATAATAGATGGATCGAACTCGCCAAATTCGCGAACGTGCTGCAAAGAAACACGTCTTGTCCGTCGCACAGCATGCTTGCATTGATTACAAGGACATAAGACCCTCGTTGAGAGATAGGTGTTTCGGTTGGACGGTCCCACATCCTCGTCGCTACTCATAATGAGGATAAAAAACTTTTAACCTGGACAACAAATTTAATATTCTATTGGCATTCTTTGTCTTATCTCTCTCTCTCTCTCTCTCTCTCTCTCTCTCTCTCTCTCTCTCTCTCTCTTTACCTCACATTCTCTAGTCATGTCCAATCCCCGCACACCTCGGTCTAGAGGTGCACGGAGATCAGAACCACCGGGTTATAATCTCGTCTTTATTGGTCAATACCTATATTTGTGGGTACAAGAAATCTACACACCCACGTCTACATGATACTGCATGTAGTGGACAAAATCCCTTTGCCTCTTCTCTAGCTGTAGCACTTCACTTCATCTTAACATCTTTTCACAGTAGATCTTTTCACTGTTCGTCTAACTCTAAACCCTAAACCGTAAGTAATTCTTGCGTGGACTCGATCTAACGTAAATAAGCGTAAATCTAAATAAACGTAAATCTAACTAAAAATAAAGCTAAATCTAATTTAACGTAAGTCTAATGACTAGAGGTTGTTTAGATGGTCATTGTGTCGGGGATGTAGTGACTCTTGCTGCCCTGAAGATCCACCTTCTTCCCTATCTTCTGAAGACATTTCACCAGTACTTTTGGATCGACGGAGCCCACCATGAGTGAAGGCAGCAATACCCTATATTCCATTGAGGGTTTTCTTCACCCGCTTCATGCAGGCATCGCAGTCTATGGAGACCCGCATCTAATCTAATATAACGTAAATCTAAATCTAGCTTAAATAAACGTAAATCTAGTTAAAAATAAACCTAAATCTAATTTAATGTAAGTCTACATATAACCTAATCTTTAACGTCTTTTAAGATAGTTTCCTACGACGTTATAACTCTCTTCTTCTTGTGTGTGTGCGCGTGTGTGGATGTGTGTGCCAATAAAAAGAGATAAATGGTATAACCTTTCTATCACCCATGCCAAGTATGATACATTGATTATGCCATTTCCCTCTTGAATAATAGGTCTTCAGTTCAACTCCTCGTCGGCTAGATCTTTAGGTCTTTTAATTTTAATTAGTTTCCTACGACGCTCCCTTAGTTTCTCTTTCTTTCTCTCTCAATGTGTGTGCGTTTTTTTGGATCGTATGCATGTTTTCTTTCTCTTTTCCTCTCTCAATGTGTGCGTTTTTTGTTTATGCATGTTCTCTCTCTCTTTTCCTCTCTCAATGCGTCCGTTTTTTGTTTATGCATGCTCTCTCTCTCTTTTTCTCTCTCAATGTGTGTGTGCATTCTTTGTTTATGTATGTGTGTGCGTTTTTGTTTTTGTTTGCACTCTCTCTCTCTCTCTCTCTCTCTCTCTCTCTCTCTCTCTCTCTCAAAAACACTATGTGTGTGTGTGTATGTGTGTGTGTGAGAGAGAGAGAGAGGGAGAGAGAAAGAGGGGAAGGGAACATGAGAATGAGGAGAGGGAAGGAGCATACCTGGCTCTCCTTCCTCTCCTCGTGTGTGTGTGTGTGTGTGTGTGTATGGAGAAGAAAAGAGAGAGAGAGAGAGAGAGAGTGAGGGAGAGCGTTACCTGCTCTTTGCTTGAGGGCGCCGAAAAACTCAGATCTGAGATCTGAGTTTTTGGGCGCGCTCGGTTATTTTTTTTACCCCAGCTGGCGTCGCTATGAGCGTCGCAAATTTACAAATAAATTTGCGACGCTCATAGCGACGTCGGGAAATTTTTTTTTGAGCGTCGCTGTGTGAGCGTCGCTAATATGAAGAGCCTCTTGTAGTGTGTCAAAGTAGCTTCAGCCCAGAAAACACGAGATAAGCTAGAATGAATCAGCATACATCTTACGGCATTGAGAATAGTGCGATTCTTTCGTTCAGCAACACCATTCTGTTGAGGCGAATATGGAATAGTGTGTTCATGATGAATTCCAGTGTCAGCACAGTAACTCACAAACTCTCGAGAAACATATTCGCCTCCATTGTCACTACGAAGCTTCTTAAGGCGACGACCAGTTTGAAGTTCCGCAGCCTTGTGGAATTGTTTGAAAACAGATAAGGCTTCAGATTTTTGTCTAAGTAGAAATACAGTCGTATACCTTGAGAAATCATCAATGAAAGTAATGAAGTAGCGATATTGTGATCTCGAAGAAGGTAGAGGTCCACATATATCAGTATGAACAAGATCCAAGATGTCATGAGCTGGAGAGAGCCCTCATTTTGCATCAACTGAAAACAAACGAGAGCTTTCTGGTCCTGCTCCTATTGCACCTATCTTGCAATAAGTGTAGTCCAAGAGACAACATCAAGACAGGAGGGTGGATGCATGAATAGGTGGACCAAAAACCTTGTCCCGGACAGAAGTTTTATAACTGGTACATAAAATCATCTCTATTAGTTCAATTCGATATATTCTTTTGAACAGATTTTTAATTAAATATAGAATTTCCACAGCTTTTTGTTAAATATAGAAGACGGATCTGTACCTCTTAACTATGCACGGCAGCCAGCTCTTTACACCATTACTATTTCCACGTCTCTTTTTCAAATATAGAAGACGGCTTTGTAGCTCTTAACTATGCAAGTCAGCGAGCTCTTTGTCTCCCCGCTCTCTCGTTTTCCTGTTTCTCTCTAACTCTATGTGTAGGAACACAGATTGTTGTTTTACTTTGTAGGCCTATCACACATCTATTACTGTCATATACTTCTCTTGCTCTCTGTAGGCCTATCACCTCGCTCAATCTCTCCCTCTCTAGCATGGAGCAAGAATCTCACACTGTATGTGACTGCTCTCAGCCTCACTGTGAACTGTGTGCTAGGTATGCTGTTGATGCGGTCAAGGAATATCATGCTAGGAGAAAGAGGGAGCAGCGTGCTAAGAACAAGCTTAAGCAGGTAGCACGTGAGGAATATAATGATCAAAATGGTGATGATGATGCAAAGCGTCCAAGACTTTGCAATGACCTTGTTATGCTCTTCAATGGGCATACAAAGGCCCTCGATGTTGCATCACGCTCATATATTTTGTGCAAGTTTGTCAATCATCCTTCTCTTGGAGACCTTGAAATGCCCAGGGCACAAACAACCTTTGTTGAAGCCATACGCAACACAATAGATGCAATCAAATTACCCAAGAGCGGACAGGAGCTCTTTCTTAAAAGGTTCATCACCACAATGCTTATGAATGTTGAGTGTACGTCTACCTCAAAAGTGAATGTTTCAGGTGCATCTAAGTTGCTAAATTTTCACAAGAGGAACTTCATAGCTGCAAAGAATCGGTTGAGGGTAGCAGGTGATGGAAATTTTCCAATCTCTTTGTGTGCTTGACAGCCCATGGATCGTGGTTTCATAACACCTAATGAGAAAGAGTTGATCTTCTCTTTTTGGATGTCTAACACTCGTGTTTCACCCAATAAGAAGGATGTGTGCAGAAAGCGTATTGGAAGAAATTCATATGTCAAACATCCTGTGCATCTTCTTGAACAATCTCAGGTAATAACATGCTTCACTATATCCATTTTTGTTTTCTAATAGTTGCATTCATGACCTATATTCACTATAAATGGGTTGATAAGAGTAGATATGAAATCGGATATGAAGGAAGTTATAAATGGAAATAAGGGGAATCTGTATTTGGTCCTAGACTAAGAGTAGATAAATATTGGATGTGAAGGAGAATATAAATGGAAACATAGTTTTTATCATACGCGTATGTTTGTTGAAACATACGTTTGCAGACGCATACTTTCACACGCGTATGATATGTATAAACTGGTTAGGTAAAAAACTGGTTTACATATCCAGTAAATTTTTTTGTACACTTATTTCTCACTGGTATACATCGTGATTAAGTCCTCACATGTACTGGTTAGGTAAATAACATATCGATTTTAAATGAAAAGACTGGTTTACATTAGCAGTCAGAACGTTTGAACTGGTTGACACTTATATACCCCTGGTACATACCAAGGACATGTGTTCATTTTTTTTAACACATTTTTCTCACCGGTATACATCATGGTTAAGTCCTTACATGTACTGGTTAGTAAATAACATAGCGGTTTTAAATGAAAAGACTGGGTTACATCAGCAGTAAGAACATTTGAACAAGTTGACACTTATATACCACTGGTATGTACCAAGGACATGTGTTAATTTCTTTTAACACTAATTTCTCACTGGTATACATCGTGGTTAAGTGCTAACTTGTACTGGTTAGGTAAATAACATATCGATTTTAAATGAAAAGACTGGTTTACATCAGCAGTAAGAACATTTGCACTGGTTGACACTTATATACCACTGGAACGTACCAAGGACATGTGTTCATTTTTTTAACCCTTATTTTTCACTGGTACACATCATGGGTAAGTGCTCACATGTACTGGTTAGGTAAATAACATACCGGTTTTAAATGAAAAGACTGGGTTACATCAGCAGTAAGAACTTTTGCACTGGTTGACACTTATATACCACTGGTACGTACCAATGACATGTGTTCATTTTCTTTAACACTTATTTCTCACTGGTATACATCGTGGTTAAGTGCTCACATGTACTGGTTAGGTAAATAACATACCGGTTTTAAATGAAAAGACTGGTTTACATCAGCAGTCAGAACATTTGAACTGGTTGACACTTATATACTACTGGTACGTACCAAGGACATGTGTTCATTTTTTTAACCCTTATTTTTCACTGGTACATATCATGGGTAAGGGCTCACATGTACTGGTTAGGTAAATAACATACCGGTTTTAAATGAAAAAACTGGTTTACATCAACACTAAGAACATTTGAACTGGTTGACACTTATATACCATTGGTACGTACCAAGAGCATGTGTTCATTCTTTTTAATACTTATTTATCACTGGTATACATCGTGGTTAAGTGCTCACTTGTAGTGTCTAGGTAAATAACATACCGGTTATAAATGAACAGACTGTTTTACAGCAGCAGTAAGAACATTTGCACTGGTTGACACTTATATACCACTGGTACGTACCAATGACATGTGTTCATTTTCTTTAACACTTATTTCTCACTAGTATACATCGTGGTTAAGTGCTCACATGTACTGGTTAGGTAAATAACATACCGGTTTTAAATGAAAAGACTGGTTTACATCAGCAGTCAGAACATTTGAACTGGTTGATACTTATATACCACTGGTACATACCAAGGACATGTGTTCATTTTTTTAACCCTTATTTTTCACTGGTACATATCATGGGTAAGTGCTCACATGTACTGGTTAGGTAAATAACATACCAGTTTTAAATGAAAAAACTGGTTTTCATCAACATTAAGAACATTTGAACTGGTTGACACTTATATACCACTGGTACGTACCAAGAGCATGTGTTCATTCTTTTTAATACTTATTTATCGAGGTATACATCGTGGTTAAGTGCTCACTTGTAGTGGCTAGGTAAATAACATACCGGTTATAAATGAAAAGACTGTTTTACATCAACAGTAAGAACATTTGCACTGGTTGACACTTATATACCACTGGTACGTACCAAGGACATGTGTTCATATATACTGGTTTACCTAACCAATTAAGTGGAAAAACATAGTGGTTTGAAATAAAAATATTGGTTTATAGTAATGTAACAGTTTTCCTCAAAACCTGCAGTTTTCTTCAATATTCTTTAACCATATATGTCTTTCATTGTAGGTGGAGCTCTTTCTCAACTTCAAAGAACAATACCCTGAAATTGTAATAAGGCAGCGGGCATTTGAGTACATGAAGCCATATTTTGTGCGGAAATTGAGAGACCGATATACTTGCTGCTGCATTTCACATGTTCAAATGTCCTTCCTAAAGGATGCCATAAATCACATGCGAAGTTCTGTATTCGGTCTACATGGAAAAGCTTGCCATTGTCAATGCAACATATGCAAAGACAATGGTGGATGCAAGGCACCAAAAAACCCTATCAAGAGTGTAACAGCCTTATTGGACTCTATACTGTGTCCTAAAACAGATACGTCCACCTTCCATGCCCTTGCCTGCTTGAGTGGTCAATGTAAAAGGTGTGGCCCGGATAAGTTAGACTTTTGTGCTGCAGAGGCTGCATTTATTGCTAAAAAGATTGTGGTGAAGATTTTTGAGGACCTAGAAGTAGGAACTGCGCGTGACGGTCTGAAGAAGAAAAGGAAAGTCTTGTCGCATAAGGAAATATCATGCGAGGATCTCTCAGTCATGTTCAAAGACCATCTTAAGAAATACATAATGCATAATTTTGTGTATAGATGGCAAGCAGAACAATATAAGGAATGTATACAAAGCTTTCCAGAAGATGTTGTTGTGTCAGTTGTTGACTTTGTCAAAAATTATAGTTTCAAAGAACAAAATGAGATTCAGTCCATGCACTGGCATTCAAATCAAGGTAACTATTTTTGTGCACATAACATATTTCCGAATTGTAGGTAACGACATCACCCTAGATCAGTATTATTTCTTTTGTATTAAGCCTTAATAATTTTTTATTTTTATATTATCCAGGTGACATCCACAAGACAATTCACTTCTTCATTTCAGATGACAAGCAACATGACACACATTTTGTTCAACACTGTTTTCTGAAACATGCAGAATGGCTAAAGCAATTTGGTCTAAACATAAAACGTCATTGGGTATGGTCTGATGGAGGAGCTTCGCAATTCAAAGCAAGAAGACCATTCTATTTCCTTGCCAGGTATACCATGTTCTAACAAACATTATCTGAAGGTGATTTTAATACAGAGACCTATAATAGTGGCATTAAAGTTGTAATAAAATGCTTGTCTAACATCAGAAATATTATAATACGTGTTTTTTTTGGTAATTTTATCGTGCCAAGAGTATATGAATCTTCTTCTATCCATTGAATAAATTGCAGATACAGTGTTTTTACGGGATGGAAAATGTCTTGGAACTTTTTTGGATCCGGACATGGTAAGGGAGAACACGACGGTGCGGGAGCACTGATAAAAAGGTCTTTAACTCAATACCAATTGTAGCCAAACTGCCCAAAGATAGACTGTGCTACAGATTTTGTGGAATTATTGAGACGGACCTTGTCAGATGGTGCTACAGCCACCTATGCATCCCAGGCCCGTTATGTAAGCAGGATTTTTTGGGTGATTGAATTGGGAGATGTCGAAAGGCGAAAAAATTGGGATGTGAAGGTTGTAAAAAATACCCGCTCAATGTACTCTGTTTCTGCATATTCAGAGCATGATACAACTGCTTTGAGAACACGTTCATTGTCTTGTTTCTGTAGTGCATGTAAACAGGAAAAGTGGAGGAGATGTGTGAGCAAGTCACACGTTCCTTTCTGGACATACCTTATTTTGGAGCCTACAGAAGAAGAGGAAGACGATGACGACGAAATAAATGAGGATGCAGCATATGAAGGACACTAGGACACCCTCAGTCAAGCTCTTATGTCGGTGATAATTTTGCTATTCCCGCACCAAATGACAATGAAGAAAAAGTGGATTTCTATATAGTGAAATGCACTGCAACTATTTAAGAGTTTCATTTAGACGCTGAAGATGACTGGGGCAATATCATTGGGAGAGGATCCTATGCTATCAAAGGGTTTTACTATCGTATGATAAATGAGCAGACCTACGATCTTCTGGACAAAAAGCCAGAGGTGTTCATATATTCACATCTTGTTCGGGCAATCAAAATCCCCATGATACCCCATCCCAGCAACTCAAAACTATATACAATATCACTTGATGTCAGTGAATCCATCTACAATAGTATGCCTTTTGAGCTGTAACCATCTTAAGAAATGCATAATGCATAATTTTATGTATATCTGCCTATTACTGTAAACTGAACTATCTCCCTCTCCCTCTCCCTCTCTCTCTCTCTCTCTCTCTCTCTCTCTCTCTCTCTCTTTGGCACTTCTCAGTATCATTTTTGTATCATACCAGTCACTTCTCAGTATCATACCAGTCAATTCCCAGTATCATACCAGTCATTTCCCAGTATCATACCCATATCATACATTCCCTCTCTCTCTCTCTCTCTCTCTCTCTCTCTCTCTCTCTCTCTCTCTCTCTCTCTCTCTCATTTCTAAACATCCTAACAGTCATTTCTCAGTATCATTCCGGTATGATAGTGATGAGTGACTGGTATGATACCGGTATTATACAAGTTCTTCACTCTCTCTCTCTCTCTCTTTGTCATTTCTGAGTATCATACCAGTCACTTCTCAGTATCATACCGGTATCATACCAATAACTCCTCAGTATCATACCGGTATCATACTAGTCCCTATTTCTCTCTCTTTCTCTCTCTCTCTCTCTCTCTCTCTCTCTCTCTCTCTCTCTCTCTCTCTCTCTTTGTCACTTCTCAGTATCATTTCTGTATCATACCAGTCACTTCTCAGTATCATACCGGTATCATACCAGTCAATTCCCAGTATCATACCGGTATGATAAAGTATCATACCATTCATTTCCGAGTATCATACCCATATCATACATTCTCTCTCTCTCTCTCTCTCTCTCTCTCTCTCTCTCTCTCTCTCTCTCTCTCTCCTCTCTCTCTCTCTCTCTCTCTCTCTCTCTCTCTCTCTCTCTCTCTCTGTGTGTGTCATTTCTAAACATCATACCAGTCATTTCTCAGTATCATACCGGTATGATACCAAGGAGTGACTGGTATGATACCGGTATTATACAAGTTCCTCTCTCTCTCTCTCTCTCTCTCTCTCTCTCTCTCTCTTTGTCATTTCTGAGTATCATACCAGTCACTTCTCAGTATCATACCGGTATCATACCATAACCTCCTCAATATCATACCGGTATCTCCACAGTATCATACCGGTATCATACCAGTCCCTCTCCCTCTCTCTGTCACTTCTAAGTATTGAGGCGGTCCGAGGTGGGCAACAAGAAGAGTAGCCTCTAAGCACCCTTCTAGGCTCCCGTGCTGCTCAATTGGGTTGGGGTTGGAAAAAACAACAAACAAACACACAAACCCGCAACCCGCAACCTAAACCTACACAAATTTGGGACACCACCTAGTTTTGGATGCGAACTAGGACACGTAAAGAGAGAGAGAGAGAGAGAGAGAGAGAGAGAGAGATGTTAGGAAATAAGACGTAGCTATATAGATTTTTGAGTAGATTACTTAATGGAGAGAGATAGATTTCACACACAAGAGATTATAGAGTAGAGAGAGAGAGAGAGAGTATACACGATATACGTAGTTCACCCAATGTGGGCTACGTCCACGGGAAAGCAGCCACTCAATGGCTTTAGCACTTCAAAAGAAGAAGTATTTTACAAAGGGATTAAACCCTTGATAGAGCTCCCGCCTTGCTTCACTCTCACCACCTCACACTCACCTTGTTGCATCAACTTCACACTATGAAATGTGTGTAGAAATGGCCTCCTTTTATAGGCCAAAAGGGCTGCCCTCTCTAATGAGAGACAGCCATGTGTAGCCGCCCTTGTGCGAATAAGTCCAAATCGGACCCTCCAATCCGTCCATGTGTGGCCGCCCTTGAGAAGACAAGTCCGCTTTTGAATTGGGCCACAGGCCATTGAATTCGGCCACCGGCCACCGGCCATTGACTTCCGACCACCGGCCATCGGCCATTGACTACCGGCCACCGGCCAACCGACCCGTTGTTTTCCGACCACTTTCCGACCGTCGTCCGGCCATAATATTCCGGCGAAAAAAAGTCTCAGGGGCCTCCACCCCCGAGGCCTTTAAAGTTGCCCCTGACTCTTGTCCGTGAAAATTTTGGTTTCCGGTGAGTGATTTTCCTTCACGCACGATGGCTTCTCCTCATAATGGGGGCCTTACAATTGTGCGCTTTTACCACAGAAAATTACAAGGGTAAATCAGGCTCCATACATAACAAGAGAGAGAGAGAGAGAGAGAGAGAGAGAGAGCTCGGGCTACTTTGAAATGTATCGGCAGTGATCAAGAAAACACAATTATATATGTAAGAAAGAGAGAGAAGGGGAAGGGGGTGCTTGTTGCATTAATACCTTCTTGAAAATCTGTCATGACCAATCAAAGTGAGATTAGTATTTTTTCAACATAGCTTGAGTAAATTACACCACAACACATCACAAGGAAATCCACCCCAATCACTGTCTTAAGGCCAGGAAAGTCCTCTCCACCCTGTAGCCCTCTTACAATATGAAGGATTTATGGTTAAATTGATGACAACACCCAGAGACAAGCTATCAAGAACTTTAAAAAAACACCAAGATACTTACACATCATTGTTGTCCATTACTTCACGTTGGAAGAGAGACAAAGTATCCAAGCTTAGTCCAAATCCACCCTCCTTGATTCAACAAATGTTGGGCTCACACTAGTAGGAGAAATGATAGATTTCAACTCTCAATTGAATGATCACTCTCTCTCTTACAATGGCATAGAGTTCCCTTGCTAATCACCCCTATTACAACACATGCACATGCATAAGGCAATGAGCTTCCAGTCAAGAGCTCCTTCTAGAGAGGTTGAGCTTGGCTTCTCAAGCTATAGCATAGTGCTCTTGCTTATGACTCCCCCCTTTTTGTGCTAGCTACACCCTCCTTTTATAGCAATTTTGAGGACTAGGGTTACTCCTCTAACCATGGTTGGGTTAGATTTTCAGCACTTATCTAATTTCTTTTGCTTGGAATTATCAAGAAGTTGGTGGGGATAGATGAAGAAGAGAGAAGTGGAGGTGATAGGACTTTTCATACTAGGTTAGTGTTAGTAAATTAGTAGAGTTAGTATTTTTATTGATTTACAAATGGAATTGGATATTTACAATGGGAGTATCCATGTAGGATACAAATAAAGAAGAAAAAACTCTTAATAGGTAAGAAAACATGGATTTCTTACAATGTCGATGCTCTAAGTGTCATGAGTAGGGTCAATTTTGACGCTTGTTGACGGTCCACTAGCTTTGACAGTATGTTTTTTCTCCACTCTTGACCTTACTTGGGAGCCAAGGTAAGTGAACATGAATAATCAATCACCATGATGCTGTATTTCAAGAGAAGAGGCTGAATTTTGTGGTTTTTTTGATAAATATGGGTAATATGGAAGAGAAAAAATGAGACTAGGTGGTCAATTTTGGAATGGAAGTGTGTGTAGGAGACATGAGTTCACCATGGTTTCCCTTATTCTTCAAGGTTGAGAAGAAGGTGAGTAGGGTGAGGGGAGGAGTGGTGAGAGAGGTGGGGATGATGAGTGGAGAGGTGTGTGTGAAAGAGGAAAATGGTAAAGTGGAAGAGGGAGTGTGGCTCCATAGCATGGGCAAATTACCAATAAAATTATAGCTCACAGCTCGTAGCTCGAAAAAATATGAAAACATTTGAGGTGAAAGTTCAGCTCACGAGCTACAACGTATATTTGTATCACCTTTTCAAATTCGAGGAGCATGTGATCTTTAAAAATTCAGCAAAACCGACTTTTTTTTCCACTGCACAAAGTCCTTGTGAGGTCCTTCTTTGGATGATTCTTTTGAATACCTACAAGAGTGACCTCCCCATGGTGCATGCATGCATTCCACATACCCTTGATCTTATTTGGTAGGTCTATAATTGAAGATATTGTTGAGATCATGATATAAGTGAATAGTACAACTAAGAAAATCAAATATTGAGGGGTCTAAAAAAATGTGTACATGTCAAATATAAATAATATAGGTGGAAAAAATACAAAGGGGTCAAAATAAATCTCTCATTATAAGTCTACCATAAAAAGATGAATATTTTTGGTGTTCTAATTTATGAGAGTAAAAGATAATAGATGTAGGAAGGAAAAATCACAATAGTGAAAAAATATACACAGAAGTAAAACTAGTTTTTTTGGATTTTTGTTGGGATGGAGTTACACCAAAAATAAGAGAATCTTGCATGAAATTATTTTTATATGGAATAAAGAATATGCAAAATGGTAAGAAAAAATATGGTAATGGTGAGTCAATGTACATAGCATAAATAACACACACCTAAATATTTAAATAAATACCAAAATAATTATGAAAAATCCTTTTATTTAGGCCCTATGTACAATGAAATATTTACACACAAATTGGCCATAATATACTTATATTTTTTATTTTTTTTGGCTTAACTAGCCCAGTTACTAGCTAGCTGAGGGTTTTTATGAAAATATGGAGAAAGTCCCTAACTCACACACGCCTATGTACAGTGAAATCGTAGGGATAACCAAAATGTTTGAGTGATTTGATAGGGTGAGGTAGCTTAATATGGCAATTATGGAAAGACGAAAAACGACTATCATTAGCCCTCCCCCAGGATGATGGTATATTCATGTACCATCATAGAGCATCTTTTCCAAAGAGAGTGCTTCAGAGTCCTTGACGAGATCTTCATTGTTTGGCCCCTCAGAATTTTGGTTTGAGTTACACTCATGCTTCATGGAACAATAACTACATGAGATAGTTGCCTTTTGACAGATCTTTGGTAGATCCTTTGGTAGAAGGCGACTCAAATAAGGCTTCAAGCGATACCCGTTTACCTTCCTGGAGTGCACTCAAATAAGGATTTCAATTCAAGTCCATAAGTTGATAGTAACTTGAATTGAAAGCCTTCTTAACTATGTATGGCCCTTACCATCTAGTTTCAATTTGGCATCAAAACGATTGTCCAGTCGATTGTCATACCTTAGCACAAGATCTCCTTCATTGATGCCTTTGTCCTTTAGTTTCTTGTCAAGCTTCTCCTTCGCCTGCGTAGCTTTCCTCTTGTAGCACTCGTATGCTGCTTCTCTTTTCCACTCAAGCTAAGGTACGAAGTCAATCCATCCATGCTTCTTGATCATCTTGTGCTGCTTTGCCATGAAGTCGGATTGTTGGGATGTTGAGCTCAATTGGTTGTAAAGCCTCTTGACCATAGACCAAGTGAAATGGTGTGAACTCCGTGGCTTCCCTATATGTGGTTCGATACGCCCACAAGGCACCATCCAAGAAGTCATCCCACAACTTTTTCTTGTTTCTCACCATCTTTCTAATGATGCCTGCAATGACACCATTAGCTTTTTCTACCAGAACATTGGATTGGGGATAGTAGGGTGTACTATGACGATGTAGAATGTGAAGTTCTTCATAGACCTCTGTGAGCAAGCCCTTTCTAAACCCTGGACCATTATCAAAAACAATCTCCAAAGGTGTGCCAAATCTACAACGAATGTGAGTGTAGACAAATTTGCTCACTGTCCTCTGATTTACCTTTGCCACACTTTGTGCTTCTACCCATCTCGTCATGTAGTCTATGGCCACCAAGATATATGATTTCCCATTTTTAGTCCTAGGCAATGGACCCATAGCATCAATGCCCCATTTTTCAAATGGACCATTTACAAGGACTAACTAACACGGACCATGTAACAGACGCTTGTTTCCATTAATCTGACAATTGTGATTGATTTTACACCAATGTTGAACATCAATGTGCAATCTTGGACAAACGTATCCGGCAAGCAAAATCTTTTTTGTAGTGAGTTCCTGTGCAAAATTACCACCACACGCTTCCTCATGCAAACCTTTTAGAATTGCTGGGATTTCCTCAATAGTTAGTACTCTTTTGCACACTTGATCGTTCCCTGTTTGATAAAGGGATCCTTCTAGAAAGAGATACGCACTTGCCTTTTTCATGACTTTCCTCTTCTGAGCCTTCGTGAAGTCTTCTAGAAACTCACCCTCCAAAGTGTAGCTAATAATGGGAGTCAATGACTCCAATCCCTTGTATCTCGGTTGCTTGACAGTTTCTGCCACCATGATGACCTGCACTTCTTTCTCAACACATGTAACTGCTTGTTGTGTAAGTAAATCGGCATCTTCATTCTATTTCCTAGGAATATGATATAGTTGCACTTCTTCAAATTGATTAAACAATCTACGAATGGCATGAAATTTTGTCCTTAGGCTTTCATGCTTGCATGCCCAAATGCCTAAAATTTGCTTCACAATGAGAAGTGCATCCCCTTTTACCATGAGACGTTGTATACCTTGGCCAATGCATATCTTTAAACCATGAAGTAGTGTGTCGTATTCTGCTTCATTGTTGCTAGTTGAACCTGGTAGATTTACCTTCTTTTTCATGACCACCTCTCCACTTGGGTTGAGCAATACTAGCCCTCCCCCTGATTTTCCTGTGGCTCATCGAAAAGCTCCATCAAAGAACAAGGTAAAAGCATTAGGAATACTTTTAGGTGGTGGCAATGGTAGGGTCTTTACTTTAGGCAATCGTAAGTAAGGATCCCTGCCAATCGTGCACGCACACTATCTTCTACTTTGAAAGAGTATTGAAACTCTTGAAACTCCATAATCCACTTTGAGATCCTAGTACTAAGATTCATTTGAGATGACACCCAAGGAAACAAATTTTCTGCTGTGAGAATTACAAAAGGTTTTGGTAGCAGGTAGGATCTAAACTTTCTCACCGCAAACATGAGAGAAAGCATCATGAGTTCTGCCTCTGTGTAGCCTCTCTCTAAAGCATTCATGACCCTACTAGCAAAGTAGATGGGTCGCATTCTGGTACTGTGGGGATCTTGTTGTAGCAAAACCGCACCAATTGTTTCTTTCCCAACACTAGAGCTAACAAAGAATGTGTACTCCCAACAAGGAGGCATGAGTGTTGGTAGCTCTGACAAAATGACTTTAATGTTACAAAAGTACTCTTCAAGCTCATAAGACCATGCAATTTCTACTTGTTGTGTCAACTTTTGCAAAGGGTGAAGCAACTTCGAAGCTAAGTGAATGAAGCGTGACATATACTTTACCTTTTGAATGAAAGAGATAACCTCCTTAAGACTCTTCGGTGATGGGAGCTCAATAATAGCCTTTGCCTTTGAAGGATCCACCTCAATGCCTTTATAGGAAACCTTGTGACCGAGCAAGATCACTTCATCCTCACCTATGTGGCACTTGTCGGGGTCACTTCATCCTCACCTATGTGGCACTTGTCGGGGTTGAGTTGACCTCCCATGTCGTAGAGCTTCTTTAAACCTTCTTCTACCCTTTGTAGATGCAATGATCTTGAGCTATAAATGCAAAAATCATCAATAAAAACCCTAATGTACTTTCCAAAGAATGCTCGAAACACCATGTTCATGAAGTGTTGGAAAGTTGCAGGAGCATTTGTCAGTCCAAATGGCATGACGCTAAAAGCATAACAACCCCAAGGAGTGATGAAGGTTGTTTTCAACTGATCTTCCAATGCGATACCTATTTGAAAGTAACCCGAGTAGCCATCACACACAGTGTACTTCTCATGACCAGCTACCTCATTTAGTATCTCATCTTAAAATGGGAGGGGAAAGTGATCTCTTTTTGTTGCCTCATTGAGTGGACGGTAATCCACACACACCCTCCACTTGCCATTTTTCTTAGGAGTGACAACAACGGGAGAGACCCACTCCAAATTCTCCACTGGATAAATGAAACCTGCTGCTAGAAGCTTTCTTAACTCCTTGAGTAAAGCCTACTCCTTGATGACTCCTAGCCTTCGTAGCTTCTGAGCCTTAGATGTGGCCTCTGGCTTCAACTCAATTTTGTGTTGAACAACATCTACTCCACGCATATCAGTGTAGTCTTTAGCAAAAAGCCTAGGAAATTTCCTTAACACACCTTTGAGCTCCTCTCTTTCATCCTTTGTAAGTGTTGTAGATAACATACCTTCTTGCATTCTTTCATCTTCCACTTTTTGGTTTTCTTGGGAACCTACCTCTTCCAAACCTGGGCAAGAGGTCTCTTGGTTGTTTGGCTTAAACCTTACCCCCATGACTTCGATGGAAGACTCCTCTTCAGTAATGCTGCCACTACTTTCTCCTTCGGAAGTGCTATCGGTCCAGCCTTCCTCCGTCTCACTTTGAAATGATTCTTCATGGAACTCCTCTTGGCGTTGCTCCTTCATGTCAAAGAAAACCTTCTCATGATTGTCATTCCTGCAAATTAGCTTTCCACTCTCCCAATCCTGCAAAGCTCGCATTTTCATTAGCCATGGTCTCCCTAGGAAAAATGGGTAACCATTTCCTTTGGTAGACATGACATAGAAATCCACTGCCTTCTTAATGCGAAAGGCCTCCATAGAGACATTTTTACAAATGCCTACACACCTAGCTTTGCTATTGTTTGCCATCTTGACTTTAATTTCAGGTGTCTCATGGATGTGCATGCCTAGTCTTTGCATGAGTCCTTCTGTCACCCCCATCCACTAGACCTTTTCTAACCAATCTTCCTTTGATGTAACAATCTAGCATAGGTGTAATATCCTCATTCATTTCAGCATGTGCAATTTTTACAACAGGAACACTCTCTTTTATCTTTCTCCTAGTGCTAACTGCTGATAGCCGTTTTTTGGTTTTCCATAGTGGCCATAGCAAGCTACCTCACCCTATCAAATCACTCAAACACTATGGCTATCCCTACCATTTCACTATATATAGGCGTGTGTGAGTTAGGGAACTTTCCCCATATTTTCTTTAAAACCCTCAGCTAGCTAGTCACTGGGCTAGTTGAGCCAAAAAAAAATAAATAAAAAAATAAATATAAGTATATTATGGCCCATTTGTGTGGCAATATTTCATTGTATATAGGGCCTAAATAAAAGGATTTTTCATAATTATTGTGGTATTTATTTAAATATTTCTACCTATGGTGTGTTATTTATGCTATGTACATTGACTCACCATTAACATATTTTTTCTTATCATTTTGCATACTCTTTATTCCATATAAAAATAATTTCATGCAAGCTTCTCTTATTTTTGGTGTAACTCCATCCCAACAAAAATCCAAAAAAACTAGTTCTATTTATGTGTATATTTTTTTCACTATTGTGATTTTTTCCTTCCTACATATATTCTCTATTACTCTCATAAATTAGACCACCAAAAATATTCACCTTTTTATGGTAGACTTATAATGAGAGAGATTTATTTTGACCCCTTTATATTTTTCCACCTATATTATTTATATTTGACATGTACATATTTTTTAGACCCCTCAATATTTGATTTTCTTAGTTGTACTATTCACTTATATCATGATCTCAACAATATCTTCAATTATAGACCTACCACATAAGGTCAAGGGTAGGTGGCATGCATACATGCACTATTTGGAGGGCTCACTCTTGGAGGTATTCAAAAGAATCATCCAAAGAAGGACCCCACAAGGACCTTGTGCAGTGGAAAAAAACGGTCGGTTTTGCTGAATTTTTAAAGTTCACTTGCTCTCCGAATTTGAAAAGGTGATACAAACAAAAGTTGTAGCTCGTGGGCTGAACTTTTGCCTAGAATTTTTTCATATTTTTTCAAGCTACGAGCTGTGAGCTATGATTTTATTAGTGGACCCCAATTTTCCCATGTTATGCAGCCACACTCTCTCTTCCACTTTATCATTTTCCTCTTTCACACACACTTCTCCGCTAATCATCCCCACCTCTCTCACCCCTCCTCTCTGCACCCTACTCACCTTCTCCTCAACCTTGAAGAATAAGAGAAACCATGGTGAACTCATACCTCCCACACACAATTCCATTCCAAAATTGACCACCTAGTCTCATTTTTCCTCCTCCAATTTACCCATATCTATCAAAAAATCCACAAAATTCAACCTCTTCTCTTAAAAGACAGCATCATGGTGGTTGATTACTCAGCTTCAATTACCTTGTCTCTCAAGGAAGGTCAAGAGTGGAGAAAAATGTACCGTCAAAGCTAGTGGACCGTCAACAAGCATCAAAATTGGCCCTACTCAAGACACTTGGAGCATCAACCTTGTAAGAAATCCACCTTTTCTTACCTCTTAAGAGTTTTTCTTCCTTATTTGTATCCTACATGGATACTCCCATTGTAAATATCCAATTCCATTTGTAAATTAATACTAACTCTACTAACACTAACCCACTATGAAAAGTCCTATCACCTCCATTTCTCTCCTCTCTCTTTCCCCACCAACTTCTTGATAATTCCAAGCAAAAGAAATTAGATAAATTGCTGAAAATCTAACCCAACCATGGTTAGAGGAGTAACCCTAGCCTTCAAAATTGCTATAAAAGAAGGGTGTAGCTAGCACAAAAGAGAGAGCCATAAGCAAGAGCACTATGCTATAGCTTGAGAAGCCAAGCTCAACCTCTCTAGAAGGAGCTCTTGAGTGGAAGCTCATTGTCTTATGCATGTGCATGTGCTATAATAGGGGATTAGCAAGGGAACTCTATGCCATTGTAAGAGAGAGAGTGATCATTCAATTGAGAGTAGGAAATCTATCATTTCTCCTACTAGTGTAAGCCCAACATTTGCTGAATCAAGGAGGGTGGATTTGGACTAAGCTTGGATACTTTGTCTCCCTTCCAACGTGAAGTAATGGACAACAATGATGCGTAAGTGTCCTGGTGTTTTTTGTTAAGTTCTTGATAGCTTGTCTCTGGTGTTGTCATCAATCTAGCCATAAATCCCACACACTGTAAGAGGGCGACAGGGTGGAGAGGACTCCCCTGGCTTTAAGACAATGATTGGGGGTGGCTTTTCTTGTGATGTGTTGTGGTGAAATTTACGCAAGCTATGTTGAACAAATACTAATCTCACTTTGATTTGTCATGACAGATTTGTAAGAAGGTATAAATGCAACAAGCACCCCCTCCCCCTTTCTCTCTCTTTCTTAAATATATAGTTGTGTTTGCTTGATCATTGCCGATACGTTTCAAAGCAGCCCGAGCACTATCTCTCTCCCTCTCTCTCTCTCTCTCTCTCTCTCTCTCTCTCGTGTTTTAGTGTGTGAGAGTGTTCCATTGGTGTTAGGGCTAGTGTAAATTCCTTGTTTGTTTGTGGGTTGCTCTAACGATTCTCCTCTTTTGTGTCCTAGTTCGCTCTTAAACTAGGTGGTGCCCCTTGTGTAGTTGGGATTTGGCTGTGGGTTTGTTGTTTTGGTTTGTGTTGTGTTGTGCCCCAGCCCCATTGAGCAGCATGGGAGCCTTGAAGGGTGTCTAGAGGTTGCTCTTCTTGTTGCCCGCCCCGGACCGCTTCACTGCCTTTCTTAAATCCCTCCTAACTTGTGGGAAAAATGCAAGAAACTGAGGCCATGAGATATCAGGACCCTTACCTCTCATGTCTTCCAACAAGTTGTATGGAGCCATACCATGTCCAAGAGGGAAGTCTTGGAGATTGATACGACGTCGAGTCCTCTTAGTTTCCTTGGTCTCCTTTGCCTTATTTTCTCGTCCATAATCACTTTGTGATGTGACTCCTTCTTTCTCTTTACCTTTTCCTCGGCCACGCTTAATGCCATTTGCTTCCATGTCAACCTATTTTGAATTTGTCACCTCTACCACATGCACATTTGGGTCTGGAAAAGGTGTAACTCCTTCCACTCCTTGTGGAGGTGGTCTTGCTCCATTTGGCCTTTGTAGAAGCCATGGTTGTTGACTAGTTCCTTCACCTGCATTCATCACTGGGTAATTCAAGCTAGGTCTCCCTGGCTCCCCACGGGGCCAAGGACAATTATACATACCATGTACAGACTCACCGCAATTCCAACATTGCAAGACTCTCCTAGGTCGTGAATCTCGCTCTTCAGACTTCTTTGCTTGTCCCTTTGGACCTACAGCTTGTGCAAGGTGAATTTACAAGCTGCTTAAAGATTCATTTAACTTCTCAATCACTTCCACCGTTACCTCAAGAAGCTCCCTAGATGTTGATGCTTGTGACTTACCTTTGGGTCTAAGACCTTCTATTGGAACCTTCCCCCCCTAAGCACTTGAGTTTCCTATATTTCTCAGCCCCCCTAGTTTAAGCTGCATCAAAGGTAGCAGGTGCACCCGCCTCAACTTTTACCTTAATTTCAGGAAAGAGTCCGGCTATGAATCTCTCCTTCTTTAGAAATTCTGCACCATTACCAGGGTTAGCAACATTTCGTATCCATAGAGCCCAAAGACGTAGAAACTCTTGCTTGTACAAGTAGTAGTCATCTAAGTCTTTTTGCTTATGAGAAACAATGTCTTGCCATAGTTTTTGAGTGTTTTGGGGATCAAAGAAGTATTTCTTTAAATGATTCACAACTTCCGTGTAATTCCCTTTAAATTCCTCAGGCAATGAGTCAAACCAAGTGCTAGCATCTTTCCTAAGGACCACTTCAAACATCTCTACGTGTTCTTGATCAGTTACTATCCTCTTGATATGATAAGACATCTTGAAATTTGCTAAAAATAATTATGCATCCTCTCCAGGCTCTCCAAAGAAAAGAGGATATCCGAACATTTGGCGTTGGGCCTCCATCGAATCGTTTTCAAAGTAACAACATGTTTTTCTTTCATAAAAATTTTACAGAATAATGTTTTCTAAATTGCAATCTATTCTACAACAAAATAAAAATATTCACATCAAATGACCTATGATAATCAATAAGAGGCAGGATGACAGGGTTTGGTGATTGGAGCATTTCTCCTACTCTTTGGGCACCAAACATGAACACCATATGTTGTTGAAAATGGATTTTTCTACTAATTGCAATGTTTATTCTAATGTGTGGAGTGAAATGAAAGGGGAAAACCTCTATTCTTGGGCCATTATCCATGGTCTATACATGACCTAATTCTTAAAACAAAACAAAAATATAGACGTCCAAACTAAGGTCATACCTAATGAGAGGCTAAATAAAAGGATTTACTGATGCGTTGATCTCTGCCAACCTAAGAGGACCTAAAATTCTACGAATTACACGTTGAAATTGCAACTTAGTACTAACAATTATGTGTACCTTTTGCCTTGCAATGGGAATGAAGGGATCATACAAATTCTCATCATTCATGCAAGCTACTTGATTATGCTAAAGGTTGAGCCTTCACAAAAATACACAAACCGTCCTCGGTGGGGGCACCAATTTGAGGCGGTCCGGGGCGAGCAACAAGAAGAATGGCCTCGAAGCACCCTTCTAGGTTCCCGTGCTGCTCAATTGGGTTGGGGTTGGAAAAAACAACAAACACACACACAAACCCGCAACCTAACCCTACACAAATTTGGGGCACCACCTAGTTTTGGATGCGAACTAGGATGCGTAAAGAGAGAGAGAGAGAGACACAGAGAAAATTACAAGGGTAAATCAGGCTCCATACTTAACAAGAGAGAGAGAGAGAGAGAGAGAGAGAGAGAGAGCGGACTACTCTGAAATGTATCGGCAGTGATCAAGCAAACACAATTATATATGTAAGAAAGAGAGAGAAGGGGGAGGGGGTGCTTGTTGCATTAATACCCTCTTCCAAATCTGTCATGACCAATCAAAGTGAGATTAGTATTTTTTCAACATATCTTGAGTAAATTACACCACAACACATCACAAGGAAAGCCACTCCAATCATTGTCTTAAGGCCAGGGGAGTCCTCTCCACCCTGTTGCCCTCTTACAATATGTGGGATTTATGGCTAAATTGATGACAACACCCAGAGACAAGCTATCAAGAACTTTAAAAAAACACCAAGACACTTACACATCATTGTTGTCCATTACTTCACGTTGGAAGAGAGACAAAGTATCCAAGCTTAGTCCAAATCCACCCTCCTTGATTCAACAAATGTTGGGCTTACACTAGTAGGAGAAATGATAGATTTCCAACTCTCAATTGAATGATCACTCTCTCTCTTACAATGGCATAGAGTTCCCTTGCTAATCACCCCTATTACAACACATGCACATGCATAAGGCAATGAGCTTCCACTCAAGAGCTCCTTCTAGAGAGGTTGAGCTTGGCTTCTCAAGCTATAGCATAGTGCTCTTGCTTATGAATCCCCCCTTTTTGTGCTAGCTACACCCTCCTTTTATAGAAATTTTGAGGGCTAGGGTTACTCCTCTAATCATGGTTGGGTTAGATTTTCAACACTTATCTAATTTCTTTTGCTTGGAATTATCAAGAAGTTGGTGGGGATAGATGAAGAAGAGAGAGAAGAGAGAAGTGGAGGTGATAGAACTTTTCATACTAGGTTAGTATTAGTAAATTAGTAGAGTTAGTATTTTTATTGATTTACAAATGGAATTGGATATTTACAATGGGAGTATCCATGTAGGATACAAATAAAGAAGAAAAAACTCTTAATAGGTAAGAAAACATGGATTTCTTACAATGTCGATGCTCCAAGTGTCATGAGTAGGGTCAATTTTGACGCTTGTTGACGGTCCACTAGCTTTGACGGTACGTTTTTTCTCCACTCTTGACCTTCCTTGGGAGCCAAGGTAAGTGAACATGATTAATCAATCACCATGATGCTGTCTTTCATGAGAAGAGGCTGAATTTTGTGGTTTTTTTGATAAATATGGGTAATATGGAAGAGAAAAAATGAGACTAGGTGGTCAATTTTGGAATGGAAGTGTGTGTAGGAGACATGATTTCACCATGGTTTCTCTTATTCTTCAAGGTTGAGAAGAAGGTGAGTAGGGTGAGGAGAGGAGTGGTGAGAGAGGTGGGGATGATGAGTGGAGAGGTGTGTGTGAAAGAGGAAAATGGTAAAGTGGAAGAGGGAGTGTGGTTGCATAGCATGGGCAAACTACCAATAAAATTATAGCTCACAACTCGTAGCTCAAAAAAATATGAAAAAATTTGAGGTGAAAGTTCAGATCACGAGCTACAACGTTTATTTGTATCACCTTTTCAAATTCGAGGAGCATGTGATCTTTTAAAATTCAGCAAAACCGACTTTTTTTTCCACTTCACAAGGTACATCTCTCCCCACTACAGGTACATCTCTCCCCGAAGTATCCTTATTGTCTACGGACAAGAATAGGGCTTGGGAGGGAAACTTCTCTTCTGTTCACTTCTCTTATATCTATAATTTGTACATACTAGAGTTATCCTAAATGAATATTCCACATTATGTGAATTTCTATAGCTTCCACTCTGTGAGATCACTTCAACGACTTTACCATAATTCAAACCAAATACTTTCATTCAAGAAGACAAGTCAAAAGAAAATACCACAAAATAGTGTTACTTATAGATGCATCATGAATACAATATCTATTCCCAAACAGCATGAATGAATGCGTGCAAGAGGCATAACTAGTCGGACTAATATCAGGCTTTAGGCTATCCCGATAACCTTAAGCATTGGCTCTGATACCCCTCCCCAGGGTTCTATGCACAAAAGATACATTTTATACAATTTTCAATATACATTAGAGTTACGGAAGCGTTTGCATATGGGAGGAATTCTCAGCACTCGACCAAGCATAGAGTTTAGGCCATGAGCCGGACTGCATCCAAAGAAACCTAGTGACTAGTGCTACTCTTGAATGGGTTTTATAAATGATAGCGTACTCAAGAATAATATAATCATTATGGAGGGTGAATGTATGTGTACATCGCATCGCAGGAAGAGAGAGAGAGAGAGTATAGTGGAGGGTGAAATAGAGTGCACAAAGACATGACAGAATGAAAACAGAGAATCTTCAAACCGACTTGGGGTTGTCCTTTGCCTCCGAATGCCATTGCTAGCACAAAATCTTTCAAAAGCTTGGCTGTAATATTCGCCTCCATTGTCGGATCTGAGGCATTTAACCTTAGTACCTGTTTCATTCTCCACAAAGGCTTTCCACCTTTGAAATATGGAAAATACATCGGATTTATTCTTCATGACATAAACCCATGTTTTTCTAGTCACATCGTCTATGAATGTTACATAGTATAATGAGACACCAAGTGATGGTGTACTTGCAGGACCCCAAACATCAGAATGAACCAACTCAAGTTTTTTATTTTTTCTTTCATTTCCCGATTTTTGAAATTTTACCCTCTTTTGTTTACCATAAACACAATCTTCACAGAACTCTAAGTCCACTTCTTTCAAACCTGGTAAAAGATTCTTTGTTTGAAGGATTTGCATTCCTTTGGCACTCATATGCCCAAGTCGGTAGTGCCACACCGCACTGTCAACTTCTGTAGTTGCTGTACAAGCTGAAGGTTGCGTGCTAACAGTACACAAGTAAAGTGTACCGACTTTTTCACCCTTGGCAACCACCAAAGATCCCTTTGAGATCTTCCACCGTTTGTTTCCGAATGCAATGTTGTGACCTTCATCGTCCAATTGTCCTGTAGAGATCAAATTTTTGCGAAGAGAAGGAACATGCCTAACATCTTTAAGCTTCCATTCATTTCTGTTAGCAATTTTGACAGAAACTGTACCTTTGCCGACAATCTCACAAGCTTCATCATCTCCCAAGTATACATACCCAAAATTACCTTTGGTGTAGTCTTGGAAATGTTACTTGTGTGGTGTTGCATGGAATGAAGCCCCGGAATCTACTATCCAGGAATTAGACACATTGTCTAATGAGAGAATTAGAGCATCTTGCTCTACTTTACCTGCCACATTGGCCTCCGATGTTGGCTTGTTGTCTTGAGACTCTGTCTCCTTTTTCTTCTTGGACCAGCAATCCTTCTTGACGTGGCCCTTTTTGACGCAGTTCCAACATTCAAGAACTGACTTTGTGCGTGACTTGCTCCGCCTTGAGCGATCACGACCCTTTTTGTTTTTGAACCTCTCCTTAGGCCTTCCTCTTGTTTCCACTGATAGTGCAGCACTTGATGATTCTCCTGTGCTTCTCCTTCGCATTTCCTCGCTTAGGAGAACACCCACAACATCATCAAACTTAAGAGTATTTGTTCCAGAGATAGAATTACTTACAACCATCACAAGGCTGTCCCAACTATCCGGTAGAGATGATAGTATAAGGAGAGCTCGCACTTTGTCATCGAAATTGATTTTCACTGATCAAAGTTGACTTATGTTTGTGTTAAATTCATTTAGGTGTTCTGCAACTGGACCATTCTCTGCCATCTTTAGATTGAACAAGCGCTTCATAAGAAATACCTTATTGGATGCCGATGGTTTCTCGTAGAAGTCATCAAGTGACTTCATCAAGTCCTCCGTGGTCTTCATCTCCGAAACATTGAAGGCCACCGTTGACGCCAAGCTTAACCGGATTGTTCCCAGTGCCTTTCGATCAAGGACAATCCATGCTTCATCTGCCATTGTTGCGGGCTTCTTTGCAAGACCGCCTAGGGGCAAATAGAGGTCCTTCTGGTAAAGATAGTCTTCAATCTGCATCTTCCAATGTTGGTAGTTTTTGCCGTTGAACTTCTCAATATTGAGCTTCCCTTCCTCCGCCATAACTCCCACTCAATTCAAGGAATCCTTTCCTTGAGATAATTTAGCTACGAGAAAACCTTGCTCTGATACCAGTTGTTAGGAAATAAGACGTAGCTATATAGATTTTTGAGTAGATTACTTAATGGAGAGAGATAGATTTCACACACAAGAGATTATAGAGTAGAGAGAGAGAGAGTACACACGATATACGTGGTTCACCCAATGTGGGCTACGTCCACGGGAAAGCAGCCACTCAATGGCTTTATCACTTCAAAAGAAGAAGTAGTTTACAAAGGGATTAAACCCTTGATGGAGCTCCCGCCTTGCTTCACTCTCACCACCTCATACTCACCTTGTTGCATCAACTTCACACTATGAAATGTGTGTAGAAATGGCCTCCTTTTATAGGCCAAAAGGGCTGCCCTCTCTAATGAGAGACAGCCATGTGTAGCCGTCCTTGTGCGAATAAGTCCAAATCGGACCCTCCAATCCGCCCATGTGTGGTCGCCCTTGAGAAGACAAGTCCACTTTTAAATTGGGCCACGGGCCATTGAATTCGGCCACCGGCCACCGGCCATTGACTTCCGACCACCGGCCATCGACTACCGACCACCGGCCAACCGACCGGTTGTTTTCCGACCACTTTCCGGCCGTCATCCGGCCATAATATTCCGGCGAAAAAAAGTCTCGGGGGCCTCCGCCCCCGAGGCCTTTAAAGTTGTCCCTGATTCTTGTCCGTGAAAATTTTGGTTTCCGGCACTAGAAGAGGCTATTCATATTAGCGATGCTCAAAGAAAAAATTCCCGGCGTCGCTATGAGCATCGCAAATTTACAAGTAAATTTGCGACGCTCATAGTGACCCCGGCTGGGCTAAAAAAAATAACAGAGAGCATCCAAAAACTCAGATCTCAGATCTCAGTTTTGCGGCGCCCTCAACCAAGGAGCAGGAAACGCTCTCCCTCTCTCTCTCTCTCTCTGACTCTCTCTCTCTCTCTCTCTCTCTCTCTTTGTTCTCCACACACACACACACAAGGAGAGGAAGGAGAGCCAGGTATGCTCCTTCCCTCTCCTCACTCTCATGTCCCCTTCCCCTCTTTCTCTCTCCCTCTCTCTCTCTCTTTCACACACACACACACACACACACACACACACACATAGTGTTTTTGAGAGAGAGAGAGAGAGAGAGAGAGAGAGAGAAAGAGTACAAACATAAACAAAAACGCACACTCACATACATAAACAAAGAATGCACACACACATTGAGAGAGGAAAAGAGAGAGAGAGCATGCATAAACAAAAAACGCACACATTGAGAGAGGAAAAGAGAGAGAGAACATGCATAAAAAAAAAATCGAACATTGAGAGAGAAAACATGCATAAACAAAAAAACGCACACACATTGAGAGAGAAAGAGAGAGAAACTAATTTAACGTCGTAGGAAACTAATTAAAATTAAAAGACCTAAAGATCTAGCCGACGAGGAGTTGAACTCAAGACCTATTATTCAAGAGGGAAATGGCATAACCAATCTATCATACTTGGCATGGGTGATAGAAAGGTTATACCATTTATCTCTTTTTATTGGCACACACATCCACACACGCGCACACACACAAGAAGAAGAGAGTTATAACATCATAGGAAACTATCCTAAAAGACATTAAAGATTAGGTTAGATGTAGACTTACGTTAAATTGGATTTAGGTTTATTTAAGTTAAATTAGATTAGATTTAGGTTTATTTTTAGTTAGATTTACGTTTATTTACGCTAGATTTAGATTTTCGTTATATTAGATTAGATTTAGGTCTCCATAGACTGCGATGCCTGCATGAAGCGGGTGAAGAAAGCCCTCAATGGAATATAGGGTATTGCTGTCTTCACTCATGGTGGGTCCGTCGATCCAAAAGTACTGGTGAAATGTCTTCAGAAGATAGGGAAGAAGGTGGATCTTCAGGGCGGCAAGAATCACTACATCCCCGACAATGACCATCTAGACAACCTCTAGTCATTCAACAACAACTTCAAAGTTAGTAACAAGATCAAGAACGGTCCAAAGGGCCAATTGCTGTCGTCAGATGTGGATGGAGATGAGGCAGCATCACCGCCAGAAGTTAACTCTCACATCTTTAGTGATGAGAATGCCAACTCTTACCGAGTTATGTGAAAAACTATGTGTTAAATCTGTTTAAGGTTCTTATAATCCCTGTTAGTTTAGTTCTTTGTTTTTAATATAACATAATTTACGTTAGATTTAGATTTATGTTATATTAGATTAGACTTAGGTTTATTTAGGTTTACCCACACACACACAAGAAGAAGAGAGTTTTAACATCGTAGGAAACTATCCCAAAAGACGTTAAAGATTAGGTTAGATGTAGACTTACGTTAAATTAGATTTAGGTTTATTTTTAGTTAGATTTACGGTTATTTAGATTTACGCTTATTTACGTTAGATCGAGTCCACGCAAGAATTACTTACGGTTTAGGGTTTAGAGTTAGACGAACAGTGAAAAGATGTTAAGATGCTGTGAAGTGCTACAGCTAGAGAAGAGGCAAAGGGGTTTTGTCCACTACATGGAGTATCATGTAGACGTGGGTCTATAGATTTCTTGTACCCACAAATATAGGTATTGACCAATAAAGACGAGATTATAACCCGGTGGTTCTGATCTCCGTGCACCTCTAGACCGAGGTGTGCGGGGATTGGACATGACTAGAGAATATGAGGTAGAGAGAGAGAGAGAGAGAGAGAGAGAGAGAGAGAGAGAGAGAGACAGAGAGAGAGATAAGACGAAGAATGCCAATAGAATATTAAATTTGTTGTCCAAGCTATAAGATTTTTATCCTCATTATGAGTAGTGACGAGAATGTGGGACCGTCCAACAGAAACACCTATCTCTCAACGAGGGTCTTATGTCCTTGTAATCAATGCAAGCATGTTGTGCGACGGACAAGACGTGTTTCTTTGTAGCACGTTCGCGAATTTGGCGAGTTCAATCCATCTATTATAGATCGAGTTGTTGCTAATTATAACTCGTCGGACTCTGACGCTGGCCAACAAGCAGCAATCTTGCAACCCAATAGACGTGTTAGCAGGCGCTTTGGTCAAGCAGCATATGTGAGGCCACAAGATGCAGCCTCTGACAGCTCGGGGGATGATCATGCAGAGCACATTCCCAACGAGGCAATGTTTGAGCCCGAGATTGATGAAATGATCGAGACGATCATGGATTCAAAAAGGCTTATCTATGATGATATGAAAAGTGAAGCCGATACGCCATTGTATAATGGAGCACGTATGTCTAGATTGAAAGCACTCCTGGTTCTTCTCAACATGCAGGCAAAGTTTGGATGGAGTGACACTAGCGTCACAGCGCTTTTCAGGTGATCTATTACAATTAGTTTACTTTAATAAAACTCTAAATGTATAATGATCTGATAGATTTTTACACGACTGTATCGTATTTTTATGTTGTGTAGATTGCTTAAAGAGCACATACTACCAGCTGACAATGTGATGCCAGATTCCCGAGATGAAGCAAGAAAGATTTTGCGAAACTTGGGGATGGATTACAATTCTATCCACGCTTGTCCTAATGACTGCATTCTTTTCAGAGGGGAATACATAGTCATGGAGAAGTGTCCGAAATGTGATTCCGAAAGATATCGAGTAGATCTCCACAGGACAAAAATTCCACAAAAGGTTTTGCAACATTTTCCTCTGCTTCCTCGCATCAAGCATTTCTTCGAATGTAAGTCCATGGCCGCCATAGCATCATGGCATGAGGAGAATAAATCTTCGGATGGTGTGCTACGAATTCCTGCAGATTGCGTAGCCTAGAAACATATAGATGGAACGTGGTCAGATTTTGCCAGGGAAGCTCGAAATTTGCGCTTAGGCCTGGCTATGGATGGCGTAAATCCATTTGGTCAAAGATCAACATCTTACAGTGTATGGCCCGTTGTCATCGTCAACTACAACATTCCCCCGTGGTTGACTACGAAGAAGGGGCACCGATGGCTAAGCTTGATTGTGCTAGGGCGATATAAAGTGGAGAATATGGATGTGTATCTTCGTCCACTATTGGAAGAGCTACAACAATTGTGGATTGGCATAGAGGTGGTGGATATGAGCCGACACACAAGACGATAGAATGCTTTGATCAGAGGCATTCTAATGTGGACCATGCATGACTATCCCGGGCTAACAGAATAGTCAGGTGATCTATTGACACTCCTCACTCAGACACTATAAATCTTGTTTTTTCCCATAGTTGATCTATTATCATGTGTATACATGCAGGGCTTCAAACAAGCGGATACAGAGCATGTGTCACATGTGGACCTAGACTGAATGCACGTAGGGCGCCCTCACTGAAGAAGCAAATCTACGAAGGTCATCAAGCGTATCTTCCAGAGAATCATGTGTTACGCGACGGCTTTCTGGGAAGAGAGCCACCAAGGATGTCTGCACAAGCATGGTTAGAGCAGAAGGAGATGTGCGATGACGGATTGCCTCCATGGATGAAGAGACTATCTCTATGGTACGAGTTACCATACTGGCCCCGACTCATGATCAATCACTTGCTCGATCCAATGCACATATTGAAGAATGTGGGTAATCTACTATGGGACCATCTGACCGGCAAGAAAGATACTTTGGGAGCCAGAGTTGACCTTAGAAATGTGGATCGTATGGAGCAATATTGGCCGCAAACAGCGTCTGATGGATCGATAAAACTCCCTAAAGCACCATGGATTTTCACAGGAGCCCAAGAACGCAAAGTAAAAGAGACCATTCGATCTTTGCGGACCCCCACTGGCGTAATGCACTTGCTCCGAATGTGTTTTACTAAAGAAGGAAAGCTTACCGGTTTGAAGTCACGCGATTGGCATAAAATGTGTTAGGTACGTTCATAGTGGACTTTAATATCATTGCATAAAATGTGGATTTTAATATCATTGCTGCACATACTTTACAGTTTATTTTACCTGTTGCCATTGAGGGATGTTTGTCTCTCGACATCCGTAACACAATCTACAAACTTGCAAAGCTGGTGCAATGGATCTCACAAAAGGAGATCAACGTAGACTCCATACCATTCGCCAAACTAAATGCTGCGGAGCTTGTGTGCATGTTTGAGAAACATTTTCCTACTACCATGCTAACCATTCAGGTGCATCTTCTTGTTCACATAGTTGATGAGGTGGAAATAGCTGGCATAGTTCATTCCAGATGGATGTTCTTATTAGAACGTTTCATGAAAACGCCTAAGGGATATGTGCGTCAAAAGGCACGTCCGGAGGGTAGCATGGCAGAAGGTTGGTTGGTATCAGAGTCCCTAGTGTACATTGGAGAGTGGCTAGAAGGATTTGATAAAGCCCGGGACACGCTATGGCGAACCATAGATGATGAGCGCATATCTGGGATTGTCATGTGCAATCTCGGTGTTGAGAAGAAGATGACGGAAGATCTAGAGGCTAAAATCAACCGATTTTGCATGCTTCACAATCCAGTGATGCAAAAGTGGATTTCACAATATGAGGATTTCACTGGTGGTACGTCATAGAGGTAGCCCCTCGTAGTGCAAGGACGTATGAAGGCTACCATGTGCCAATCACAACGGCATCAATGGAGGAGATCAGAGAAGATGCTCAATCAGAAGCCGCTACGGTGGTGCCAGACGAGCATCAAGATGCTACTACTCTATATGGGGTGCATGCAGAGGAGCTACAAAATGAAACAGAGGATATGTGTTTAAACGGAGAGCACTATATAGATATAGGAAGTTATGCTGAGTTCTGCGAGGATGAGAGAGAGATCTCTTAAAGCCACAATATTGTATTTGAACAATTTTGCTCCGTGTTGTAAAAGCTCTGGCTCTCTAAGTACTTTCCATGGTGTATAACGCTCTTTTCTACTCGCGCTCACATCTTTTGATTGAAAATTTTGAGTTTTCGACTTGCCTCTTCTATCACTCAATTCATTGCGTCATTGTATTTATATGCTTCATTACATCATTGTATTTAATGGTCTTTGCGTCATTGTCTACTCTATTCATTCAATATTAAGTTTAAATATTTGTGTGTTTAATGCAAGTATGGATGATGAGGAGTTTCTTTCTTCTTTGTCACCGCAGCAGAGACAGTGGTACGTAGAGCGTCATCGCTCTGGCGCATCATCGCGCGTTCCTACTCCATCCGCATCTCCCTCTCTTTCGGAGCATTCGGCGCGCTCCGAAGCTTCGGCGTCGACGAGACGATCTTCACACTCGGCTAGACACCGGCTCTCTAGTGGTGGCGGTGGCGGTTGTTGTGGGGATTCCGCCCCCGATGCCTCCACACTGCCTCGTGTGCGATGAGGCTCTTTACCCTCCCCTTCTTTGCCGGCCCCCACACCAGCCATAGCATCGCCATCTACGCTATGTTTTGCGCGGCTGACTGTTCCTAGCAGCTACACACCTCTACCTACTCCGCCAGGAGCCACCCCACTTGACACTCCTCGCTTCGGGGCCCAGACGCCGGTGGGGACACCTGACGTCCGTACCCCCATCGACACGTAGCTAGAGACCCCTGCCGGGACACCCAGGTTCACGCGTCACCGGCCAGAGAGCTTGCCTTACTCCGTCGACTTCAGCGGCGGCATCATCATGGATGATGACGGCAAGAAGGTGATCTCGCGCATGCGTGGTCTTTGCTCTTAGCTGTTTAGACACTACATACTAAACAAATGGAGTGAAGTACCAAGTGATTTAAAAAACAGAGTCATCAGCATACTTCATGATGAGTTTCCCGTTCCAACACGGGATCAGCGCTTCAATGAAAACCTTATGAAGATTCAAATGCGCGAATACTGCAAACACAAGCATTCCGAAGTGCAAAAAGCAATCAAGCATGGGTGGAATAGGCCAGATTGGCTGGCCAAAGAATATTGGAAGAATGCGAAGAAAGCAGCGCGCGAGAATCCTGACAAGTGGAAGCAACAAAAGGATGCAGCTAGAGCGCGAGTAGAGGCAGGGAGGTTGCACCACTTGGGGAGCGGTGGATGGGCATCATTTGAGGCCGATTTTGTAAGTGTTTTCGTATTGCTCTTTATGTTCGATAGTTTAGGGTTTATGAGTTTTTTAATTCTAACATAATGAAATCTTTGTATGTTTTGACAGTGGTCGATGACAGGACGTGATCCCACACCGTACGAACACGAGTACGCAGGCAGGAAGGGCTTAAACGCCCTGATGGACATTCTCAGTTCTCGCGGCGGCATGGTTAGTATTAGGGTTTACTCTTTTCTATTTTTTGTATTGTTTTATAAATGTCGTTATATGTTTATACTTACTGAAAGTTGTCTTATTGTCTTTTTTTGCAGAATCCGACAGATACGCCGCTTGGACGCGATGAGAGGTCTGACTAGACGACGTCAGTTTAGCCGTAGCTAGATAGCATTAGTTTAGGGTTTCTCATAGCTTATGTATCATGAGACGGATTTTATACGTCTTTTTGAACCATGTATATTATTACATTTGTCACCGCAGTTCATTTTGCCAATCAATTCTTTATGCCTATGATGTTGTACAATTGTCATTAATACATTTGCCAATCAATTCATTTTGCCTATGATGTGTACAATTGTAAATTTTGCAAACAATGCGTCTTGTGGGTGACTATTTTGGGTTTATTATCTACCCTTGCACTTTTTTTAAAAAGTGAATCAAGTACAATATGGTTGATGGGCGTCGCTATAGACTTTTGTGTAAACGTCGCTATAACCGTCGCTATGACCGTCGCTACAAGCGTCGCTATGAGCATCTCTATATAGCGACGCCTATAGCGATGCATATAGCGACGCTCTCGTAGCGACGCTATTAGCGACGGTTTTAGCGACGCCGGCGGTTATAAAAACCCATTGTATTTCTCTCGCTAATAGCGTCACAAGATCACACAACCTCTTGTAGTGCGGTGAGTGATTTTCCTTCACACACGATGGCTTCTCCTCATAATGGGGGCCTTACAAATGTGCGCTTTTACCACAGAAAATTACAAGGGTAAATCAGGCTCCATACTTAACAAGAGAGAGAGAGAGAGAGAGAGAGAGAGAGAGAGAGAGAGAGAGAGAGAGAGGGAGAGAGAGAGAGAGAGAGAGCTCGGGCTGCTTTGAAATGTATCGGCAGTGATCAAGCAAACACAATTATATATGTAAGAAAGAGAGAGAAGGGGAAGGGGGTGCTTGTTGCATTAATACCTTCTTACAAATCTGTCATGACCAATCAAAGTGAGATTAGTATTTTTTCAACATAGCTTGAGTAAATTACACCACAACACATCACAAGGAAATACACCCCAATCACTGTCTTAAGGCCAGGAAAGTCCTCTCCACCCTGTAGCCCTCTTACAGTATGTGGGATTTATGGCTAAATTGATGACAACCCCCAGAGACAAGCTATCAAGAACTTTAAAAAAACACCAAGACACTTACACATCATTGTTGTCCATTACTTCATGTTGGAAGAGAGACAAAGTATCCAAGCTTAGTCCAAATCCACCCTCCTTGATTCAACAAATGTTGGGCTTACACTAGTAGGAGAAATGATAGATTTCCAACTCTCAATTGAATGATCACTCTCTCTCTTACAATGGCATAGAGTTCCCTTGCTAATCACCCCTATTACAACACATGCACATGCATAAGGCAATGAGCTTCCACTCAAGAGCTCCTTCTAGAGAGGTTGAGCTTGGCTTCTCAAGCTATAGCATAGTGCTCTTGCTTATGACTCCCCCCTTTTTGTGCTAGCTACACCCTCCTTTTATAGCAATTTTGAGGGCTAGGGTTACTCCTCTAACCATGGTTTGTTTAGATTTTCAACACTTATCTAATTTCTTTTGCTTGGAATTATCAAGAAGTTGGTGGGGATAGATGAAGAAGAGAGAAGTGGAGGTGATAGGACTTTTCATACTAGGTTAGTGTTAGTAAATTAGTAGAGTTAGTATTTTTATTGATTTACAAATGGAATTGGATATTTACAATGGGAGTATCCATGTAGGATACAAATAAAGAAGAAAAAACTCTTAATAGGTAAGAAAAAATGGATTTCTTACAATGTCGATGCTCCAAGTGTCTTGAGTAGGGTCAATTTTGACGCTTGTTGACGGTCCACTAGCTTTGACGGTACGTTTTTTCTCCACTCTTGACCTTCCTTGGGAGCCAAGGTAAGTGAACATGAGTAATCAATCACCATGATGCTGTCTTTCAGGAGAAGAGGCTGAATTTTGTGGTTTTTTTGATAAATATGGGTAATATGGAAGAGCAAAAATGAGACTAGGTGGTCAATTTTGGAATGGAAGTGTGTGTAGGAGACATGAGTTCACCATGGTTTCTCTTATTCTTCAAGGTTGAGAAGAAGGTGAGTAGGGTGAGGAGAGGAGTGGTGAGAGAGGTGGGGATGATGGGTGGAGAGGTGTGTGTGAAAGAGGAAAATGGTAAAGTGGAAGAGGGAGTGTGGCTCCATAGCATGGGCAAACTACCAATAAAATTATAGCTCACAGCTCGTAGCTCCAAAAAATATGAAAAAATTTGAGGTGAAAGTTCAGCTCACGAGCTACAACGTTTATTTGTATCACCTTTTCAAAATCGAGGAGCATGTGATCTTTAAAAATTCAGCAAAACCGACTTTTTTTTCCACTCCACAAGGTCCTTGTGAGGTCCTTCTTTGGATGATTCTTTTGAATACCTACAAGAGTGAGCTCCCCATTGTGCATGCATGCATTCCACATACCCTTGACCTTATTTGGTAGGTCTATAATGGAAGATATTGTTGAGATCATGATATAAGTGAATAGTACAACTAAGAAAATCAAATATTGAGGGGTCTAAAAAAATATGTACATGTCAAATATAAATAATATAGGTGAAAAAAATACAAAGGGGTCAAAATAAATCTCTCTCATTATAAGTCTACCATAAAAAGATGAATATTTTTGGTGTTCTAATTTATGAGAGTAAAAGAGAATAGATGTAGGAAGGAAAAATTACAATAGTGAAAAAATATACACATAAGTAAAACTAGTTTTTTTGGATTTTTGTTGGGATGGAGTTACACCAAAAATAAGAGAATCTTGCATGAAATTATTTTTATATGGAATAAAGAGTATGCAAAATGGTAAGAAAAAATATGGTAATGGTGAGTCAATGGACATAGCATAAATAACACACACCTAAATATTTAAATAAATACCAAAATAATTATGAAAAATCTTTTTATTTAGGCCCTATGTACAATGAAATATTTACACACAAATGGGCCATAATAGACTTATATTTTTTATTTTTTTTGGCTCAACTAGCCGCGTGACTAGCTAGCTGAGGGTTTTTAAGAAAATATGGAGAAAGTCCCTAACTCACACACGCCTATGTACAGTGAAATCGTAGGGATAACCAAAATGTTTGAGTGATTTGATAGGGTGAGGTAGCTTACTATGGCAATTATGGAAAGCCGAAAAACGGCTATCATTAGCCCTCCCCCAGGATGATGGTATATTCATGTACCATCATAGAGCATCTTTTCCAAAGAGAGTGCTTCAGAGTCCTTGACGAGATCTTCATTGTTTGGCCCCTCAGAATTTTGGTTTGAGTTACACTCATGCTTCACGGAACAATACCTACATGAGATAGCTGCCCTTTGACAGATCTTTGGTTGATCCTTTGGTAGAAGGCGACTCAAATAAGGCTTCAAGCGATACCCATTTACCTTCCTGGAGTGCTCTTTCCCATTCAAGTACATAAGTTGATAGTAACTTGAATTGAAAGACTTCTTAACTATAAATGGCCCCTACCATCTAGTTTCAAATTTGGTATCAAAACGATTGTCGAGTCGATTGTCATACCTTAGCACAAGATCTCCTTCATTGATGCCTTTGTCCTTTAGTTTCTTGTCAAGCTTCTCCTTCGCCTGCGTAGCTTTCCTCTTGTAGCACTCGTCTGCTGCTTCTCTTTTCCACTCAAGCTCAGCTAAGGTAAGAAGCCGATCCATCCATGCTTCTTGATCATGTTGTGCTACTTTGCCATGATGTCGGATTGTTGGGATGTTGAGCTCAATTGGTTGTAAAGCCTCTTGACCATAGACCAAGTGAAATGGTGTGAACTCCGTGGCTTCCCTATATGTGGTTCGATACGCCCACAAGGCACCATCCAAGAAGTCATCCCACAACTTTTTCTTGTTTCTCATCATCTTTCTAATGATGCCTGCAATGACACCATTAGTTTTTTCTACCAGACCATTGGATTGGGGATAGTAGGGTGTACTATGAGGATGTAGAATGTGAAGTTCTTCATAGACCTCTGTGAGCAATCCCTTTCTAAACCTTGGACCATTATCAAAAACAATCTCCAAAGGTGTGTCAAATCTACAACAAATGTGAGTGTAGACAAATTTGCTCACTGTCCTCTCATTTACCTTTGCCACACTTTGTGCTTCTACCCATCTCGTCATGCAGTCTATGGCCACCAAGATATACGATTTCCCATTTTTAGTCCTAGGCAATGGACCCGTATCATCAATGCCCCATTTTTTAAATGGACCATTTACAAGGACTAACTAACACGGACCATGTAACAGACGCTTCTTTCCATTAATCTGACAATTGTGACAGATTTTACACCAATGTTGAACATCAATGTGCAAGCTTGGCCAAACATATCCGGCAAGCAAAATATTTTTTGTAGTGAGTTCCTGTGCAAAATGACCACCACACGCTTCCTCATGCAAACCTTTTAGAATGGTTGGGATTTCCTCAATAGTTGGTACTCTTTTTCACACTTGATCGTTCCCAGTTTGATAAAGGGATCCTTCTAGAAAGAGATACACGCTTGCCTTTTTCATGAGATTCCTCTTCTGAGCCTTCGTGAAGTCTTCTGGAAACTCACCCTCCAAAATGTAGCTAATAATGGGAGTCAATGACTCCAATCCCTGGTATCTCGGTTGCTTGATAGTTGCTGCCACCATGATGACTTGCACTTCTTTCTCAACACATGTAACTACTTGTTGTGCAAGTAAATCGGCATCTTTATTCTATTTCCTAGGAATATGATATAGTTGCACTTCTTCAAATTGATTAAACAATCTACGAATGGCATGAACTTTTGTCCTTAGGCTTTCATTCTTACATGCCTAAAATTTGCTTCACAATGAGAAGTGCATCCCCTTTTACCATGAGACGTTGTATACCTTGGCCAATGCATATCTTTAAACCATGAAGTAGTGTGTCGTATTCTGCTTCATTGTTGCTAGTTGAACCTGGTGGATTGACCCTCTCTTTCATGACCACCTCTCCACTCGGGTTGAGCAATACTAGCCCTCCCCCTGATTTTTCTGTGGCTCATCAAAAAGCTCCATCAAAGAACAAGGTAAAAGCATTAGGAATACTTTTAGGTGGTGGCAATGGTAGGGTCTTTACTTCAGGCAATCGTAAGTAAGGATCCCTGCCAATCGTGCACGCACACTATCTTCTACTTTGAAAGTGTATTGAAACTCTTGCAACTCCATAATCCACTTTGAGATCCTAGTACAAAGATTCATTTGAGATGACACCCAAGGAAAAAAAATTTCTGCTGTGAGAATTACAAAAGGTTTTGGTAGCAGGTAGGATCTAAACTTTCTCACCGCAAACATGAGAGAGAGCATCATGAGTTCTGCCTCTGTGTAGCCTCTCTCTAAAGCATTCATGACCCTACTAGCAAAGTAGATGGGTCACATTATGGTACTGTGGGGATCTTGCTGTAGCAAAACCGCACCAATTGTTTCTTTCCCAACACTAGAGCTAACAAAGAATGTGTACTCCCAACAAGGAGGCATAAGTGTTGGTAGCTCTGACAAAATGACTTTAATGTTACCAAAGTACTCTTCAAGCTCATAAGACCATGCAAATTCTACTTGTTGTGTCAACTTTTGCAAAGGGTGAAGCAACTCCGAAGCTAAGTGAATGAAGCGTGACATATACTTCACCTTTTGAATGAAAGAGATGACCTCCTTAAGACTCTTCGGTGATGGGAGCTCAATAATAGCCTTTGCCTTTGAAGGATCCACCTCAATGCCTTTATAGGAAACCTTGTGACCGAGCAAGATCACTTCATCCTCACCTATGTGGCACATGTCGGGGTTGAGTTGACCTCCCATGTCGTAGAGCTTCTTTAAACCTTCTTCTACCCTTTGTAGATGCAATGATTTTGAGCTATAAATGCAAAAATCATCAATAAAAACCCTAATGTACTTTCCAAAGAATGCTTAAAACACCATGATCATGAAGTGTTGGAAAGTTGCAGGAGCATTTGTCAGTCCAAATGGCATGAGGCTAAAAGCATAACAACCCCAAGGAGTGATGAAGGTTGTTTTCAACTGATCTTCCAATGCGATACCTATTTGAAAGTAACCCGAGTAGCCATCACACACAATGTACTTCTCATGACCAGCTACCTCATTTAGCATCTCATCTTGAAATGGGAGGGAAAAGTGATCTCTTTTTGTTGCCTCATTGAGTGGACGGTAATCCACACACACCCTCCACTTGCCATTTTTCTTAGGAGTGACAACAACGGGAGAGACCCACTTCGAATTATCCACTGGATAAATGAAACCTGCTGCTAGAAGCTTTCTTACCTCCTTGAGTAAAGCCTTCTCCTTGATGACTCCTAGCCTTCGTAGCTTCTGAGCCATAGGTGTGGCCTCTGGCTTCAACTCAATTTTGTGTTGAGCAACATCTACTCCACACACATCAGTGTAGTCTTTAGCAAAAAGCGTAGGAAATTTCCTTAACACACCTTTGAGCTCCTCTCTTTCATCCTTTGTAAGTATTGTAGATAACATACTTTCTAGCATTCTTTCATCTTCCACTTTTTGGTTTTCTTGGGAACCTAACTCTTCCAAACCTGGGCAAGAGGTCTGTTGGTTGTTTGGCTTAAACCTTACCCCCATGACTTCGATGGAAGACTCCTCTTGAGTAATGCTGCCACTACTTTCTCCTTCTGAAGTGCTATCGGTCCGTCTCACTTTGAAATGATTCTTCATGGAGCTCCTCTTGGCGTTGCTCCTTCATGTCAAAGAAAACCTTCTCATGATTGTCATTCCTGCAAATTAGCTTTCCACTCTCCCAATCCTGCAAAGCTCGTATTTTCATTTGCCATGGTCTCCCTAGGAAAAATGGGTAACCATTTCCTTTGGTAGACATGACATAGAAATCCACTGCCTTCTTAATGCCAAAGGCCTCCACAGAGACATTTTTACAAATGCCTACACACCTAGATTTGCTATTGTTTGCCATCTTGACTTTTATTTCAGGTGTCTCATGGATGTGCATGCCTAGTCTTTGCATGAGTCCTTCTGTCATGATGCAAATTTGTGCACCCCCATCCACTAGACCTTTTCTAACCAATCTTCCTTTGATGTAACAATCTAGCACAGGTGTAATATCCTCAGTCATTTCAGCATGTGCAATTTTTACAACAGGAACACTCTCTTTTATCTTTCTCCTAGTGCTAACTACCTTTGTTAAATCCCTCCTAACTTGTGGGCATAATACAAGAAACTGAGGCCATTAGATATCAGGACCCTTACCTCTCATGTCTTCCAACAAGTTGTATGGAGCCATACCATGTCCAAGAGGGAAGTCTTGGAGATTGATACGACGTCGAGTTCTCTTAGTTTCCTTGGTCTCCTTTGCCTTCTTTTCTCGTCCATGATCACTTTGTGATGTGACTCCTTCTTTCTCTTTACCTTTTCCTCGGCCACGCTTAATGCAACTTGCTTCCATGTCAACCTCTTTTGAATTTGTCACCTCTACCACATGCACATTTGGGTCTGGAAAAGGTGTAACTCCTTCCACTCCTTGTGGAGGTGGTCTTGCTCCATTTGGCCTTTGTAGAAGCCATGGTTGTATACTAGTTCCTTCACCTGCATTCATCACTGGGTAATTCAAGTTAGGTCTCCCTGGCTCCCCACGGGGCCAAGGACAATTATACATACCATGTCCAGACTCACCGCAATTCCAACATTGCAAGACTCTCCTAGGCCGTGAATCTCACTCTTCAGACTTCTTTGCTTGTCCCTTTGGAGCTACAGCTCGTGCAAGGTGAATTGACAAGCTGCTTAAAGATTCATTTAACTTCTCAATCACTTCCACCGTTACCTCAGGAAGCTCCCTAGATGTTGATGCTTGTGACTTACCTTTGGGTCTAAGACCTTCTATTGGAACCTCCCCCCCTAAGCACTTGAGTTTCCTATATTTCTAATCACCCCTAGTTTCAGCTGCATCAAAGGTAGCAGGTGCACCCGCCTCAACTTTTACCTTAAGTTCAGGAAAGAGTCTGGCTATGAACCTCTCCTTCTTTAGAAATTTTGCACCATCATCAGGGTTAGCAACATTTCGTATCCATAGAGCCCAAAGACGTAGAAACTCTTGCTTGTACAAGTAGTAGTCATCTAAGTCTTTTTGCTTATGAGAAACAATGTCTTGCCATAGTTTTTGAGTGTTTTGGGGATCAAAGAAGTATCTCTTTAAATGATTCACAACTTCCGTGTAATTCCCTTTAACTTCCTCAGGCAACGAGTCAAACCAAGTGCTAGCATCTTTCCTAAGGACCACTTCAAACATCTCTACGCGTTCTTGATCAGTTACTATCCTCTTGATACGACAAGACATCTTGAAATTTGCTAAAAATAATTATGCATCCTCTCCAGACTCTCCAAAGAAAAGAGGATATCCGAACATTTGGTGTTGGGCCTCCATTGAATCGTTTTCAAAGTAACAACACGTTTTTGTTTTTCTTTCTTAAAAAATTTACACAATAATGTTTTCTAAATTGCAATCTATTCTACAACAAAATAAAAATATTCACATCAAATGACCTATGATAATCAATAAGAGGCAGGATGACAGGGTTTGGTGATGCGAGAATTTCTTCTACTCTTTGGGCACCAAACATTAACACCATACGTTGTTGAAAATGGATTTTTCTACTAATTGCAATGTTTATTCTAATGTGTGGAGTGAAATGAAAGGGGAAAACCTCTATTCTTGGGCCATTATCCATGGCCTATACATGACCTAATTCTTAAAACAAAACAAAAATATAGACGTCCAAACTAAGGTCATACCTTATGAGAGGCTAAATAAAAGGATTTACTGATGCGTTTATCTCTGCCAACCGAAGAGGACCTAAAATTCTACGAATTACACGTTGAAATTGCTACTTAGTACTAACAATTATGTGTACCTTTTGCCTTGCAATGGGAATGAAGGGATCATACAAATTCTCATCATTCATGCAAGCTACTTGATTATGCTAAAGGTTAAGCCTCCACAAAAATACACAAGCCGTCCTCAGTGGGGGCACCAATTTGAGGTAGTCCGGGGCGGGCAACAAGAAGAATGGCCTCTAAGCACCCTTCTAGGCTCTCGTGCTGCTCAACTGGGTTGGGGTTGGGAAAAACAACAAACACACACACAAACCTGCAACCTAACCCTACACAAATTTGGGGCACCACCTAGTTTTGGATGCCAACTAGGACGCGTAAAGAGAGAGAGAGAGAGAGAGAGAGAGAGAGAGAGAGAGAGAGAGAGAGAGAGAGAGAGAGAGAGAGAGAGAGAGAGAGAGAGAGAGAGAGAGCTCGGGTTGCTCTGAAATGTATCGGCAGTGATCAAGCAAACACAATTATATATGTAAGAAAGAGAGAGAAGGGGGAGGGGGTGCTTGTTGCATTAATACCCTCTTACAAATCTCTCATGACCAATCAAAGTGAGATTAGTATTTTTTCAACATAGCTTGAGTAAATTACACCACAAAACATCACAAGGAAAGCCACTCCAATCACTGTCTTAAGGCCAGGGGAGTCCTCTCCACCCTGTTGCCCTCTTACAGTATGTGGGATTTATGGCTAAATTGATGACAACACCCAGAGACAAGCTATCAAGAACTTAAAAAAAACACCAAGACACTTACACATCATTGTTGTCCATTACATCACGTTGGAAGAGAGACAAAGTATCCAAGCGTAGTCCAAATCCACCCTCCTTGATTCAACAAATGTTGGGCTTACACTAGTAGGAGAAATGATGGATTTCCAACTCTCAATTGAATGATCACTCTCTCTCTTACAATGGCATAGATTTCCCTTGCTAATCACCCCTATTACAACACATGCACATGCATAAGGCAATGAGCTTCCACTCAAGAGCTCCTTCTAGAGAGGTTGAGCTTGGCTTCTCAAGCTATAGCATAGTGCTCTTGCTTATCACTCCCCCCTTTTTGTGCTAGCTACACCCTCCTTTTATAGCAATTTTGAGGGCTAGGGTTACTCCTCTAACCATGGTTGGGTTAGATTTTCAGCACTTATCTAATTTCTTTTGCTTGGAATTATCAAGAAGTTGGTGGGGATAGATGAAGAAGAGAGAGAAGAGAGAAGTGGAGGTGATAGGACTTTTCATACTAGGTTAGTGTTAGTAAATTAGTAGAGTTAGTATTTTTATTGATTTACAAATGGAATTGGATATTTACAATGGGAGTATCCATGTAGGATACAAATAAAGAAGAAAAAACACTTAATAGGTAAGAAAACATGGATTTCTTACAATGTTGATGCTCCAAGTGTCATGAGTAGGGTCAATTTTGACGCTTGTTGACGGTTCACTAGCTTTGACGGTACGTTTTTTCTCCACTCTTGACCTTCCTTGGGAGCCAAGGTAAGTGAACATGAGTAATCAATCACCATGGTGCTGTCTTTCATGAGAAGAGGCTGAATTTTGTGGTTTTTTTGATAAATATGGGTAATATGGAAGAGAAAAAATGAGATAGGTGGTCAATTTTGGAATGGAACTGTGTGTAGGAGACATGAGCTCACCATGGTTTCTCTTATTCTTCAAGGTTGAGAAGAAGGTGAGTAGGGTGAGGAGAGGAGTGGTGAGAGAGGTGGGGATGATGAGTGGAGAGGTGTGTGTGAAAGAGGAAAATTGTAAAGTGGAAGAGGGAGTGTGGCTGCATAGCATGGGCAAACTACCAATAAAAATATAGCTCACAACTCGTAGCTCAAAAAAATATGAAAAAATTTGAGGTAAAAGTTCAGCTCACGAGCTACAACGTTTATTTGTATCACCTTTTCAAATTTGAGGAGCATGTGATCTTTAAAAATTCAGCAAAACCGAGTTTTTTTTCCACTGCACAAGGTACATCTCTCCCCACTAGAGATACAGCTCTCCCTGAAGTATCCTTATTGTCTACGGACAAGAATAGGGCTTGGGAGGGAAACTTCTCTTCTCTTCGCTTCTCTTATATCTATAATTTGCACATACTAGAGTTATCCTAAATGAATATTCCACATTATGTGAATTTCTATAGCTTCCACTCTATGAGATCACTTCAACCACTTTACCATAATTCAAACCAAATACTTCCATTCAAGACGACAAGTCAAAAGAAAATACCACAAAATAGTGTTACTTATAGATGCATCATGAATACAATATCTTCTCCCAAACAGCATGCATGAATGCGTGCAAGATGCATAACTAGTCCGACTAATATCAGGCTTTAAGCTATACCGATAACCTTAAGCATTGGCTCTGATACCCCTCCCCAAGGTTCTATGCACAAAATATACATTTTATACAATTTTCAATATACATTAGAGTTACGGAAGCGTTTGCATATGGGAGGAATTCTCAGCACCCGACCAAGCATAGAGTTTAGGCCATGAGCCGGACTGCATCCAAAGGAACCTAGTGACTAGTGCTACGCGTGAATGGGTTTTATAAATGAAAGCGTACTCAAGAATAATATAATCATTATGGAGGGTGAATGTATGTGTACATCGCATCGCAGGAAGAGAGAGAGAGAGAGAGAGTATAGTGGACGGTGAAATAGAGTGCACAAAGACATGAGAGAATGAAAACAGAGAATCTTTAAACCGACTTGGGGTTGTCCTTTACCTCTGAATGCCATTGCTAGCACAAAAGCTTTCAAAAGCTTGGCTGCAATATTCGCCTCCATTGTCGGATCTGAGGCATTTAACCTTAGTACGTGTTTCATTCTCCACAAAGGCTTTCCACCTTTGAAATATGGAAAATACATCGGATTTATTCTTCATGACATAAACCCATGTTTTTCTAGTCGCATCGTCTATGAATGTTACATAGTATAATGAGCCACCAAGTGATGGTGTATTTGCAGGACCCCAAACATCAGAATGAACCAACTCAAGTTTTTTATTTTTTCTTTCATTTCCTGATGTTTGAAATTTTACCCTCTTTTGTTTACCATAAACACAATCTTCACAGAACTCTAAGTCCACTTCTTTCAAACCTGGTAGAAGATTCTTTGTTTGAAGGATTTGCATTCCTTTGGCACTCATATGCCCAAGTCGGTAGTGCCACACCGCACTGTCAACTTCTGTAGTTGCTGTACAAGCTGAAGGTTGTGTGCTAACAGTACACAAGTAAAGTGTACCGACTTTTTCACCCTTGGCAACCACCAAAGATCCCTTTGAGATCTTCCACCGTTTGTTTCCGAATGCAATGTTGTGACCTTCATCGTCCAATTGTCCTGTAGAGACCAAATTTTTGCGAAGAGAAGGAACATTCCTAACATCTTTAAGCTTCCATTCATTTCTGTTAGCAGTTTTGACAGAAACTGTACCTTTACCGACAATCTCACAAGCTTCATCATCTCCCAAGTATACATACCCAAAATTACCTTTGGTGTAGTCTTGGAAATGTTGCTTGTATGGTGTTGCATGGAATGAATCCCCGGAATCTACTATCCAGGAATTAGACACATTGTCTAATGAGAGAACTAGAGCATCTTGCTCTACTTTACCTACCACATTGGCCTCCGATGTTGTCTTGTTGTCTTGATACTCTGTCTCCATTTTCTTCTTGGACCAGCAATCCTTCTTGATGTGGCCCTTCTTGCCCCAGTTCCAACATTCAAGAACTGACTTTGTGCGTGACTTGCTCCGCCTTGAGCGATCACGACCCTTTTTGTTTTTGAACCTCTCCCTAGGCCTTCCTCTTGTTTCCACTGATAGTGCAGCACTTGATGATTCTCCTGTGCTTCTCCTTCGCATTTCCTCGCTTAGGAGAACACCCACAACATCATCAAACTTAAGAGTATTTGTTCCAGAGATAGAATTACTTACAGCCATCACAAGGCTGTCCCAACTATCCGGTAGAGATGATAGTATAAGAAGAGCTCGCACTTTGTCATCGAAATTGATTTTCACTGATCAAAGTTGACTTATGTTTGTGTTAAAGTCATTTAGGTGTTCTGCAACTGAACCATTCTCTGCCATCTTTAGATTGAACAAGCGCTTTATAAGAAATACCTTATTGGATGCTGATGGTTTCTCGTAGAAGTCGTCAAGTGACTTCATGAAGTCCTCCGTGGTCTTCATCTCCGAAACATTGAAGGCCACCGTTGATGCCAAGATTAACCGGATTGTTCCCAGTGCCTTTCAATCAAGGACAATCCATGCTTCATCAGCCATTGTTGCGGGCTTCTTTGCAAGACCGCCTAGTGGCAAATAGAGGTCCTTCTGGTAGAGACAGTCTTCAATCTGCATCTTCCAATGTTGGTAATTTTTGCCGTTGAACTTCTCAATCTTGAGCTTCCCTTTCTCCGCCATAACTCCCACTCAATTCAAGGAATCCTTTCCTTGAGATAATTTAGCTACGAGCAAACCTTGGTCTGATACCAGTTGTTAGGAAATAAGACGTAGCTATATAGATTTTTGAGTAGATTTTACTTAATGGAGAGAGATAGATTTCACACACAAGAGATTATAGAGTAGATAGAGAGAGAGAGAGTACACACGATATACGTGGTTCACGCAATGTGGGCTACGTCCACGGCAAAGCAGCCACTCAATGGCTTTAGCACTTCAAAAGAAGAAGTAGTTTACAAAGGGATTAAACCCTTGATAGAGCTCCCGCCTTGCTTCACTCTCACCACCTCACACTCACCTTGTTGCATCCACTTCACACTATGAAATGTGTGTAGAAATGGCCTCCTTTTATAGGGCAAAAGGGCTGCCCTCTCTAATGAGAGACAGCCATGTGTAGCCGCCCTTGTGCGAATAAGTCCACATTGGACATTGACTACCGGCCACCGGCCAATCGGGAATTGACTACCGGCCACCGGCCAACCGACCGATTGTTTTCGGACCACTTTCCGGCCGTCGTCCGGCCATAATATTCCGGCGAAAAAAAGTCTCAGGGGCCTTCGCCCCCTAGGCCTTTCAAGTTGCCCTTGATTCTGGTCGGTGAAAATTTTGGTTTTCGGTGAGTGATTTTCCTTCATGCACGATGACTTCTCCTCATAATGGGGGCCTTACAAATGTGCGCTTTTACCACAAAAAATTACAAGGGTAAATCACGCTCCATACTTAACAATAGAGAGAGAGAGCTCGGGCTGCTTTGAAATGTATCGGTAGTGATCAAGCAAACACAATTATATATGTAAGAAAGAGAGAGAAGGGGAAGGGGGTGCTTGTTGCATTAATACCTTCTTCCAAATCTGTCATGACCAATCAAAGTGAGATTAGTATTTTTTCAACATAGCTTGAGTAAATTACACCACAACACATCACAAGGAAATACACCCCAATCACTGTCTTAAGGCCAGGAAAGTCCTCTCCACCCTGTAGCCCTCTTACAGTATGTGGGATTTATGGCTAAATTGATGACAACCCCCAGAGACAAGCTATCAAGAACTTTAAAAAAACACCAAGACACTTACACATCATTGTTGTCCATTACTTCACGTTGGAAGAGAGTTAAAGTATCCAAGCTTAGTCCAAATCCACCCTCCTTGATTCAACAAATGTTGGGCTTACACTAGTAGGAGAAATGATAGATTTCCAACTCTCAATTGAATGATCACTCTCTCTCTTACAATGGCATAGAGTTCCCTTGCTAATCACCCCTATTACAACACATGCACATGCATAAGGCAATGAGCTTCCACTCAAGAGCTCCTTCTAGAGAGGTTGAGCTTGGCTTCTCAAGCTATAGCATACTGCTCTTGCTTATGACTCCCCCCTTTTTGTGCTAGCTACACCCTCCTTTTATAGCAATTTTGAGGGCTAGGGTTACTCCTCTAACCATGGTTGGGTTAGATTTTCAACACTTATCTAATTTCTTTTGCTTGGAATTATCAAGAAGTTGGTGGGGATAGATGAAGAAGAGAGAGAAGAGAGAAGTGGAGGTGATAGGACTTTTCATACTAGGTTAGTGTTAGTAAATTAGTAGAGTTAGTATTTTTATTGATTTACAAATGGAATTGGATATTTACAATGGGAGTATCCATATAGGATAAAAATAAAGAAGAAAAAACTCTTAATAGGTAAGAAAACATGGATTTCTTACAATGTCGATGCTCCAAGTGTCATGAGTAGGGTCAATTTTGACGCTTGTTGACGGTCCACTAGCTTTGACGGTACGTTTTTTCTCCACTCTTGACCTTCCTTGGGAGCCAAGGTAAGTGAACATGAGTAATCAATCACCATGATGCTGTCTTTTAGGAGAAGAGGCTGAATTTTGTGGTTTTTTTGATAAATATGGGTAATATGGAAGAGAAAAAATTAGACTAGGTGGTCAATTTTGGAATGGAAGTGTGTGTAGGAGACATGAGTTCACCATGGTTTCTCTTATTCTGCAAGGTTGAGAAGAAGGTGAGTAGGGTGAGGAGAGGAGTGGTGAGAGAGGTGGGGATGATGAGTTGAGAGGTGTGTGTGAAAGAGGAAAATGGTAAAGTGGAAGAGGGAGTGTGGCTCCATAGCATGGGTAAACTACCAATAAAATTATAGCTCACAGCTCGTAGCTCGAAAAAATATGAAAACATTGGAGGTGAAAGTTCAGCTCACGAGCTACAACGTTTATTTGTATCACCTTTTCAAATTCGAAGAGCATATGATCTTTAAAAATTCAGCAAAACCGACTTTTTTTCCACTGCACAAGGTCCTTGTGAGGTCCTTCTTGGGATGATTCTTTTGAATACCTACAAGAGTGAGCTCCCCATGGTGCATGCATGTATTCCACATACCCTTGACCTTATTAGGTATGTCTATAATTGAAGATATTGTTGAGATCATGATATAAGTGAATAGTACAACTAAGAAAATCAAATATTGAGGGGTCTAAAAAAATATGTACATGTCAAATATAAATAATATAGGTGGAAAAAATACAAAGGGGTCAAAATAAATCTGTTTCATTATAAGTCTACCATAAAAAGATGAATATTTTTGGTGTTCTAATTTATGAGAGTAAAAGAGAATAGATGTAGAAAGGAAAAATCACAATAGTGAAAAAATAAATCTGTTTCATTATAAGTCTACCATAAAAAGATGAATATTTTTGGTGTTCTAATTTATTAGAGTAAAAGAGAATAGATGTAGGAAGGAAAAATCACAATAGTGAAAAAATATACACATAAGTAAAACTAGTTTTTTTGGATTTTTGTTGGGATGGAGTTACACCAAAAATAAGAGAATCTTGCATGAAATTATTTTATATGGAATAAAGAGTATGCAAAATGGTACGAAAAATATGGTAATGGAGAGTCAATGGACATAGCATAAATAACACACACCTAAATATTTAAATAAATACCAAAATAATTATGAAAAATCGTTTTATTTAGGCCCTATGTACAATGAAATATTTACACACAAATGGGCCATAATATACTTATATTTTTTATTTTTTTTGGCTCAACTAGCCCAGTGACAAGCTAGCTGAGGGTTTTTAAGAAAATATGGAGAAAGTCCCTAACTCACACACGCCTATGTACAGTGAAATGGTAGGGATAACCAAAATGTTTGAGTGATTTGATAGGGTGAGGTAGCTTACTATGGCAATTATGGAAAGCCGAAAAACGGCTATCATTAGCCCTCCCCCAGGATGATGGTATATTCATGTACCATCATAGAGCATCTTTTCCAAAGAGAGTGCTTCAGAGTCCTTGACGAGATCTTCATTGTTTGGCCCCTCAGAATTTTGTTTTGAGTTACACTCATGCTTCACGGAACAATACCTACATGAGATAGCTGCCTTTTGACAGATCTTTGGTTGATCCTTTGGTAGAAGGCGACTCAAATAAGGCTTCAAGCGATACCCGTTTACCTTCCTGGAGTGCTCTTTCCCATTCAAGTCCATAAGTTGATAGTAGCTTGAATTGAAAGCCTTCTTAACTATGTATGTCCCTTGCCATCTAGTTTCAAATTTGGCATCAAAATGATTGTCGAGTCGATTGTCATACCTTAGCACAAGATCTCCTTCATTGATGCCTTTGTCCTTTAGTTTCTTGTCAAGCTTCTCCTTCACCTGTGTAGCTTTCCTCTTGTAGCACTCATATGTTGCTTCTCTTTTCCACTCAAGCTCAGCTAAGGTACGAATTCGATCCATCCATGCTTCTTGATCATCTTGTGCTACTTTGCCATGAAGCTGGATTGTTGGGATGTTGAGCTTAATTGGTTGTAAAGCCTCTTGACCATAGACCAAGTGAAATGGTGTGAACTCCGTGGCTTCCCTATATGTGGTTCGATACGCCCACAAGGCACCATCCAAGAAGTCATCCCACAACTTTTTCTTGTTTCTCACCATCTTTCTAATGATGCCTGCAATGAAACCATTAGCTTTTTCTACCAGACCATTGGATTGGGGATAGTAGGGTGTACTATGACGATGTAGAATGTGAAGTTCTTCATAGACCTCTGTGAGCAAGCCCTTTCTAAACCCTGGACCATTATCAAAAACAATCTCCAAAGGTGTGCCAAATCTACAACAAATGTGAGTGTAGACAAATTTGCTCACTGTCCTCTCATTTACCTTTGCCACACTTTGTGCTTCTACCCATCTCGTAATGTAGTCTATGGCCACCAAGATATATGATTTCCCATTTTTATTCCTAGGCAATGGACCCATAGCATCAATGCCCCATTTTTCAAATGGACCATTTACAAGGACTAACTAACACAGACCAAGTAACAGACGCTTGTTTCTATTAATCTGACAATTGTGATAGATTTTACACCAATGTTGAACATCAATGTGCAAGCTTGGCCAAACATATCCGGCAAGCAAAATATTTTTTGTAGTGAGTTCCTGTGCAAAATTACCACCACACGCTTCCTCATGCAAACCTTTTAGAATGGCTGGGATTTCCTCAATAGTTGGTACTCTTCTGCATACTTGATCGTTCCCTATTTGATAAAGGGATCCTTCTAGAAAGAGATACGTGCTTGCCTTTTTCATGAGTTTCCTCTTCTGAGCCTTCGTAAATTCTTCTAGAAACTCACCCTCCAAAATGTAGCTAATAATGGGAGTCAATGACTCCAATCCTTGGTATCTCGGTTGCTTGACAGTTTCTGCCACCATTATGACCTGCACTTCTTTCTCAACACATGTAACTGCTTGTTGTGCAAGTAAATCGGCATCTTCATTCTGTTTCCTAGGAATATGATATAGTTGCACTTCTTCAAATTGATTAAACAATCTACGAATGGCATGAACGTTTGTCCTTAGGCTTTCATTCTTGCATGCCCAAATGCCTAAAATTTGCTTCACAATGAGAAGTGCATCCCCTTTTACCATGAGACGTTGTATACCTTGGCCAATGCATATCTTTAAACCATGAAGTAGTGTGTCGTATTCTGCTTCATTGTTGCTAGTTGAACCTGGTAGATTGACCTTCTCTTTCATGACCACCTCTCCACTTGGGTTGAGCAATACCAGCCCTTCCCCTAATTTTCCTGTGGCTCATCGAAAAGCTCCATCAAAGAACAAGGTAAAAGCATTAGGAATACTTTTAGGTGGTGGCAATGGTAGGGTCTTTACTTCACGCAATCGTAAGTAAGGATCCCTGCCAATCGTGCACGCACACTATCTTCTACTTTGAAAGAGTATTGAAACTCTTGCAACTCCATAATCCACTTTGAGATGCTAGTACTAAGATTCATTTGAGATGACACCCAAGGAAACAAATTTTCTCTGTGAGAATCACAAAAGGTTTTGGTAGCAGGTAGGATCTAAACTTTCTCACCGCAAACATGAGAGAAAGCATCATGAGTTCTGCCTCTGTGTAGCCTCTCTCTAAAGCATTCATGACCCTACTAGCAAAGTAGATTGGTCGCATTCTGGTACTGTGGAGATCTTGTTGTAGCAAAACTGCACCAATTGTTTCTTTCCCAACACTAGAGCTAACAAAGAATGTGTACTCCCAACAAGGAGGCATGAGTGTTGGTAGCTCTGACAAAATGACTTTAATGTTACCAAAGTACTCTTCAAGCTCATAAGACCATGCAAATTCTACTTGTTGTGTCAACTTTTGCAAAGGGTGAAGCAACTCCGAAGCTAAGTGAATGAAGCGTGACATATACTTCACCTTTTGAATGAAAGAGATGACCTCCTTAAGACTCTTCGGTGATGGGAGCTCAATAATAGCCTTTGCCTTGGAAGGATCCACCTCAATGCCTTTATAGGAAACCTTGTGACCGAGCAAGATCACTTCATCCTCACCTATGTGGCACATGTCGGGGTTGAGTTGACCTCCCATGTCGTAGAGCTTCTTTAAACCTTCTTCTACCCTTTGTAGATGCAATGATTTTGAGCTATAAATGCAAAAATCATCAATAAAAACCCTAATGTACTTTCCAAAGAATGCTTGAAACACCATGATCATGAAGTGTTGGAAAGTTGCAGGAGCATTTGTCATTCCAAATGGCATGACGCTAAAAGCATAACAACCCCAAGGAGTGATGAAGGTTGTTTTCAACTGATCTTCCAATGCGATACCTATTTGAAAGTAACCCGAGTAGCCATCACACACAGTGTACTTCTCATGACCAGCTACCTCATTTAGCATCTCATCTTGAAATGGGAGGGAAAAGTGATCTCTTTTTGTTGCCTCATTGAGTGGACGGTAATCCACACACACCCTCCACTTGCCATTTTTCTTAGGAGTGACAACAACGGGAGAGACCCACTTCGAATTATCCACTGGATAAATGAAACCTGCTGCTAGAAGCTTTCTTACCTCCTTGAGTAAAGCCTGCTCCTTGATGACTCCTAGCCTTCGTAGCTTCTGAGCCTTAGGTGTGGCCTTTGGCTTCAACTCAATTTTGTGTTGAACAACATCTACTCCACGCACATCAGTGTAGTCTTTAGCAAAAATCCTAGTAAATTTCCTTAACACACCTTTGAGCTCCTCTCTTTCATCCTTTGTAAGTGTTGTAGATAACATACCTTCTAGCATTCTTTCATCTTTCACTTTTTGGTTTTCTTGGGAACCTACCTCTTCCAAACCTGGGCAAGAGGTCTCTTGGTTGTTTGGCTTAAACCTTACCCCCATGACTTCGATGGAAGACTCCTCTTCAGTAATGCTACCACTACTTTCTCCTTCTGAAGTGCTATCGGTCTAGCCTTCCTCCGTCTCCCTTTGAAATGATTCTTCATGGAGCTCCTCTTGGCGTTGCTCCTTCATGTCAAAGAAAACCTTCTCATGATTGTCATTCCTGCAAATTAGCTTTCCACTCTCCCAATCGTGCAAAGCTCGCATTTTCATTAGCCATGGTCTCCCTAGGAGAAATGGGTAACCATTTCCATTGGTAGGCATGACATAGAAATCCACTGCCTTCTTAATGCCAAAGGCCTCCACACAGACATTTTTACAAATGCCTACACACCTAGCTTTGCTATTGTTTGCCATCTTGACTTTAATTTCAGGTGTCTCATGGATGTGCATGCCTAGTCTTTGCATGAGTCCTTCTGTCTTGATGCAAATTTGTGCACCCCCATCCACTAGACCTTTTCTAACCAATCTTCCTTTGATGTAACAATCTAGCACAGGTGTAATATCCTCATTCATTTCAGCATGTGCAATTTTTACAACAGGAACACTCTCTTTTATCTTTCTCCTAGTGCTAACTGCCTTTGTTAAATCCCTCCTAACTTGTGGGAATAATGCAAGAAACCGAGGCCATGAGATATCAGGACCCTTACCTCTCATGTCTTCCAACAAGTTGTATGGAGCCATACCATGTCCAAGAGGGAAGTCTTGGAGATTGATACGACGTCGAGTCCTCTTAGTTTCCTTGGTCTCCTTTGCCTTCTTTTCTCGTCCATGATCACTTTGTGATGTGACTCCTTCTTTCTCTTTACCTTTTCCTCTGCCACGCTTAATGCCATTTGCTTCCATGTCAACCTCTTTTGAATTTGTCACCTCTACCACATGCACATTTGGGTCTGGAAAAGGTGTAACTCCTTCCACTCCTTGTGGAGGTGGTCTTGCTCCATTTGGCCTTTGTAGAAGCCGTGGTTGTTGACTAGTTCCTTCACCTGGATTCATCACTGGGTAATTCAAGTTAGGTCTCCCTGGCTCCCCACGGGGCCAAGGACAATTATACATACCATGTCCAGACTCACCGCAGTTCCAACATTGCAAGACTTTCCTAGGTTGTGAATCTCTCTCTTCAGACATCTTTGCTTGTCCCTTTGGACCTACAGCTTGTGCAAGGTGAATTGACAAGCTGCTTAAAGATTCATTTAACTCCTCAATCACTTCCACCGTTACCTAAGGAAGCTCCCTAGATGTTGATGCTTGTGACTTACCTTTGGGTCTAAGACCTTCTATTGGAACCTTCCCCCCTAAGCACTTGAGTTTCCTATATTTCTCAGCACCCCTAGTTTCAACTGCATCAAAGGTAGCAGGTGCACCCGCCTCAACTTTTACCTTAAGTTCAGGAAAGAGTCCGGCTATGAACCTCTCCTTCTTTAGAAATTCTGCACCATCACCAGGGTTAGCAACATTTCGTATCCATAGAGCCCAAAGACGTAGAAACTCTTTCTTGTACAAGTAGTAGTCATCTAAGTCTTTTCCTTATGAGAAACAATGTCTTGCCATAGTTTTTGAGTGTTTTGGGGATCAAAGAAGTATCTCTTCAAATGATTCACAACTTCCGTGTAATTCCCTTTAACTTCCTCAGGCAACGAGTCAAACCAAGTGCTAGCATCTTTCCAAAGGACCACTTCAAACATCTCTATGCGTTCTTGATCAGTTACTATCCTCTTGATACGACAAAACATCTTGAAATTTGCTAAAAATAATTCTGCATCCTCTCCAGGCTCTCCAAAGAAAAGAGGATATCCGAACATTTGGCGTTGGGCCTCCATTGAATCGTTTTCAAAGTAACAACACGTTTTTGTTTTTCTTTCTTAAAAAATTTACACAATAATGTTTTCTAAATTGCAATCTATTTTACAACAAAATAAAAATATTCACATCAAATGACCTATGATAATCAATAAGAGGCAGGATGACAGGGTTTGGTGATGCGAGAATTTGTTCTACTCTTTGGGCACCAAACATGAACACCATACGTTGTTGAAAATGGATTTTTCTACGAATTGCAATGTTTATTCTAATGTGTGGAGTGAAATGGAAGGGGAAAACCTCTATTCTTGGGCCATTATCCATGGTCTATACATGACCTAATTCTTAAAACAAAACAGAAATATAGACGTCCAAACTAAGGTCATACCTAATGAGAGGCTAAATAAAAGGATTTACTGATGCGTTCATCTCTGCCAACCTAAGAGGACCTAAAATTCTACGAATTACACGTTGAAATTGCAACTTAGTACTAACAATTATGTGTACCTGTTGCCTTGCAATGGGAATGAAGGGATCATACAAATTCTCATCATTCATGCAAGCTACTTGATTATGCTAAAGGTTGAGCCTCCACAAAAATACACAAGCCGTCCTCAGTGGGGGCACCAATTTGAGGCGGTCCGGGGCGGGCAACAAGAAGAATGGCCTCTAAGCACCCTTCTAGGCTCCCGTGCTGCTCAATTGGGTTGGGGTTGGAAAAAACAACAAACACACACACAAACCCGCAACCTAACCCTACACAAATTTGGGGCACCACCTAGTTTTGGATGCCAACTAGGACGCGTAGAGAGAGAGAGAGAGAGAGAGAGAGAGAGCTTGGGCTGCTTTGAACTGTATCGGCAGTGATCAAGCAAACACAATTATATATGTAAGAAAGAGAGAGAAGGGGGAGGGGGTGCTTGTTGCATTAATACCTTCTTACAAATCTTTCATGACCAATCAAAGTGAGATTAGTATTTTTTCAACATAGCTTGAGTAAATTACACCACAACACATCACAAGGAAAGCCACCCCAATCACTGTCTTAAGGCCAGGGGAGTCCTCTCCACCCTGTTGCCCTCTTACAGTATGTGGGATTTATGGCTAAATTGATGACAATACCTAGAGACAAGCTATCAAGAACTTTAAAAAAAAACCAAGACACTTACACATCATTGTTGTCCATTACTTCACGTTGGAAGAGAGACAAAGTATCCAAGCTTAGTCCAAATCCACCCTCCTTGATTCAACAAATGTTTGGCTTACACTATTAGGAGAAATGATAGATTTCCATTTCTCAATTGAATGATCACTCTCTCTCTTACAATGGCATAGAGTTCCCTTGCTAATCACCCCTATTACAACACATGCACATGCATAAGGCAATGAGCTTCCACTCAAGAGCTCCTTCTAGAGAGGTTGAGCTTGGCTTCTCAAGCTATACCATAGTGCTCTTGCTTATAACTCCCCCCTTTTTGTGCTAGCTACACCCTCCTTTTATAGCAATTTTGAGGGCTTGGGTTACTCCTCTAACCATGGTTGGGTTAGATTTTCAGCACTTATCTAATTTCGTTTGCTTGGAATTATCAAGAAGTTGGTGGCGATAGATGAAGAAGAGAGAGAAGAGAGAAGTGGAGGTGATAGAACTTTTCATACTAGGTTAGTGTTAGTAAATTAGTAGAGTTAGTATTTTTATTGATTTACAAATGGAATTGGATATTTACAATGGGATTATCCATGTAGGATACAAATAAAGAAGAAAAAACTCTTAATAGGTAAGAAAACATGGATTTCTTACAATGTCGATGCTCCAAGTGTCATGAGTAGGGTCAATTTTAACGCTTGTTGATGGTCCACTAGCTTTGACGGTACGTTTTTTCTCCACTCTTGACCTTCCTTGGGAGCCAAGGTAAGTGAACATGAGTAATCAATCACCATGATTCTATCTTTCATGAGAAGCGACTGAATTTTGTGGTTTTTTTTATAAATATGGGTAATATGGAAGAGAAAAAATGAGACTAGGTGGTCAATTTTGGAATGGAAGTGTGTGTAGGAGACATGAGTTCACCATGGTTTCTCTTATTCTTCAAGGTTGAGAAGAAGGTGAGTAGGGTGAGGAGAGGAGTGGTGAGAGAGGTGGGGATGATGAGTGGAGAGGTGTGTGTGAAAGAGGAAAATGGTAAAGTGGAAGAGGGAGTGTGGCTGCATAGCATGGGCAAACTACCAATAAAATTATAGCTCATAGCTCGTAGCTCAAAAAAATATGAGAACATTTAAGGTGAAAGTTCATCTCACGAGCTACAACGTTTATTTGTATCACCTTTTCAAATTTTGGGAGCATGTGATCTTTAAAAATTCAACAAAACCGACTTTTTTTTCCACTGCACAAGGTCCTTGTGAGGTCCTTCTTTGGATGATTCTTTTGAATACCTCCAAGAGTGAGCTCCCCATGGTGCATGAATGCATTCCACATACCCTTGACCTTACTTGGTAGATCTATAATTGAAGATATTGTTGAGATCCTGATATAAGTGAATAGTACAACTAAGAAAATCAAATATTGAGGGGTCTAAAAAAATATGTACATGTCAAATATACATTAGGAGATTTCGGAGGTCTTTTGGAGTGCCTTTTGGTAGAGAGAGGAAAATAAGCTCCTCCAATGAGAGAAGAGCCTACGTTACGTAGAAAAATAGATTGATATTAACAAAAATATAAAAGGTGTCCCTCTCCTCATTTAATAATCTAGCTAGTGGTCCTTGAAGACGAGCACTCTCTTTTATTTAATGCGAGCACCTTTTTCAGAAGGTAGATGCGGTGCATTTGATACGGGATACGTCATCACTAGAACTCAAAAAGTCACAAAACTATCAAGTGGTGGAAGATTTTGAAACTTTTGATACTGCCAATGCGTCCGGAACACACATATCTCCTAGAAATGAATGTCCAATTGCCTCGCTTAGACATCCAAAGAGGCCAAAAGTGTCAAACACCCCTAAAAGAACATTTTACTAACGGCGCGCGAGGGGGCATTTCAAAATTTTGGAATGCCTCCTCGCGCGCCGTTAGTGAAAAGGCCCTTTTTCCCTCTTTTTAGGGAGTTTTTTGAGAGGAAAATGTCCAAAAACCTCTAAAAAGGGGCTTTTTGGAAAGATAAGTGTCCAAAAATCACTAAAAAGAGCTTTGTACTAACGGCGCGCGAGGGGGCATTCCAAACTTTTGGAATGCCTCCTCACGTGCGGTTAGTAAAAAGGCCCTTTTTTCCTCTTTTAGGGATCTTTTTGAGAGGAAAATGTCCAAAAACCTCTAAAAAGGGGCTTTTTGGAAAGATAAGTGTCCAAAAATCACTAAAAAAAGCTTTGTACTATCAGCGCGCGAGGGGACATTCCAAAATTTTGGAATGCCTCCTCGCGCGTCGTTAGTAAAAAGGCCCTTTTTTCTTTTTTGTAGAGAGCTTTTTGAGAGGAAAATGTCCAAAAACCTCTAAAAAGGGGCTTTTTGGAAAGATAAGTGTCCAAAAACCCTCAAAAATGGGCTTTGTACTAACGGCGCGCAGAGGGGCATTCTAAAATTTTAGAATGCCTCCTCGCGCGCCTTTAGTAAAAAGCCTATTTTTGGGGGTTTTTTGACATTTTTTGCCTCTCCGGATGTCGGAATGAGACAAGTAGACATTCGTTTTACATTGGTGCATTCGTTTTACATTCGTTTTCCGGATGCATTGGTGGTGTCAAAATCCTCAAAATCTATCACTATTTTACAGTTTGTGACTTTTCAACTTTCAGTGATGACGTAAGCTGCATTGAATGCGCCGCACCTGCCTCCTGAAAAAGACGCTCGACACTACAAGAGGCTCTTCATATTAGCGACGCTCACACAGCGACGCTCAAAAAAAAATTTCCCGGCGTCGCTATAAGCGTCGCTATGAGCGTCGCAAATTTATTTGTAAATTTGCGATGCTTATAGCGACGCTTATAGCCACGCTCATAGCGACGCCAGCTGGGGTAAAAAAAATAACCGAGCGCGCCCAAAAACTCAGATCTCAGATCTGAGTTTTTCGGCGCCCTCAAGCAAAGAGCAGGTAACGCTCTCCCTCACTCTCTCTCTCTCTCTCTCTCTCTTTTCTTCTCCACACACACACACACACACACACACACGAGGAGAGGAAGGAGAGCCGGGTATGCTCCTTTCCTCTCCTCATTCTCATGTTCCCTTCCCCTCTTTCTCTCTCCCTCTCTCTCTCTCTCACACACACACATACACACACACACATAGTGTTTTTGAGAGAGAGAGAGAGAGAGAGAGAGAGAGAGAGAGAGAGTACAAACAAAAACAAAAACGCACACACATACATAAACAAAGAATGCACACACACATTGAGAGAGAAAAAGAGAGAGAGAGCATGCATAAACAAAAAACGCACGCATTGAGAGAGGAAAAGAGAGAGAGAACATGCATAAACAAAAAATGCACACATTGAGAGAGGAAAAGAGAAAGAAAACATGCATACGATCCAAAAAAACGCACACACATTGAGAGAGAAAGAAAGAGAAACTAAGGGAGCGTCGTAAGAAACTAATTAAAATTAAAAGACCTAAAGATCTAGCCGACGAGGAGTTGAACTGAAGACCTATTATTCAAGAGGGAAATGGCATAATCAATCTATCATACTTGGCATGGGTGATAGAAAGGTTATACCATTTATCTCTTTTTATTGGCACACACATCCACACACGTGCACACACACAGGAAGAAGAGAGTTATAACGTCGTAGGAAACTATCTTAAAAGACGTTAAAGATTAGGTTATATGTAGACTTACATTAAATTAGATTTAGGTTTATTTTTAACTAGATTTACGTTTATTTAAGCTAGATTTAGATTTACGTTATATTAGATTAGATGCGGGTCTCCATAGACTGCGATGCCTGCATGAAGCGGGTGAAGAAATCCCTCAATGGAATATAGGGTATTGCTGCCTTCACTCATGGTGGGCTCCGTCGATCCAAAAGTACTGGTGAAATGTCTTCAGAAGATAGGGAAGAAGGTGGATCTTCAGGGCGCCAAGAGTCACTACATCCCCGACACAATGACCATCTAAACAACCTCTAGTCATTAGACTTACGTTAAATTAGATTTAGCTTTATTTTTAGTTAGATTTACGTTTATTTAGATTTACGCTTATTTACGTTAGATCGAGTCCACGCAAGAATTACTTACGGTTTAGGGTTTAGAGTTAGACGAACAGTGAAAAGATCTACTGTGAAAAGATGTTAAGATGAAGTGAAGTGCTACAGCTAAATAAGAGGCAAAGGGATTTTGTCCACTACATACAGTATCATGTAGACGTGGGTGTGTAGATTTCTTGTACCCACAAATATAGGTATTGACCAATAAAGACGAGATTATAACCCGGTGGTTCTGATCTCCATGCACCTCTAGACCGAGGTGTGCGGGGATTGGACATGACTAGAGAATGTGAGGTAAAGAGAGAGAGAGAGAGAGAGAGAGAGAGAGAGATAAGACGAAGAATGCCAATAGAATATTAAATTTGTTGTCCAGGTTATAAGTTTTTTATCCTCATTATGAGTAGCAACGAGGATGTGGGACCGTCCAACCGAAACACCTATCTCTCAACGAGGGTCTTATGTCCTTGTAATCAATACAAGCATGCTGTGCGACGGACAAGACGTGTTTCTTTGCAGCACGTTCGCGAATTTGGCGAGTTCGATTTATCTATTATAGATCGAGTTATTGCCAATTATAACTCGTCGGACTCTGACGCTGGCCAACAAGCAGCAATCTTGCAACCCAATAGACGTATTCGCAGGCGCTTTGGTCAAGCAGCATATGTGAGGCCACAAGATGTACCCTCTGACATCTCGGGGGATGATCATGCAGAGCACATTCCCAACAAGGCAATGTTTGAGCCCGAGATTGATGAAATGATCGAGACGATCATGGATTCAGAAAGGCTTATCTATGATGATATGAAAAGTGAAGCCGATACGTCATTGTATAATGGAGCACGTATGTCTAGATTGAAAGCACTCCTGGTTCTTCTCAACATGCAGGCAAAGTTTGGATGGAGTGACACTAGCGTCACAGCGCTTTTCTGGTGATCTATTACAATTAGTTTACTTTAATAGAACTCTAAATGTATAATGATCTGATAGATTTTTACACGACTGTATCATATTTTTATGTTGTGTAGATTGCTGAAAGAGCACATTCTACCAGCTGACAATGTGATGCCAGATTCCCGAGATGAAGCAAGAAAGATTTTGCGAAACTTGGGGATGGATTACAATTCTATCCACGCTTGTCCTAATGACTGCATTCTTTTCAGAGGGGAATACACAGACATGGAGAAGTGTCCGAAATGTGATTCCGAAAGATATCGAGTAGATCTCCACGGGACAAAAATTCCACAAAAGGTTTTGCAACATTTTCCTTTGCTTCCTCGCATCAAGCATTTCTTCGAATGTAAGTCCATGGCCGCCCTAGCATCATGGCATGAGGAGAATAAATCTTCGGATGGTGTGCTACGAATTCCTGCAGATTGCGCAGCCTGGAAACATATAGATGGAACATGGTCGGATTTTGCCAGGGAAGCTCAAAATTTGCGCTTAGGCCTGGCTATGGATGGCGTAAATCCATTTGGTCAAAGATCAACATCTTACAGTGTATGGCCCATTGTCATCGTCAACTACAACATTCCCCCGTGGTTGACTACGAAGAAGGGGCACCTATGGCTAAGCTTGATTGTGCCAGGGCGATATAAAGTGGGGAATATGGATGTGTATCTTCGTCCACTATTGGAAGAGCTACAACAATTGTGGATTGGCATAGAGGTGGTGGATATGAGACGACACACAGGACGACGGAATGCTTTGATCAGAGGTATTCTAATGTGGACCATGCATGACTATCCCGGGCTAACAGAATGCTCAGGTGATCTATTGACACTCCTCACTCAGACACTGTAAATCTTGTTTTTCCCCATAGTTGATCTATTATCATGTGTATACATGCAGGGCTTCAAACAAGCGGATACAGAGCATGTGTCACATGTGGACCTAGACTGAATGCACGTAGGGCACCCTCACTGAAGAAGCAAATCTACGAAGGTCATCAAGCGTATCTTCCGGAGAATCATGTGTTACGCGACGGCTTTTTGGAAAGAGAGCCACCAAGGATGTCTGCACAAGCATGGTTAGAGCAGAAGGAGATGTGCGATGACGGATTGCCTCCAGGGATGAAGAGACTATCTCTATGGTACGAGTTACCATACTGGCCCCGACTCGTGATCCATCACTTGCTCGATCCAATGCACATATTCAAGAATGTGGGTAATCTACTATGGGACCATTTGACCGGCAAGAAAGATACTTTGGGAGCCAGAGTTGACCTTAGAAATGTGGATCGTATGGAGCAATATTGGCCGCAAACAGCGTCTGATGGATCGATAAAACTTCCTAAAGCACCATGGATTTTCACAGGAGCCCAAGAACGCAAAGTAAAAGAGGCCATTCGATCTTTGCGGACCCCCACTGGCGTAATGCACTCGCTCCGAACGTGTTTTACTAAAGAAGGAAAGCTTACCGGTTTGAACTCACACGATTGGCATAAAATGTGTCAGGTACGTTCATAGTGGATTTAATATCATTGCATAAAATGTGGACTTTAATATCAGTGCTGCACATACTTTACAGTTTATTTTACCGGTTGCCATTGAGGGATGTTTGTCTCTCGACATCCGTAACACAATCTACAAACTTGCAAAGCTGGTGCAATGGATCTCACAAAAGGAGATCGACGTAGACTCCATACCATTCGCCAAACTAAATGCTGCGGAGCTTGTGTGCATGTTTGAGAAACATTTTCCTACTACAATACTAACCATTCAGGTGCATCTTCTTGTTCACATAGTTGATGAGGTGGAAATAGCTGGCACAGTTCATTCCAAATGGATGTTCTTCTTAGAGCGTTTCATGAAAACGCTTAAGGGATATGTGCGTCAAAAGGCACGTCCGGAGGGTAGCATGGCAGAAGGTTGGTTGGTATCAGAGTCCCTAGTGTACATTGGAGAGTGGCTAGACGGATTTGATAAATCCCGGGACACGCTATGGCGAACCATAGATGATGAGCGCATATCTGGGATTGTCATGTGCAATCTCGGTGTTGAGAAGAAGATGACGGAAGATCTAGAGGCTAAAATCAACCGATTTTGCATGCTTCACAATCCAGTGATGCAAAAGTGGATTTCACAATATGAGGATGCAAAGCAAGAGCGACAAAGGGCACGAATCGAGTGGAGACGGGGAAGACGACCACCGATGCACTATCCAGCGGTTCTGGAGAGCCTACCAACCTTCATGAGTTTAAGATGGTTGCACAACCAATTGAAAAGCGCACAACAATGCGGTGACGAAGTGACTGAAGAAGAGTGGGAGTACTCTCGGGGTTGCGCGACCAAGGTAAGTTTGCAATGTACGACTAGCAAGTGACTTTATTTATAAACGTTTGAACGGCCACTCATAATCTTTGTTCATTGTAGTATAAGTCATACACAGCAGCATGGTGTAAAGGTCGACATTTTAGGGTGGAACGAATCGACAAAAAGCGTTTTACTCAAGATTGTGGAATCATGGCAAAATTTGAATAGTCTAGTCGACGACGTTCCTCTGATGCAGATCCCGTGGTGGCGGAACTCACTTACTTCGGCACGCTGCAAGAGATTTTGAGGATCGATTACAGAGGATTTTTTGTCGACTTGTTCGACGTGCAATGGTTCAAGATAATCATGGAGGGTCGAAACGCTACTGTGCGTAGAGGAGAGTCTGGTTTTCTTGAGGTGGATTCTACTAAGAAATGGACTGACCTAAGAGACACTTTTGTACTACCTGAGCATTGTGAACAAGTAAGTATATAAATAGTTAACATCCCCCTTTTACAAGTTATGTGCTTGAAAGCTCTCATGTAAGTTATGTGGCTCTGGCAGGTAGTATTTCATCCTACAAAGTCTACATCAAACTGGTGGTACGTCATAGAGGTAGCCCCTCGTAGTGCAAGGACGTATGAAGGCTACCATGTACCAATCACAACGACATCAATGGAGGAGATCAGAGAAGATGCTCAATCAGAAGCCGCTGCGGTGGTGCCAGACGAGCATCAAGATGCTACTACTCTATATGGGGTGCATGCAGAGGAGCTACAAAATGAAACAGAGGATATGTGTTTAAACGGAGAGCTCTATATAGATATAGGAAGTTATGCGAGGATGAGAGAGAGATCTCTTAAAGCCACAAATATTGTATTTGAACAATTTTGCTCCGTGCTGTAAAAGCTCTGGCTCTCTAAGTAGCTTCCATGGTGTATAACGCTCTTTTCTACTCGCGCTCACATCTTTTGATTGAAAATTCTGAGTTTTCGACTTGCCTCTTTTATCACTCGATTCATTGCGTCATTGTATTTATATGCGTCATTACGTCATTGTATTTAATGGTCTTTGCGTCATTGTCTACTCTATTCATTCAATATTAAGTTTAAATATTCGTGTGTTTAATGCAGGTATGGATGATGAGGAGTTTCTTTCTTCTTTCTCACCGCAGCAGAGACAGTGGTACGTGGAGCGTCATCGCTCTGGCGCATCATCGCGCGTTCCTACACCATCCGCATCTCCCTGTCTTTCGGAGCATTCGGCGTGCTCTGAAGCTTCGGCGTCGACGAGACGAGCGTCACACTCGTCTAGACACCGGCGCTCTAGTGGTGGCGGTGGGGATTCCGCTGTGGCTGGTGTGGGGATTCCGCCACCGATGCCTCCACACCGCCTCGTGTTCGACGAGGCTCTTTACCCTCCCCTTCTTTGCCCGCCCCCACACCAGCCACAGCATCGCCATCTACGCCAGGTTTTGCACGGCTGACTGTTCCTAGAAGCTACACACCTCTACCTACTCCGCCAGGAGCCACCCCACTCGACACTCCTCGCTTCGGCGCCCAGACGCCGGTGGAGACACCTGACGTCCGTACCCCCATCGACACGCCGCTAGAGACCCCTGCCGGGACACCAAGGTTCACGCGTCACCAGCCAGAGGGCTTGCCTTACTCCGTCGACATCAGCGGCGGCATCATCATGGATGATGACGGCAAGAAGGTGATCTCGCGCATGCGTGGTCTTTGCTCTCAGCTGTTTAGACACTATATACTAAACAAATGGAGTGAAGTACCAAGTGATTTAAAAAACAGAGTCATCAGCATACTTCATGATGAGTTTCCCGTTCCAACACGGGATCAGCGCTTCAATGAAGACCTGATGAAGATTCGAATGCGCGAATACAGCAAACACAAGCGTTCCAAAGTGCAAAAAGCAATCAAGAATGGGTGGAATAGGCCAGATTGGCTGGCCAAACAAGATTGGAAGAATGCGAAGAAAGCAGCGCGCGAGAATCCCGACAAGTGGAAGCAACAAAAGGATGCAGCCAGAGCGCGAGTAGAGGCAGGGAGCTCGCACCACTTGGGGAGCGGTGGATGGGCATCATTTGAGGCCGATTTTGTAAGTCTTTTCACATTGCTCTTTATGCATGTTCGATAGTTTAGGGTTTATGAGTTTTTTAGTTCTAACATAATGAAATCTTTGTATGTTTTGACAGTGGTCGATGACAGGACGTGATCCCACACCGTACGAGCGCGAGTACGCAGGCAGGAAGGGCTTAAACGCCCTGATGGACATTCTCAGTTCTCGCGGCGGCATGGTTAGTATTAGGGTTTACTCTTTTTTATTTTTTGTATTGTTTTATAAATGTCGTTATATGTTTATATTTACTGAAAACTGTCTTATTGTCTTTTTTTGCAGAATCCGACAGATACGCCGCTTGGACGCGATGAGACGTCTGATTAGACGACGTCAGTTTATCCGTAGCTAGATAGCATTAGTTTAGGGTTTCTCGTAGCTTATGTATCATGAGACGGATTTTATACGTCTTTTTGAACCATGTATATTATTACATTTGTCACCGCAATTCCTTTTGCCAATCAATTCTTTATGCCTATGATGTTGTACAATTGTCATTATTACATTTGCCAATCAATTCAGTTTGCCTATGATGTGTACAATTGTCAATTTTGCAAACAATGCGTCTTGTGGGTGACTATTTTGGGTCTATTATCTACCTTTGCACTTTTTTTAAAAACTGAATCAAGTACAATATGGTTGATGGGTGGCAGGGCATTCAATGCCCTGCCACCAAAAAAATATTCTCTCAGGCGTCGCTATAAGCGTCGCTATTTATGGCTCTGTAGCGTCGCTATATGCGTCGCTATACTCTTCTGTGAGAGCGTCGCTATAGGCGTCGCTATGAGCGTCGCTATATAGCGACGCCTATAGCGACGCTCTCGTAGCGACGCTGTTAGCGACGGTTTTAGCGATGCCGGGGGTTATAAAAACCCAGTGTATTTCCGTCGCTAACAGCGTCACAAGAGCACACAACCTCTTGTAAAAGGTTATGAGAGTAAAAGAGAATAGATGTAGGAAGGAAAAATCACAATAGTGAAAAAATATACACATAAGTAAAACTAGTTTTTTTGGATTTTTGTTGGGATGGAGTTACACCAAAAATAAGAGAAGCTTGCATGAAATTATTTTTATATGGAATAAAGAGTATGCAAAATGGTAATGGTGAGTCAATGTACATGCATAAATAACACACACCTAAATATTTAAATAAATACCAAAATAATTATGAAAAATCCGTTTATTTAGGCACTATATACAATGAAATATTTACACACAAATGGGCCATAATATACTTTTATTTTTTATTTTTTTTGGCTCAACTAGCCCAGTGAGAAAATATGGAGAAAGTCCCTAACTCACGCATGCCTATGTACAGTGAAATGGTACGGATAACCAAAATGTTTGAGTGATTTGATAGGGTGAGGTAGCTTACTATGGAAATTATGGAAAGCCAAAAAACGGCTATCAGTATCATACCGGTCACTCCTCAATATCATACTGGTATCATATTAGTCACTTCACAATATCATACCGGTATCATACCAGTCACTTCTCAGTATAAGACTCTCTCTCTCTCTCTCTCTCTCTCTCTCTCTCTCTCTCTCTCTCTCTCTCGTGTCACTTCTCAATATCATACCAGTCACTTCTCAGTATCATACCTATATCATACCAGTCATTTGAAACAATCATACTAGTATCATACATGTCACTTCTTTGTATCCGACTCTCTCTCTCTCTCTCTCTCTCTCTCTCTCTCTTCTTAGTATCATACCAGCCATGCCCAATATAATACCGTTATCAGACACTCTCTCTCACTCTCTCCTTTTATTTGCAATATACTTCAAATATAGAATACAACGTATTTCCGTCCAACTTGCTTATAAATGTATTATACATGAATTCTGTTACATTGATTGAGCCTTTTGGCTGAGTAATTCTCCATTTACATCCATCGACAAAAGTCGCCCACTTCACAGACTTTATGAAGCTTTCTTTTTATCTAAAAAATATGTTCCTTTCTTCTTGAAAAAGTCAATCCGCCATTTCCAATAAAAACGACGCACATAGGTGTCGTCAGGTTGTCCGTCTGCACAAATTACAGTCCTCTTTGTATACTCAATTCTATCCTTAGAGTACAACCAGTGTGCCAGCCAGTTTATGACAGTGGTTGACAGAAAACAGGCGCGCACTTCTTTAGACTGCTTTTCTAGCTTGGGAAAAGCAAGAAATGACCCGAATGGATTAAACATTAGCTTATATCTAGAATCATCAAAGATAAGTGTGTCAGGTGGTAGGTCAGGAAAAATTTCGAGATTCTTGTGGAACACCGGTTTATCTGTCGCGCCCAATTTAAAAGGGGCCCTTGTGCACTGCGCCTGACTTACCACTCTATTGAATCTTTTGTGGTGGTCAGGGAACACTGTCGCTAGCGTGCGTTTGAGCTTCTCAAACTCGCAGCAGCTCCATATCCACAGTTCAAACCATCTGAAACAAAAATTCAGAAACACTTCTGTATCAGGCCTTACCCAAAACTGTGTATCCCCTTCAACAACATACCGCATTTCTGGCCAATGGGGCAATTCTTCACCATATTTTCCATCAAATTTATTGAGCAGTAATCCATTAAGGTCCAAAATGAGAACCCTATGCTAGACGCTCAACGGAGGTGGTGGCCTTGGCCATATCAGTGGGATTCTTTTAATTAGTCTATACCATAGAGGAAACACGAGCACTGCAGGAGACAACACGCAATTCCATATTGCAAGAATGTCAGCCCTGCCATTCTACTTGTCAGTCCTGAACCTATCTGCAAGGCGCCATTCTTCAACTGAAAACATATCTGCAGATGCAAAATTACACAAGACTCAAATTTAAATGTGCAATTAGGACATATCTATAGATTGAAATCATACAATAAAAACACACAATGTTCAAAAATTAGGCACAAGATGAAAGAGACGCCGAATGGGAAAGAAAGTTATATTAATTTCAGAAGTGGTTACATAAAAAGAAACATGGGGGGGCAAACTATAATCTTTTGCAGGCTCTGGGTTTAGGGTCAGAACTTGTGCCAGTATTCTGCATCTCCTTAGTGTCTTCTATGTTCATCTCCTCTTTTGGCTACCCCTGGGTCTTTTCCTCTTCCTTGATTTTTTGCTCCATTTGAGGCTTCTCATCTCCAATCTTCTCGATTTTTTTTCTTTTTGCCTTTCTTCTATGCTGAGCAAGGGTCTCCTCGGGACTTCCCTCCAGCGTGACATCTACACGACCATCAGCTTTAGAAAGCTGTGAAGCAAGAGATCACTTATTAGAGCCATAATCAATGAAAAAACATACTCTTGCCACGTTGGCCTTGTTTTCTCGGGGTCTTTGATCTTGTCACCCGCACGCCAGTGTCTAGAAACACATCGTCTTTCGCGTTCTGGGTTTTCTCTTCAGCACCAGTCGTAATCTGCTCCTTTACCTCAAAGTTTTGTTCTCCTTCTGTTGTTTCCGAAACAGGTTTCTCAGCATTACCAGGGACATTTTCATCAAGCAATACCTCCACAGGTGTCTTGTATGCAGGCGTCACTGCATCGTTCCCTGTGTCTTTAGCGGCTGTAGTTCTGAAGCAGCTTGACTCTGAAAAAACATCAGAGAAGACAAAAACAAACCACCTAAAAAAACATTAGAGAAGACAAAAATCAACCACCTGATTATCTATTGAAACAATTTTCTCACCTGTTTTTGGGCATGGCTCAACTGGCTTCTTCTTTAGAAGGGATTGGTATTCTGCAGAAATAACTCCGAGGCAATCCTTAAGCATGCACTTTCTTTTCTCAGCCAAGTGAGCATAGCAGAAGGCATGGTATGCATGTGAACAAGGCAATAGAACAACATGGCTTGAGCGATTGTGATCATGAATTTTTACACCACAAGCATTGCACACATCAATGAAAACAACACTATGTCCAGGAGCTGAAACTCATGTAGGCAAGACTATGGTTTCAGGTAGCATTGGTTGACTAATCATGCCTGTCACAAACGTGACATAGAGACCAAAGGTTTCCTCACGGTCCAAGCATTTGGATAATTCTTCGTGTAGGCAAGAGACCTCTGTTATCAGACAATTTCAAACAGATATAAAATCGGTATAATGATGTTATCATACCGGTATGATTACATCCTGCTGGTATGATGTTATCCCACCGGTATAATGTTATTATACTGGATAGTATAACATCATACCAGTAGGATAACATCCGGTAACATCATACCAGTAGGATAACAGTATACTGGAATCATAACATCAAACCGGTTGGATTTTATCATACCGGTTGGATCTAACCATACCGGTCGGATATAACCATACCAATAGGATGTTATCATACCGGTAGGATTATCTCCTAAATCCTACCGGTAGGATATAATCATATCGGTAGGATGTAATCATACCGGTAGGGTATAATCCTACCGGTATGATAACATCCTACTGGTATTGTCATCTACCCTTACCGAATATGATATAATTCTACCGATATGAAAAATCATACCGTATTGTACTTTGCATGTATTATACTACAATCATATGGAGTTTAAAGCATACCTATGCCTGTTGTAGGGTGGCTTTTTCTTGGTCAAATTTTTCTTGGAGGCTGTCAAGCAAGCCTGTTGGTACATTGGCATCATCACGGAAGTTCATTCGGATGGTGTCAAGGGCACCCTCGCAACGGTGCACATCAGAAACATATTTGACCACTGAATTCTTAGCCTTCTGACACTCAGCTGATACATTGTCATGAGATTTTCTAACCTCAACAAGAAGTTCTTGCAAGGAAGTGGATACTTCAACACTAAAGGCAGACTGAGTGGTCGCAAAAATTCCACTTCCGACTGGTGTACTTCTGGATGGGGTATTTACTAAGAAGATGGAAGAACCACTTGGGGTACCTGTGGATACTTGGGAAGTCTCTAACATCCATTGTTCTCTTTTCCTATCTAAGTGACCTTCATTGGTCACATTCTTCACCACCTCAAATGCAAACTCAGCCCACTTTACCGAACCTGTGCATACAAAATAAACATATCCGCGTGCAAACTTGACTCCCAGTAGATAGTTTGGTGGTTTGGATTAGTACACCTTCTTGTAGAGCTGGTAGAGTGCCTTGTAGTGATCCGGCCTTGTTGTTTTTATCGGCACTTTTTTCTCCTTCACTCGAAGACACGTGAAAACTTTCATCCAGTCGAATATCGGCACATCTGCATCTATCAACTTCCTAACATATTTCCCCTCAAGACTTAACCCATATTCCCTGTGAAAATCCTCCTTTGTCATGCAGAATGCCTTTAATGGCACCTCCACATCCTTGGGGTGAACAAAGCGGCTGATTTTGGGAGGAGGCTATAACTTCTGTTTCTGAAAGGAATAAATCCATACTCATTACTCAATGTATCCACACCTCAGTACTCTACTACACACAGGTCCGATGTACACAACACAAAGAGAGACAGAGAGAGGTGACATACCTTCGTGGGAGAATGTCGGGTCTTTGTGGGGGAGACTTGTCGGGCTCCATTCCTTGGGCTCTTTCTTAGGTTGCTATCCATAGCAAAGGATAAGCAGCATGTACAAGGGGCTGTAGAGCGAGTTGAGAAAGGCGTAGAAGGAGAAAGGCACAAAGATACAGAGAAGTCACAATCATGAAAACATTCGACCGAACATTCGTTTTGACGTGGGCTCCACACGTGTTTTAGAATCCTCCACATGATTTTTAAGATTTTGTATCCTCCACACGAATATTTAATTCAAACAATTCTTGCCCATAACACCAGTTTCATACCCCCTAAATTTTAAGCCTCCAAAAGAAACTTTCAACTGGTTAAAACCGGGCCACCTATTCATGCATCCACCCAGGAAGCTCCTAAGGCATGTTTTGCGCTTTCTAAAGTGCACCACATTTAGCATACGTATGGACCAAGGCCCTAGTACATACAGCCCTTGATTAACAATATTAAAGCGAATTCTTAATCCCATATCAGCATCTTGTATATAGGCAAATTCCTTCAAGATGCATGCATATGTGATTGCAGATGGATAGAGGCCCTTACTTTGCATCCGCCGAAAAAAGCCAAGAGCTTTCTAACCCTGCTCCTCTTGTCTTTTGAGAGCTTCAAGCTCTCAAGGAATAAAGACAGAGTAGAGCTTCAGGGAGAGAGATTAGGAGATGTCTTCATCGGTGGAGAGAGGCCCTCACTTTACACCTACAGAAATCATCCAAAAGCTTCCTAGCGGGCATATCCTGTAATCAGTGTGTTCCAATAGACGAAATCCTTCATAGGAGCTCCAAATTTGGCATACATATCAACCAAGGCATTGCCAAGCACAAAAATTATGTGCAATAGTATCTTGATGAGCCAGGGGCAGAAAGCGTCGGTGTGATGGTCAACGGGGAGAGAGAGAGAGAGAAAGAGAGAGAGAGAGAGCAGCTTTTTTTAACGAGGCCACGTGGACGAACCTCCAGCCATAATTTTAAATGTGCGTCTATCCTTACGAAGTAATGAAAAATATATTTATCACTAAAATTTTCTACACCAAAATGTATTGGGCACTTATCCAGACTTTGACACGAAATTAGCCATTTGCAACTTTGTTCTCATGCAGATGCACAAAAATGGCTCCTGCCAGTAGATGGTGTCTTCAGTTTCATAATAAAGGAGAGGTGGAAGGTCAACGAGCTCTGCATTAGAGATCTCCATCTCATGCAGAAGGCCAAGAATATTCATGCCACCAATCAGTCAAAACTTCAATGCTGTTCCAATTGGCATATATGGTGTAGCACATCTTCAAGAGCAGCCCAAGAGTAGGAGTTTTCAGATTCGAGTTTGAAGAAGCTTTGAAAACTCTGCACAATAACAAGAATGTAAAGCTAAGTCCACAAGAATGCTCATATTGTAGTCAAACCAAAAAATAGTAGGACACAAAATCACAGTCAAACACTTTGGCAACGGAAGCATTTGAAGACATTATTCCGAAGCAACTCTGGATGTTCTTTCACTGGCTTGCTAAATCTTTAAACACCCTGCTCGTATCCATCAATGGAAAATCATATAAGATCAGATCGGAGTCATGTATAAGTTTGTCAAAGGGTCAGTTTCTTTGCTGCAGGTCATGAAGGAGATTCTGCTTTGTTACTGCTGAAAGATGGAAGTCTTCTATGATAGATCATCGATCTTCCACCAGATGCTATTCTGACCTTCACTTTGTGGCATTCATGTGGTTGCAACATAAAACATTTTTGTTTGGTGCACCAAGACTGCTTCGCTTTGACTTTTCGTTGGGCCTTATATGGAAAACATATTTGGCAAGGTGGATCATTAATTTGATTCTAAGAAGCCGGAATTGAGAAATGGTTAAGCTCAATTCAGTATCAGCAATAGACATTTAATGTGATTCATTTGTGCTATCTAGAGGGGAGAGAAATCAAGGCTTTCAGGAGCAGGGCTCCATGCATTAGATGCATAATCACTTCTAGGTGTTGTAGCTTGCCACGGAGAAGGCAACATAAGTATACGAAGCAGTGGTAAATACATTGACATGCAAAGCTATGAGTTGAATCAAATGCGATCACCACACATAGGGGATGCTATGACTTTCGATGCCAAGGAAACTCGGTAGTGTTTGGAAATAGTTGACTCTTGATAGTTAAGATATATATCCTATCTCTATTAGTATTGGGCAATCTCACGATTCTCAATATGTTGCACAATTCAGCAAGGCCGATTCTCTATAAAATTTTGACAAGGTCGATTCTTCTTTACTTGGACACATGTGTGTCAACAAGCGTACCTACTTGCTATGAGAATTCAATATCATTTCTATCTCATCCTACTTATAAATTTCTAGGAAGCAAGTCTTCACTCTAAGACATACTTCATAGCAGTTTCCCACGTTTGAAATATGCTATCAGCATACGAACTCGGGAGTATTTGCAACATGTCTGCATGTTCTCTCACTAGAGATCGGATTAAACCAAGCAAATAAGGAATGTGCAGGACAATTGACAACTCGGATGTTATTCACATATATGGTTATGAGCCGGATTCGAGTGTACTACCAAAAACCTGGCCACAAGTGGCTGACAATCTTAGTCAATTTCAAGTTATATTTGTTTTTGTATATGTTCTACTTCTCAATTTGGAAAAGAGTTCTCTGCTGGACAGAGCAAAGTGCTTGGGCAAACTCCATAAGACTAGATCTTTCTCCTATCAAAATAATCTTGCAATTAGTGCATTCTAAGAGTCACAACTTCCGGATAGGAAGCTGAAAACAACCCACAACTTCCATCTCATTGCCATGTTGGGCATATCCTGCAATCAACACATTCCAAGTGATGAAATTCTCGACCCTTAGATGTTAACCTCTACGTGAGAGCATTGAATGTTGTTGATGCAAGAGGCCTTTCCTTGGAGTAAGAATATTTTTCCAACAGTCCCTGACTTGCAAGATCCTCATGAAGTCTCTCAGTCATGTGACGATGGCAACGTAGGCTATTGCATGTGGAGAGAGACCTTGCCTTTGCATCCACTCAAAATAGCCCACAACCTCCATGCCAGTGCCATTGTAATATGACTAATCTTTGAAGTTCTTAAACTCGAAAAGAATGTAGTAGGGCATATCTTTCGTTTAACACGATTTGAAAGATTGTTGAATAGTCTATTAAATAGAGCTGATATGAATGAGTGTGAGATATTAAGAGAGAACACATATTCTCTTGTTTAAATAATACACTAAAGACGCATTTGATGAAGATTAATGAATAACAGATAGTTTGTCTATGAACATTAAAGTGAGATTTTTATTAACATCGGTATTTTATATTTATGTGTTTTAGCTTAAAATGCATGGGTAGGCTTAAAATAAGTTGAAAAAGTAGTGGAGACCCAAAAATAGAGGTTTTAAGAGTCGCGACCTAAAAGTTGCATTTTCAGCCAAAGAAAGACGTTTTTTGCAATTCAGTCTACTCAACCTTGTAGACCAAACCTATTCCCATCGTTTTGAGTACCTGGATTGCTCTGTTTTGAGTTCGTTTGTAAAAGTTATGATGAAAACAAACAGAAGAAAGCAGTAGTGTAGTATACATAGGGACAGAGAGACATACAACATCATACAGCTCTCCCTGCTATCAACCAAGAAGTGGATTTGTTTCTTCATGGTGGACTATTCAATTTGCAATTGAGATTATGAAGGTATACTTGGTGAGAAAATCGAGTTGATTGAACGTCTAAAAAGCGGCTATTTTGAGAAGTTGCAAGCTTTTCGAAGAAAAGAAAGATAAAAGCACGACGTGTGGTGTGTTTGGGGATCATTCACACATCTCCTCTTCTACGAGTGCGAGTGCGAGTGTGAGTGCGAGTGCAAGTGAGACGCTACATGCAAGCAGACTGAAGCTCGGGGGTGGTCGTGAGATTCGAGCTTTGTACAATGGAGTGCGCCCATATATTCCACTGCTCCTTTGTTGTATCAAAACTCCGCAAAAATCCATCAATACAAAGATCGCTTTCTCTATCTTTTGCTGTCTATCTCTATTATTCTGCTCCTATGACAGCCATGTTGGGCATACACTGCAATCAACATGTTCCACGTCGCTACCATGTTGGGCATACCCTCCAATCAGATAACGCTTTGCATCTGCAAACAACCTAGAGACTTTTGTCCCTGCTCCTATTGTGCATATCCTGTAATCATTTATAGTCGTTTCAAATAGCTAGAAGCACCTGTTGAAAATTCTAGAGAGCTTCCCGACACGGCCCTTGTCAAGAATATCCTACAATCAATGCGCTCAAAAGGAATACATTCTGCACCACATTTGGCATACATATCGACCAAGGCATTGCCAAGCACCCGCCATTTTTTGCAGCACTCCCTAACTAACAGTATCAGAGTGAATTTTTAAGCCCATATCAGCATCTTGGGTACAACCACATGCCTTCTTATGTGATTTCATCTGGAGAGAGCCCTCATTTTGCATCAAGTGAAAACAATCGAGAGCTTTCTGGCCCTGCTCCTATTGCACGAATCTTGCAATAAGTGTAGTCCGAGGGACAACATTCAAGACAGGAAGCTTCTCAGGCACATTTTGTGCTTTCTAAAGTGCACCACATTTAGCATACGTATGGACCAAGGCCATACATACAACCCTTGATTAACAATATTAATGTGAATTCTCAAGCCCATATCGGCATCTTGCATATAGGCACATGCCTTCAAGATGCATGCGTATGTGATTGCAGCCGAAGAGAAGCCCTTACTTTTGCATCCGCTCAAAAAAGCCGAGAGCTTTTTGACGCTGCTCCTATTGCCTCTCGATAGATTCAAGCTCTGAAGGAATAAAGAAAGGGTAGAGCTTCAGGCAGAGGGATTAGGAGATGTCTGCATAGGTGGAGAGAGGCCCTCACTTTGCACCTATTGAAATCAATCAATGATTCCTAGTGGGCATATCCTGTAATCAGTGTGTTCCAATAGACGACATCTGTCATGCCAAGAGTAGGACTAGACGGGCACGACCCGGGCAATGTGCCGGACACACATGCAGTAAAGGGGTGTATATATGGAAGAGGGCCACGGGCCTATATATAGGATGTTTGGGAGGTTATTCGCATGGCTGCCTACCCGCTGGCCTTACACTGGTATCAGAGCCCAGGGGGTGAAGAAGGGTGGAGCTATGGCGGAAGAACAGACATGGATATCTTTCCCCCTCTCTCTCTCTTTCTCGCCCTTGGCGTTCATGGGACCTCAGTGATTAGGTGCTACCATGGAGTGCTCTCTTAAGCCATGGAGTGCACCTTGCATGCCATGCAAAGCGTTGTTGAAGCTCGGCAGCAAAGGGCCGTAGGAAACGACTCCTGTGCGAGAGCCGAAGAATCCGGGGCCGCGGGAAGCGACCCCTATGTCGTGAGGGACAGGATTTTCGGCATGGCTGTTTCGGCGAGTATTTTGGCTTGTTGAGGTCGCCCGGTCTTGATGGTCAATTATCGACACAAGGGCTCGCCCTGGTTGGCCTTGCAGCGAGGACCCTCTCCTCATCTTCAAAGGCGCGCACACAGGCTGCCGCCATCGCTGTTTCTCTCTATTTTTTTAAAAAAGATGGGCACCCCCCAATTAAGGGCCTTGGCCCACGGTTCCACGGTTGCAAGCATGCATGCATGGCATGATTGCAAGATGCATGCACACCCCCAAAGCTTAGGAGGTGGTTTCCAGCCTTGGATAAGCAGAAATTGTATTTGCAACAATTCTAATGCAAGCAAGAATGGTCATAAGCAGGAAAAATAGCATCATGGAATAGCAAAGACAATCGATATCATTGATGAAGATGGCCGATAAATGCTAATAATCGAATCACATGGTACGAGAGGCTATGAGCTGCGAAAACTATTCCAACTTAAATGGAAGCCTACAAGATCTTTGCAACGCGATCTTGGTGACGAATCTAGGCATGACCACGATCCTCTGCAAGAAATTTCCCAAATTGCTTGCATCAGAAGCATGGCTTCTCCTATGCCTGACGAATGATCATCAGGTTTGCAATTTTTTGTTGTCGTGAGTTTTTAACTTTAGGTATGCTTTCATCTTGCAGTCCATAGATCTTCCTCCAGGAAGATCACGGATACTTGGAAACTGTTGGCAAGGCAAGGCCTATTGTTCAACTTGACCAAGAGTGCAAAGATGCTCGGCATGGACGACTATTTGTTACCATTCAAGTCGCCAATAGAAGTATCACTTTTTCCATCTTCCATGAGTGGAATTTGGTTTTTTTTTGGTTGGGACAAGGTTCCTAGGCAAGATGATCTTGATGATCGATTCGATACTCAAGGCAGCTCGAACACTGCGGCCATGGGCCGGACAAGACAAGTCAATACAGGTCGCTGATGAGGTAAGCATTACCATTTTGTTGGCATCGAATCAATGTTTCACATGCCAACATGGATCAAGCATGGCTTGAGTACTTGCAGCCCTGATTTGTTGCACGGATCATTAGGAGTTCACTTTTGATGCCCATGGAAATCTCAAGGAGATCGGCACACCCTGTGGCTCGGCTTCATGAAGGGTGCAGAGAGCTCGGCATAGCCGACCTCTTGTCACTGTTTTCAGAAACCGACAAAGAGGCTAGCCCAGAGCTAACCACTTTCAGTTGAAATTGCTTGACAAGGTCAATTTTTTGTACATGATCGACAAGGTTGATTCTCTTTGCTATGGCATATGTCGTCAATAGCATTTTTTGGCAACGAGGCGAGACATAGTTATATGAAGCAAGGCTTCAATTTTTTCATCTTGCAGTGAGCTTCCCCACGTTTGGTCTATGCTAGGAGCTTACCAAATTGGGAAGGATTTGGCAATATGCTTGCAAGTTATTTCATTTCATGCCCGATGGGCATATATGGCGCAAGAGAGCGTAGTTGTGTACACGCCAACTCCCACTTGCATAGAAAATATGGTTATCAACCATCTATGAGACATCTATGGTTATCTCGGGACAACTGGTTACAACAACAACCAGGTTAGCCAAGTTTAGGTTTTTTCTTGTTTTTTCCATGTTTACACTTTCCTTGGCAATTACTGTCATTGTGCAAAGCAAAGTGCTTTGGCAATTTTACACAAAGCAAGCCTTCTCCCTTGTGCCACGTTACTGCCCATTGACCTGGAATGAAGGGTATTGGCATGCAAGTTTGGGGACCTGGTATGACCAACAGTTTTCTCCCATTTTGTGTGTGGTGATATCGCGGTATAATGTCCCACTACCAATGCAGGTTGTGCAAGGCACTTCTAGTTTGGGCTCTTACGTTTGAGGCCATCACTTTTGCCAAGGGCCTAAGATTATGTATGCACGGCATGCTAGCTAGGTAGAATCAATTCTACCACCTCAGGAAACATGCTTCCGCTATAACACCATATACTTTGTCAAGGACAAGCTAAGTTCTGGATTGTTTACCATGATTTTTGGGTCGTCACAACCACATACACGGTAGGTGGGTCAGTTTGTGACTTGTTTGTGTTTTCTTGTTACCTCTCTAGATGAGAGAGTCATAGAAGACAATCGTTGCATGCACGTTCAGCATAAGATGCACATGAGCATGGCAATCAACTATCCACGTCATAGTCGTTCAAGGAAAGTTCCTCAGCCCAGCATGCTCTTCTTCTCTCTCTTTTTCTCTCGTTAAGGGAATAATGAAAATATTCTAAGAAGCTTTTGATACATGTTTTGCTCGTTCGTTAGCTTGAGCCAAGGTGCTCTAACTCTCACCTAGCACGTGGCTAAGATGCTACTCAAATTAGTCTTCATCGGTTAGTCCATTGAACACTAATTTGCATAAGGGCTATGAGCCACACAAGCTAAGAGCCATTTTTAGGCCAAGGGTAAGACCCAACTATTGGCATTCTTCGGGTGATTGTTTTCATGATCAAACAGATCTACACAAGGAAGTACACATCAATGTTAATGGGCAAGCAAGAGTCTTGTCATTACGGATGATTAAGGTGTCATTTTTGCACTACATGTTTTCAGTGGGACACTCAAGTTGAGTTTTTGATAATCTTCAACTCACATCCGCTGATCTCTACAAGGAAGTATAGATGCAGCAATCAGTTGCGACAGCAAGGCTGTCCACTAGAGCTAGGCAGTTCACTTGTGTGGATTCCCTGATCTCTCTATAGCACTACAGAGTGTCTATGGACATATTGTCTGGGGTACGGAGGCTGACTGCTAAATCACCCCATCGGCATTGAGGATCACAGTTTGATCTCTCCTAGTTAAACTTTCAAGGAAAGAATTTCGCAATCTACCACACGGTAGCGGACGAATTCAACTTTTCAAGTTGATTCCAATCATTATGTACACGGTTAACTATGTTGGTTAACGTTGCCTGCTAGTTGAGCAGTTTCTACAGAGGGTCTTACCATGAGGTTTGACTATGTAGATGTTAACCAACAGGGTCGGATTGTGCAGGCAACACCCACGGTTTCCACTACAAGTCGTATATATAGGCTTGAATTTTTTATAGCCATGCCAAGGGCATGTTGGAACGGAGTGTTTTGGACCATAGCGTCCACTATACCTTATGCTATTACGAACCTAGTTGTAGGGTTCGATTTGGCACATGTTTTCACATGAGACACAACATGGTCTAGGAACTCAAGGAGTTCAGTTTAGCCAGTGTGGAGCATGATAATGAGGGTCCCTCTCACTCTTGTTGCAGAGTGTTTGCAGTTACCTCCACACACAAGTACCAGCTCGTACTTGATGGATGTCGCTTTTCTTGATATCCTTGTTTGAGACATATTGCACATGTGGAGAATATGAGTCTCTTGGATTGACATTGGCGCCAACTTTTTACCAATGTGTCGCGACGAAGTCCCTAGGTGCTGGTCACATCCATTGGTTCGACCATTTTACACACACAGTATCAGGAGCAATTTCAGTGGCCAGAAATTGTCGGGTACTAAGTACAAATTTGTTACGATTACAAGTGCTGTGAAACCACCTTAACGGAGGGTCGTTTCTACATATAGCTAAGTATGCTATGTACATGAGAATGTCTCATGGTTGTTACCTAGGTGTGACTGGGTTGTCACATTCTATTATGGTCCAAATTTTGCTGCAAAGTATGCTACGTTCATGAGAAGGTCTCCTGGTTGATTCCTAGGTGTGACCGGGTTGTCACATTCTATTATGGCTCAACTTTTGTTGCAAGATTTTCACGTAAGTTTAGTGGAAAGTCTCGTCATGGAATTGCGGTTCGGATATGTTTGTGTTAGTGGAAAGTCTCGTCATGGAACTGCGGTTCGGATATGTTTGTGTTAAATGCATGCACACTAGGTGTTATGGGCCCTAGTGTTTAACACAAATTTATTCGGAGCAGCATGCAAATTCATGGACTTTATTCTTTCTGCAATTTTTTGCACAGTCAGTGTAATTTCTCTTGCAGATTTAATATGAGTTTACACCCTGCCACACAAGGTGATGGCTAAGTCTGGGTGTTTGTGATTGGATGCTTGAAACTCCAATCTGCTTTCAACCTAGTTTGTTGTCTCCATTCCATATTGAGTATATGGCTGGATACTCAATGATTGAGTCATAGTTTGTCGTCAGTCGTGGGCGACTATCTGTAAGTGGTTGGGGGAAAGCACCTCACTCTTACTGCTACTACTCATCCCGCGTAGGATGGGCAGCTTACAAGCATTCTATTTGGTACTAAAGGATAGGCAAAGTGCATACGTTAGTAAAGCACAAAGGATATGCTAAGTGCATACGTTAGCAAGAAGTGAAACAACTAGATCGGTTACTTTTCTGGTTTGGAGTTTTCTTCCTATGATGAAAGGCATGTTACGGCTAGTTCTAGTCTCTGCCTGTTATTCTCAAGTTATCAACCTTAATCATCAGTTTGGATGAGGTTGACTATTGGCAAGAAACCATCGCAAGTCAAGGACTTGTTTGCTGCTGATGAGTATGTCAGCATAGTACTTTCATGGAAAGATGAGCCGAGGTTATATTGCACATTCCAGTACCTTCAGAAAGTCTGAAACCTGGGTATACATTTAAACACCTCTTAGTTGTGATAACTCGTTTAGCATTCTCAAGTGAGTTCTAAATGGAGCCTTCACTCTCTTTTGATTATGCGTCAGTTAACCAAGACGGTTGCACAGGGACAAGAATGTAGACAATCAAGATGCTACTCTTGATTTCATTGAACCTCCCAATGAACTGGGTTCCGATTCAACGAACTGTTGGATCCATGCAGGATGCCACGGCGGAAAACATTAGTGTTCTTATGAAGATACCACCGCTTGTGTTTTCGAGGATGAAAACGCTTCTCCAAGGGGGGAGTAATGTCATGCCAAGGGTAGGACTAGACGGGCACGGCCCGCGCAATGTGCCGGACACACATGCAGTAAAGGGGTCTATATATGGAAGAGGGCCAGGGGCCTATATAAAAGATGGTTGGGAGGTTATTCGCATGTCTGTCTACCCGCCGGACTTACAACATCCCTCATAGGAGCTCCACATTTGGCATACATATCGACCAAGGCATTGCCAAGCACGACAATTATGTGCAACAGTATCTCGATGATCCAGGCGCACACAACGTGGGTGTGATGGTCAACGAGGAGAGAGAGAGAGAGAGCAGCTTTTTTTAATGTGGCCACGTGGACGAACCTCCAGCAAGAATTTTAAATGTGCATTTATGCTAACAAAGTAATGAAAAATATATTTATCACTAAAATTTTCTACACCGAAATGTATTGGGCACTGATCTTGACATTGACATGAAATTATCCATTTGCAGCTTTGTTCTCATGCAAATGCACAAAAATGGCTCTTGCCAGTAGATGGTGTCTACAGTTTCATAATAAAGCAGAGGTGGAAGGTCAAGGAGCTCTACAACGGAGATCTCCATCTCATGCAGAAGGCCAAGAATATTCATGCCACCAATCAGTCAAAACTTCAATGTTGTTCCAATTGGCATATATGTTGTAGCACATCTTCAAGAGGAGCCCAAGAGTAGGAGTTTTCAGATTTGAGTTTGAAGAAGCTTTGAAAATTTTTCACAATAACAGGAATGTAAAGCTAAGTCCACAAGAATGCTCATATTGTAGTCAAACCAAAAAATGGTAGGACACAAAATCACAGTCAAACACTTTGGCAACGGAAGCATTTGAAGACATTATTCCGAAGCAACTCTGGATGTTCTTTCACTGGCTTGCTAAATCTTTAAACACCCTGCTCGTATCCATCAATGGAAAATCATATAAGATCAGATCGGAGTCATGTATAAGTTTGTCAAAGGGTCAGTTTCTTTGCTGCAGGTCATGAAGGAGATTCTGCTTTGTTACTGCTGAAAGATGGAAGTCTTCTATGATAGATCATCGATCTTCCACCAGATGCTATTCTGACCTTCACTTTGTGGCATTCATGTGGTTGCAACATAAAACATTTTTGTTTGGTGCACCAAGACTGCTTCGCTTTGGCTTTTCGTTGGGCCTTATATGGAAAACATATTTGGCAAGGTGGATCATTAATTTGATTCTAAGAAGCCGGAATTGAGAAATGGTTAAGCTCAATTCACTATCAGCAAGAGACATTTAATGTGATTCATTTGTGCTATCTAGAGGGGGGAGAAATCAAGGCTTTCAGGAGCAGGGCTCCATGCATTAGATGCATAATCACTTCTAGATGTTGTAGATTGCCACGAAGAAGGCAGCATAAGTATACGAAGCAGTGGTAAATACATTGACATCCAAAGCTATGAGTTGAATCAAATGCGATCACCACACATATGGGATGCTATGACTTTCGATGCCAAGGGAACTTGGTAGTGTTTGTCAATAGTTGACTCTTGATAGTTAAGATATATATCATATCTCTATTAGTATTGGGCAATCTCACGATTCTCAATACGCTGCACAATTCAGCAAGGCCGATTCTCTATAAAATTTTGATAAGGTCAATTCTTCTTTACTTGGACACATGTGTGTCAACAAGCATACCTATTTGCTACGAGCATTCAATATCAGTTCTATCTCATCTTACTGATAAACTTCTAGGAAGCAAGTCTTCACTCTAAGACATACTTCATAGCAGTTTCCCACGTTTGAAATATGCTATCAGCATACAAACTTGGGAGTCTTTGCAACATGTCTGCATGTTCTCTCACTAGAGATCGGATTAAACCAAGCAAATAAGGCATGTGCAGGACAATCGACAACTCTGATGTTATTTGCATGTATGGCTATGAGCCGGATTTGAGTGTACTACCAAAAACCTGGCCACAAGTGGCTGACAATCTTAGTCCATTTCAAGTTATATTTGTTTTTGTATATGTTCTACTTCTCAATTTGGAAAAGAGGTCTCTGCTGCACAGAGCAAAGTGCTTGGGAAAACTCCATAAGACTAGATCTTTCTCCTATCAAAATAATCTTGCAATTAGTGCATTCTAAGAGTCCCAACTTCCGGATAGGAAGCTTAAAACAACCTACAACTTCCATCTCACTGCTATGTTGGGCATATCCTGCAATCAACACATTCCAAGTGATGAAATTCTCGACCCTTAGATGTTAACCTCTACGTGAGAGCATTGAATGTTGTTGATGCAAGAGGCCTTTCCTTGGAGTAAGAACATTTTTCCAACAGTCCCTGGCTTGCAAGATCCTCATGAAGTCTCTCAGTCATGTGACGTTGCCAACGTAGGCTATTGCATGTGGAGAGAGACCTTCCCTTTGCATCCACTCAAAATAGCCCACAACCTCCATGCCACTGCCATGCTGGGCATATCCTGCAATTAACAGGTTCCACGTCGCTACCATGTTGGGTATACCCTCCAATTAGATAAAGCTTTGCATCCGCAAACAACCTAGAGATTTTTGTCCTTGGTCCTATTGTGCATATCCTGCCATCATTTATAGTCATTTCAAATAGCTAGAAGCACCCATTGAAAATTCTAGAGAGCTTCCCAACACGGCCCTTGTCAAGAATATCCTACAATCAGTGCGCTCCAAAGGACGACATTCTGCACCACATTTGGCATACATATCGACCAAGGCATTGCCAAGGACCCACCATTTTTTGCAGCAGTCTCTAACTAACAATATCAAAGTGAATTTTTAAGCCCATATCAGCATCTTGCGCAAAGCCACATGCCTTCTTATGTGATTTCATCTGGAGAGAGCCCTCATTTTGCATCAACTGAAAACAACTGAGAGCTTTCTAGCCCTGCGCCTATTGCACCAATCTTTCAATAAGAGTAGTCCGAGGGACAACATTCAAGACAGGAAGCTCCTCAGGCACGTTTTGTGCTTTCTAAAGTGCACCACATTTAGCATATGTATGGACCATGGCCATACATACAGCCCTTGATTAACAATATTAAAGTGAATTCTCAAGCCCATATCGGCATCTTGCATATAGGCACATGCCTTCAAGATGCATGCGTATGTGATTGTAGCTGGAGAGAGGCCCTTACTTTTGCATCCGCTGAAAAAAGCCGAGAGCTTTTTGACCGTGCTCCTTTGATCGTGCTCCTATTGCCTCTCGAGAGCTTCAAGCTCTCAAGGAATAAAGAAAGGGTAGAGCTTCAGGCAGAGGGATTAGGAGATGTCTGCATAAGTGGAGAGAGGCCCTCACTTTGCACCTATTGAAATCAATCAAAGCTTCCTAGCGGGCATATCCTGTAATCAGTGTGTTCCAATAGAAGACATCCCTCATAGGAGCTCCACATTTCACATACATATCGTCCAAGGCATTGCAAAACACGATAATTATGTGCAACAGTATCTCGATGAGCCAGGGACAGACAGTGTGGGTGTCACGGTTGAGACAGAGAAGAAAGTGAGAGAGAGTGAGAGCAGCTTTTTTTAACGAGGCCACGTGGACGAACCTCCACCCAGAATTTTAAATGTGCATCTATGCTAACGAAGTAATGAAAAATATATTTATCACTAAAACTTTCTACACCGAAAACAATAAGTTTTATACAAATTCTCACAATATATCCCACATTGTGACTTACCTCTCAACATCATGAGCTTCTATGAGGGAGGCGCCGCATACCTAGCTAGGTATGTGGTGCCTCTTGAGCAGAAGCTCCTGATGTTATGCATTGTATGAAAAGACTCCGTTTTCCTACATGAGAAAATTTCTAAATCTTCTTGTGGAAATGTATTGGGCGGGGAGCGCATGATTGTGGGAGCTCTTTGATTATTATATTCTCTCTCTCTCTCTCTCTCTCTCTCTCTCTCTCTCTCTCTCTCTCTCTCTCTCTCTCTCTCTTATTTTCTCAGGCAATTGACATGCATTGTATACACATACACATCTGTTGGAAAAAGGATTGCACGAAAACATACACAACTTGAAGAATATGAAGAAATAACAGAGAGTTAATGTGGACAAGTGATTGACGTCCACCCGCCTCTAGCACCTGTAGAGTTTCCCCATAAAGGCCTCATAATAATGTGAAATTTTCCTTTCTAGTTCCTTTTTATTTTCGCTAGCGTATGTTGGAGGCTCGAAAATTATAGGATTAATTGAAGCTTCCTCTCGACATTAAAATCCTCTTCTTCTCTCTCTCTCTCTCTCTCTCTCTCTCTCTCTATATATATATATATATATATATATATATATATATATATATATATATAAACTCTCTCTCTCTCTCTTTTCTCTTTTGGAAAAGTCTTTGTCTATATTACAATCTTCATGTTACAACTTTTAAGTTCTTAGAGAGCATCTACAAACCTTTGCATCCGCCTTTGCGCTCTCTCTCTCTCTCTCTCTCTCTCTCTCTCTCTCTCTCTCTCTCTCTCTCTCTCTCTCTCTCTCTCTCTCTCTCTCTCTCTCTGGGGGACAGTTCACACACATTGTACACACATACACGTATCATACATGCATCACACAATACATACAAACACATCATTCAGAGACAAACAAATATGCATACGTAAATCACACACAACAACATAGACAAACAGGTAGATTAAAAGTAGATAGTGTATACTTGGTAGCATTTGACATGTTACAATGAAAGGCAAATGCCCACCAAAGTATTTGCGCATAAACAAAATTAAATAAATGATAATAATATTTTTTGTTCTAATTAACACTATATTGATAGACAAAAATAAACGATCACATTAATGAACAATAATTTCTTTTCTACTTCTATACATTTTACCGGCTACATGATGTTCAATGTAATTTCTTCATCTAAGCAATGTTAAGATGTTTTGTTTTTTCGAAAATGGGGGAGCTCATGACTATGGAAGCTCTTTGATGATTATATTCTCTCTCTCTCTCTCTCTCTCTCTCTCTCTCTCTCTCTCTCTCTCTCTCTCTCTCTCTCTCTCTCTCTCTCTGCAGATGTGCCCAAGGAAGAGGCAAGTTCCTCAAGAAAATAGGGATCGGAAACCTATGAGGCTAAGTTACAATTGGAAATATGCTTTTGAAATTGCAATGAATACCCATGGAATGCGGGGGTTGGCAATCTTGGAGGATTACAATGTATATTCATTGATGTGGTCAAAGAATCTCAAGCAAAAAAGAGGGCAAGGAGGAGTAGCATGTATGGCTAAGAAAGGATTGGAAGATATTGTATCAATTGTGAAAGATGACAAGTACATGTTACGGCATTAGCCGCACATGCGGTCCTGCGGTCCTGCGGAGGTCGAGACACTGCGGATCAGGAGTCATGCGGTATGTGGCGGTCGTAGCGACATTTTTTCACGGGATATCATGGGACATGGGTGTGTGCACCGTTCCCGATCTATGCTGGAGCAGCGGTTGTATATGGAGGGGCATACCTATCTCTATGATATTCATGGCATCTATTGTTGTAACTCTGAGTCTGGAATATACATGAATGAAGCAAGAGGTTTTGTGTGTCTGTGTACTGTGTACTTCCTTCTCTTGTCATTCTATATGTTGATGTTCACATAATGTAGTTGCGGGTAATCATTCCCGTAATGCCTATTGCTCCAGTGTGGGCAATAGCCATTACATCTGGTGACCACGATGCGTGATGGACAGCCTGCGATGAATATGCATGCGCACTAGGTCGCAGGGTCCGCTTGACCCTGTGGTTCCAATTGCAGGAAGACGACGGTTTAGATGAATTTTTTTTTTCTTCACCGCAGATTGAGGAATCTGTATCTCCATCACCAAGCCCGGTGTGTGGTAGGCGGTTGCGGCGAGCGAGACATACTCCGCGCAGTCAGTCATGTCCTCCTGTCGTACGTTCACCCTCACCCACATAGGTTGCTCCACCACCGTCTCTGGTAAGCAGCCTGGGGGTATCTCCGCCACTGTCTCCACCTCCTAGTGCTCGTCAGCTTTTCCCGGGAGGAGGAGGAACAATTGAACAGTATAGTCGGTTTTGAGGTCTTTCAATTGAAGACCCTGATGCACATTTGCGCCAATTCAATAAAGCTGATGGATTGAATCATCCTGGGGTGGTGATTCCTCTCCATCAACAATTAGTGTTTGAATCTACACTCTCAGGAAAAGTTGCGAAATGGTTGTCCGAATACCCTGATGACCATTTCCAGACATATGCCGACGGATCCATAGCGTTTCTACGAAGGTTTCAAACGGAAAAGACAGTCCCTCAACATTTGGAGAAGCTTCAAACGCTCTGGCAGAAGTCATTGCCAGTGGAGGATTATGCTGCAAAATTTCGGATGCTTTTGCAGAGAGTACCTCAGGCACAAAGGCCGGCAGCCGAAGTGCTGAATGATTATTTTTTGCGGGGGCTCAACAAGGATCTTAGAATGGCTATGGCAATAGTGGATAAGGTAACTACTCCACTGGATACTGTAATTGCTAGGGCTGTAGTAGCAGGAGAGGCTTTAGAGGATACGAAATATCCAAAGAAGTCAAAGAATAAAGACAGAAAGAAATCTCATTGGAAGTCACAGGACAGTGGCAGTGATAGTTAGGAGTTGGAATCCGCAGTATCTGATTCCTCGGACTCAGGCAACAGCGATTTGAGAAAAGAATCGGAGGAGACACCGCGGAAAAAAATCCCAGCGTCACGAGAAAGGTGTATAATCCAGATCGACAGAATCGGCTGCAATGGCTAAAAGTCTAAAGGAAATATGGTGTACCCAATGTCGGAATCCGGGCCATGCTGCTCAGGAATGTGCAATGAATCAGAAGTGGTGTGCGATTTGCACGACCAATACTCATAATACAGTGGAAGGTTATTTCAATGGCCGGGGTCGTCGGAGTCGAGGAGACTCTTCTACCTGGCAACAACCACAGATAGGGCAGGGACAAGTGCCTGTTGTGGCGATGGCTCATGCTCATACATCCAAGACGCGTGTGCAAGGTCAAGCAGGAGGACGGGGTCAAGGGGGAGGACGAGGTCGCGAAAGAGGTGGTCGAGATCCTAATCGCCCCAAGACATGCCTTTTTTGTTTGGGGGATGGACATTGGCGATCTCAGTGTACTGAAGCTATGGAATACAATTGGAAAAAGCAGGAACGCGTTGCAGGGAAACAGCCTAGTGTGGCTATGGCTTAGATTGAAGGACTGGAGGAGTCTGACCCAGTGGTTTCATTAATCACGCGATCGGGTAAAAGTATGGTTCCCACTCCTGATGTGAAAATTCTAGATTGCACGGTTCAGGAAGAAGTGCGGAAAAAGACTGAGTCCTAGTTGCCACAATCCGTGCCATCAGTGAAGACAGCAGGACCATCGACATTGACTATGCCATCGACTGTGGGTTTGGAAGTAAAGGAAGGGAATGCCGGAAATAAGGATGATATTAAAGAACAGGAGGAGTGGAATTCCGTTTGGAAAGAGGGAAGTACCTCTGGGTTCATTGCTGAAATTAGTCCCGAATTTCCATAATGCATTGTTGCGACAATCGGCCACTGAGCTGCGGGAAGTCCCCATTGGGAAGGTTGAAAGCGAGGATGATGATTCAGTCCCGTTGTCGGCGAATAGGATCACGGATACCCGCATTCTGGAGCTTTCAGTTCGATACCATGGCACATAAATTGACAAGGTACTCTTGGATGGAGGAGTGGGAAACATTATCACCCAAGCAGCGTGTGAGCGTTTTGGTCTCAGTGATTGGGAGCCTGCACCCTTTCTAGTCCGCATGGCAAATCAAAGAAGAGTGCAACCAGTGGGTTTACTTCGGGGCATTTTTTTGGATGTGGCGGGCTTATCCTTTGCTATTTCCTTAGTAGTCTTGAATATTGAAGATCATAATCAGGATTATCACATTATCTTGGGAAGACCCTGGCTACGACAAGCAAGGGTAGAGCATAATTGGGAAGCAAATATGCTTACAGTAAATAAGGGTAAAAGAAAAGTGCGTGTGATGCTGGGAACATGCCGACAACCAGTTCAGGTGGCATGGCCAGTGATAGCTGAGACAATTAATATGGTGGAAGGATTAGAAGAGGATGAAGAGGAACAATTTCTCAAAGCTAATCCGGATTTGGTTTCTCTATATCTTGCGGATATTTCTTTGATTCCAAAAGGGAATTCGGTGGGGGTTTTTGAAACTCCAGGAGCAATAGGGAAGCAACAACAGGTGCTTCCGAGTCCTAAATCATTGGAGGACGTGATTCAGCAAGAACGAGCGTTTGAGGCGCAAATGGGAAAAATTACAAGGGTAAGGAAGATGAATTAGGGTTTTTCTTGGGGAGCAAGTGGAGTCGCAGCCCATATACATTAATACGCAGCTAGAGGTAAGTTTTAGAGATGATTTGATCAAGTTACTGGCAAAGTTTAAGGATGTTTTTGCATGGGAATATGCAGATATGCAGGGATTGGATCCTAATTTTTATCAGCACACGATCAATCTGAAACCGGATGCGGTGCCAGTGAAGCAGCACTCATACAGGATGAATCCGAATGTGGCAAAGCAAGTTGAGATGGAAATTGATCGCGTATTTGAAGTGGGTTTTATTCCCCCTATTGATAATCCGTAGTGGATTTCTCCAATTGTGGTCGTACCAAAGAAAAATAAGCAAATCTGAATTTGTGTGGATTACCAGAAATTGAATGCAGCTACTGTTCCAGATCCTTTTCCTCTTCCGTTTTTGGATTCCATTTTGGATGATGTAGTAGGACATGAGATGTATACTTTTTTGGATGGATTTAGTGGATATAATCAAATCCGAATGGCATTGTAGGATGAGCCAAAAACAGCTTTTATTACCGCATGGGGAGTATTTGCTTGTACAGTAATGTGGTTTGGATTGCGGAATGCACCTTCCACTTTTCAAAGGGATATGTTTCAAATCTTTGGGCCTTATTTGACGGATTTTATGAGGATTTTTCTGGATGATCTCAGTGTTTTCGAAGCACAATTGGAGCATTTGAAACAATTACGATTATGCTTTATGAAATGCAGAGAGGTGAAATTCAGTTTGAATCCTTTAAAGTGTGCATTTGCTATCCACAGTGGAAGGTTACTAGATCATATCATTTCTGAAGATGGTATTTCTATGGATCCGGATAAAATTTCCGCAATTATGGAAGCGCCTGCACCACGGAACCAGAAGCAATGTCAGATCTTCCTGGGTCAAGCCCGATGGCATGGGAGGCATTTGCGGTTTGTCGCACATTTGGCAATCCCGATTACTCAGGCAGCTCATGCTATAGATTTTGAATGGACACAAGAATGTGATTTGGCTTTTCGGAGATTAGAACTGCAGCTATCCAAAGCTCCGATTATGCTAGCACCAAATTGGGGTGAAGATTTTCATGTGTTCGTGGATGCTTTGGATCGAGCTATTGGCAGTGTGCTGATGCAGAAACAAAGTCAAGGATGGTTCCGACCTGTCTATTATGCCAATAGACGGTTATCATCTGCAGAAAGAAATTACTCTGTAACTGAAAGGGAATGTTTAGGGATGATTTATTCAGTGAAGAAATTCCGGCACTATCTGTTGGGCCGACGTTTTTTATTCCATGTGGACCATTCGGCTCTTTTATACCTGGTAAGGCAGTAGAATTTGACGGGAAGATTGGCTAGATGGGTGCTTTTGCTGCAAGAATTTGACTTTGAGGTCATACATCGGTCAGGGGCCCAGCATGCAGTGGCTGACTACCTATCTAGGTTAGATTCCGGAGAGCAGCCGACGGGTGTAGCTGATGAATTTCCGGATGCGTCTATGTTTCTAACAAGAGTAGCTGTAGAGGATATCACAGTCCCGCAACAGGCGAGGGTTATTCCTAGCATTCCATGGACATGGTATGAGGAGATGTTTCACTTTCTCGACAGCGGCGAAATGCCTTTATTCTTGTCCAGCTATCAGAGGAAACGTATGGCTATCAAAATCCAGAATTTTGAGATTATTATGGGGAAGCTCTATTATTGTACAGTGGCAGAGGTGTTACTCCGATGTGTGCTACCACAGGAGCAGGAAGCAGTATTAGAGGAAGTCCATACTGGTACTGCGGGAGGTCACTTTGCAGCATTAATCATAGCTCGAAAGGTTCTCCAATCTGGATTATGGTGGCCCACATTGTTTCAGGATGCGAGAAATTATGTGCAACAGTGTGATGCGTGTCAGCGGTTGGGGCAACCTACCAAACGGTCCGGAATGCCTTTTCAGCCAGTTCTGCCTTTGGAGCCTTTTCAAAAGTGGGGTTTGGATTTTGTTGGTCCTTTTAAACCAGTGGCAGTTCACACAGGAAATAAGTATATCTTGACAGCCACGGATTAGGCTACCAAATGGGTGGAGGCATGGACTTTGAAAGATAACACTGCAGTTTCTGTGGCGGGATTCTTATATAAGGATATCTTTTCTAGATATGGATTCCCTATTGAGTTGGTTAGTGACAGGGGAAGTCATTTTTTGAATAAGGTGATGGAGAGAATGCTACGGTTTTATTTTTTATTACACAGAAAATCTTCTCCATATTATCCTCAGGCGAATGGGCAAGCAGAATCAACCAATAAGCAATTTATTCGGATTTTAACAAAGTTGGTGAATATGCATCAGACGGATTGGGATATGAAACTTCCTTCCACCTTATGGGCCTATTGGACAGCTTATAAAGTGGCAACAGGATTGACCCCTTTTAAGTTGGCATTTGGCATGGACATTGGATGAAGAACGGCTGAATAGTTTTGCGGTGCTGCAGGATCTACAGTCTAGGCGAAAAAAATGGCTGGATCGCCCGAAAGCACGGCAATTTTTTCGGGGACAGCTGGTCCTTGTCTTCAATTCCCATCTCGGGAAGATGCCAGGGAAGCTTAAATTACGGTGGTCAAGACCATTCTGGATTTTTCAAGCGTGCGGACCCATCTCTTTTTATTTGGAGGATTTGAGGGGGGAGGTTATTTCTGTGCCGGTCAATGGTTTCAGACTACACCATTATGTTTCACCTACCACGATTCAGTGCCCCTTTGCTGTGGTACAAGAGCCGGAAGCCGCCCTAATCATCATTGGGGATTCTTTTGCATGCAATCTTAGAAAGCGAGGAAGGATCTATGATGGTTGTGACACAGTGGATCGCCCTATTTTGGGAACTCATTGTGGAAAGGTTACTACTGCATGCAGATGATTTTTATTGTGGTTATCTTGTTTCATGTGTCGCGCGCTCTTAGTGCTCTACTCTTTGCTCCTTCATCTCATCGCAACCATGACAGCTTCCCTTCTACAATGTGTCCCTTTCACGCCCGTGTAGCAGCTCGCGCTTCGACGAGTGGACGCATGGTTGCAAGACTTGCGGCTGCGTGTGTTCGCCAACCTAGATTGGCAAGGGATCCCAGTTCACCCGTAGGTAGCAGGTTTGATTGAGCAACTCGCTGTTGGCGATATGGTGGTGTTGAATAATCAGCATATTCAGTTAACCGCAGAAAGGATTTCAAGGTGTTGTTGTTTGCCCAACGATGGCGTGGTGCGCGCCTCTCATGTGATCCCTGCTGTAGATGTAGAACAAGAATTTGGTTTGAAGGTCAAAGGGCAGTATAAACTGTCAGGGTTGTCAGATGTAGCAACCAGGGATTCATATAGGTGGTTTCTCAAGGCCATTTGGCTGCAGGCCAAAACTTATACCATTTTGACCCGAGCAAGAAATGTGTTGCATTCGGCCAACTTTGGGCCAGTAGCTTGGGCAGCGGTGGTCAGAGAACGACTGCTGGCGGAGTGCCAACGAGTGATGGCACAGTTGGGGAGGAATACCCCAACCAATACAAAGGTGGGCCAACTGCTCACATTGATTTTTCCATTCAGATAAGTTTTTCCTCTCACCTTGCGTCCTCTCTGCCACTTTGAAGATGATCACTTGATGGTCCAAGGCACTAATGCTCCGCTGTCACAAAATGAAAGCTTGGCAGTGCCGGCTGAGAGGGAAACACAGTAGCAGCAGGTGGTTGCTGGGGATTTGCCTGGTCCATCGACAGCAGTGGTATCCTCTAGAGCCCAAGAGATGGCCACTACAGGTGCAGGATCAGCAAGCCGCACGTGCGGCAGGGAGGAACAACAATTTTTGACACCACCTTCGGCAACTGTATCTCTTGTTTCGAAAGATTCTGCGGTGGCTCGCTGGCGTTGCCGAATGCAGGAGAGAGTGAGCAATGCTACTCCTTTGCGGATGAGCTCTTCTCCAGTTGCGGATGTCCCCGCTCAACCAGAAACTTTGGGTACTACTAATGCGGCTGCCTCGACGGGTGGTACTCCCCCCGTAGTGCTACCGTGGGAGGCTACGACAGTAGCGACCCCTACTGACCAATTACAGGCATGCGGCACATTTTTGAGCAGACTTGCAGAGTCTATTCTTGCGGCCTGGCCAGCCCAAGCCATAGAGGGAGGAGTCAATGAGTTGGACGCGCAGGTAGCGGCTTCGCAGACTTGCATTGCCGAGTTAACCACTCACAATGAAGAGCTGACTGCCACAACTCGCCAGCAAGGGGAAGAAATACAAATGTTAAGAGAGGCTAATGCTGAGTTTGTGGCCTCTATCCAACAGGAACTTCTTCAGTTGAGAACACATCATAGCCTAGCCTCTTACTTAACCTCGCACCCTGGTGATGTCATGATCAATATGATTGATTTGGACGCATTGGCAGTGGAGATGCAAGAAGATCTCCGAATTTTTTTCGAAAATCAATTACAAAGCTGGAGCACACGCTTGGCTGCTGAGGTAAGAGCACAGCCACCCACTCAGCAAATTGTGGTGCACCAACCCGAGTCATCCAACACGGACAGAGGTAAGAGTGTTGTTCTCGAGGGTTTTGATGTTGCTGATTGGGCACAAGCTACAGAGGATTGTGTTGAATCCCAGGCTCATGTATCTCGTTTGTAGAAAATGATTCGTCGATTTCGTAAGGAGGGGCGCAGGGTCTGTTTTTGGGTGGAGACCTTATCTCATTCTTTTTCTCTCAGCCTACCACTTTTCCCTCCATTTTGGTCTTCTCTTAATAGATACCTTTCTCGCTATTATCCATTTCATACACCTCTTGCTCCTCTGCCACAGCCGCCTCAATCTATCTCTTTGCCAATGCAGATTATTCCTCGGGCTACCTGGCCGGAACAAATTGAGATAGATCCACATCTTTTGGATGAGGTCTATCTGGCACATACTGCAGATTTTAGAGGCTTTGGCTTTATTGATATTTCCTCTTCACCAGAATAGGGTGCAGAGAAACCACTGGAACCTTCCAATAGGAGGCGCTAAGTGTGGGTTCGCGCAATCCACCGTGCATGCCAGATGTTATGGCATTAGCCGCACGTGCGGTCCTGCGGTCCTGCCGAGGTCTGGACGCTGCGGATCAAGAGTCATGCGGTATGCGGTGGCCATAGCCGCAGTTCTTCATAGGATATCATGGGACAGGGGTGTGTGCACCGTTCCCGATCTACGCTGGAGCAGCGGTTGTATATGGAGGGGCATACCTATCTTTTGATGTAACTTAACCAATCTCTATGATATTCATGGCATCTACTGTTGTAACTCTGAGTCTGGAATATACATGAATGAAGCAAGAGGTGTTGTGTGCCTGTGTACTGTGTACTTCCTTCTCTTGTCATTCTATATGTTGATGTTCACATAATTTAGTTGCGGGTAATCATTCCCGTAATGCCTATTGCTCCAGTGCGGGCAATAGCCATTACAGTACAAATGTTATGTATGGCTGGAAATTATGACACCAAAAAGAGCACCCTTTTTTGTAACCAATGGCTACATTCCTCATCATGATTCCACCTTTTGTGCTTGCATGGATAGAGACCAATCATTTTTTGATTTAGAAGAGGATATTTCTTATTTCAAAGGCGAAGGTGATGTTATTGTATTTAGGCAACATGATACTCAATAATTTGATATGCCATACATTTCAAGGGAGTTGGAGGAAGCTCACTTGTGTGATCGTACTTCAATGGATGAGAAAGAGCAGGATCACTATGGAAAGTTACTTTTATACGTGTAATAGCATGGGTATACTCATTTCTAATGGTGTATCTTTCTCGAGTGAAACCAATGGATTTAGATGTAGAAAACATAATGGGGATAGTGTGATTGACTATATGCTACTTTCAAAAGCCATCATGTATCGCATAAAGAGTTTCATGTTTGGCCAATGGACCCCGAAATCAAACCATCGAACTTCATATATTGACCTTGTATGTGGAGAAGCAGCTAAGCATGATAATCTCAGCCAAAGGGAAGAGAAGTTATCACCATGTATGGATTTCAAACAGGCACCAATGTACATTGAAATGGTTGAGAAAAAGTTATGGATGACAAAGCTTCAATATGATGCACCATTGGAAACTAAATGGGAAGTTTTCAACAAAGTTGTTTATTCTTGTGCCGAATAATGCTTTGCCATAAAGCATCTCCATGGTATCAACAAAGATAGATCACACAAAAGGTGGTTTGATAAAGAATATCAAGATGTTGAAAGTCCTTGACAAATCTTGATGCAACTATGGACAAAGACAACTATCAAACTCATTTGCATACATATAAGGCATTGATTCAAAAGAAGACAAGAAGATGGGAAGTAAAGCAACAACTTTTTCAAGTCCAGGAAAAGGCACGTGCATGTGGAAGATTTTGGAGAAACTTTAGGGACAAGCGGATTGAGAATTTTGGTAACTTGAATCTTTGCACACATTGTAGGAAATTATACGAGTAACCAAATGCTGAAAAAATATCATTTTATGGTTCACTCCCATGTATGCCCTCTTGTTTTACTAGTGAGGATGTATGTGGCTGGCTTGAAAAGTTGGCCTCGCAAAGCGGGAGATCTTCAATGTATCAAGCTGGATGATATGGTCAAATGGATAGGAGATTTTACCCATGAGTGGATACATGATATTTTCAACCTTGCACTTCAACATGGTATGCCTTATAATTGGAGTATTAATTAGATCAAGCCTTTGCATAAATAGGGGATGTAAAGAATGTAAACAACTACCGGACTATAATGATTGGGTCTCTTATGGAATACTTGTTTGGGTGCATAATGGAGATGAAATGGAGTGATTCAGCTGAAGAGAATGACAAGCGTGCAAAAGGACAAGAGGGATTTCCCTGATGCCATAACACCATTGATCATCTTGTCACTCTTCCTCTTCTCATGGAGGAAAGTCGATTGAAAGGAAAGCAATTGTATTGTTGTTTTGTGGACTTTAAGAAAGCCTTTGATATGATTCCACATAATATTTTGTGGAGAAGGATGGAAGAACTCGAAGTGCCAAGTGAGTTTATGCTTGCGGTTTCTCGAATCTATGAAAAGGTGACATGTCAATTGCGCATGGAAAGATGAATTTCAAAAAAATTTGTAAGCACTATTGGGGTTAAACAAGGATGTCTGACGTGATCAGGACATGAGCAAGTGTATAACTGCTCGACGTCCGCCCACCTCTAGCAGCTATAGAGCTACCTTCAAAAGGCCTCATAATTAGATGAAATTTCTCATTCTTGTTTACATGCGAGGTCTTTATCAATGCCAATTGCCTCACTTAAGCAACATGCAAGCATCACATAAACGGTTATACGTGCATTTCTCAAACAATTCCATATATTCTACCGGCTACATGATGTTCAAGGTAATTTGGTTATCTACGCAATGTTAAGAATTTTTCTTTTTTCCAAAAATGGAGGAGTTCGTGAGTATGGGAGCTTTATTCTCTGTCTCTCTCTCTCTCTCTCTCTCTCTCTCTCTCTCTCTCTCTCTCTCTCTCTCTCTCTCTCTCTCTCTCTCTCTCTCTCTCTCTCTCTCTCTCTCTCTCTCTTGTTCTCTTAGGCAATTGACACACATTGTATACACATACACAAATTTGTTGGAAATAGGATTGCACGGAAACATACACAACTTGGAGAATATGAAGAAGTAACAGAGAGTATCAAGTGGATATGTGCTTGATGTCCACCTGCCTCTAGCACCTGTAGAGCTACCCCGAAAAGTCCTTATAATTAGATGAGTTTTTCCTTTCTAGCTCCTTTTTCTTTATGCTATATGTTAGAGATTAGAAAATTAGAGCATTAACTGAAGCTTCCTCTCTCTCTCTCTCTCTCTCTCTCTCTCTCTCTCTCTCTCTCTCTCTCTCTCTCTCTCTCTCTCCCCTCTTCCCTTTTGGAAAACTCTTTGTCTATATTCTAACCTTTATGTTACAACTTTTGAGCTCTCAGAGAACATCTATATACCTTTGCACCTCTCTCTCTCTCTCTCCCTCTCTCTAGGGTAGTTGACAGACATTGTGCACACATACTCATATCATACATGCAGCACACAATACATACAAACACGTAATTCATAGACAAAACACATAACACAATACATACAACAACGTAGACAATCACGTAGATTAAAAGTGGATAGTCTATACTTGGCAGCATTTGACATGTTACAATGAAAGGCAATTGATAACCAACGTATTTGCGCACAAAAAAAATCAAAAGTATGAATACTAATAATAGATTTTATTCTTCTTAACACTATACAAATAGACAAAATCAATGCATGAATGATCATATTTTTGTTCTACTTCATACTATAAGAATAGACAAAAAATCAAATGAATGTAAATTATCAAAACTAAAAATAAAGTAGATACTAAGAATAGACAAGAACTGGTGGGAATGACTAAATTAACCAATTAGCTAGGGTTTCAATGATTATAGATGTCACGATGGTAGATTGCTTAGACGTAATTGCTTTGAAAATGCCAAGGGCTATAGCATTAGGAGATTTCAGAGGTCTTTTGGAGGGCCTTTTGGAAGAGAGAGGAAAATAAGCTCCTCCAATGAGAGAAGAGCCTATGTTACGTAGAAAAATAGATTGATATTAACAAAAATATAAAAGGTGTCCCTCTTCTCATTTAATAATCTAGTGGTCCTTGAAGACGAGCACTCTCTTTCATTTAATGCGAGCACCTTTTTCAGAAGGTAGATGCGGTGCATTTGATACGGGCTACGTCATCACTAGAACTCAAAAAGTCACAAAACTATCAAGTGGTGGAAGATTTTGAAACTTTTGATATTGTCAATGCGTTCGGAACGCACATATCTCCTAGAAATGAATGTCCAATTGCCTCGCTCAGACATCCAAAGAGGCAAAAAAATGTCAAAAAGCCCTAAAGGAACATTTTACTAACGGCACGCGAGGGGCCATTCCAAATTTTTGGAATGCCTCCTCGCGCACTGGTAGTAAAAAGCCCCTTTTTCCTCTTTTTAGGAAGCTTTTTGAGAGGAAAATGTCCAAAAAACTCTAAAAAGGGGCTTTCTGGAAAGATAAGTGTCCAAAAATCACTAAAAGGAGCTTTGTACTAATGGCGCGCAGAGGGGCATTCTAGAATTTAGAAATGCCTCCTCGCGCGCCTTAAGTAAAAAGCCAATTTTTGGGGGTTTTTTGACATTTTTTGCCTCTCCGGATGTCGGAATGAGACAAGTAGACATTCATTTTTAGGGTATTTTGGCGTTCCGGACGCATTGGTGGTGTCAAAAGCCTCAAAATCTATCACTATTTGACAGTTTGTGACTTTTCAACTTTCAGTGATGACGTAAGCTGCATTGAATGCGCCGCACCTGCCTCCTGAAAAAGACGCTCGCATTAAATAAAAAAGTGACCGTTTTCAAGGACGATTGGGAATATAAATCTACTTTTTAGAGTGTCTGGTTGTCCTTTTGGACGTACTCACAAGGTGCAAGTGCATTTTAAAAAAAGTTTCTAGAGAGAGAAATACAATTTCTTACAAGGCCCTCCAAATGACCTCCGAAATTTTCTAATGCCAACTCAACTCCATCCTTCCATACTCCCTTTATAGGCCCTTGGACCTCCTAGAGGAGTTCCCTCGACCGTAGGATTAGGCCTTGCCCGTGGTCCTACCATTGTCCTGACACTACTCCCACCTTGGAGAAGTATTTTTGTCTTCAATCACAAACAAAAGTGGAGATGTCTTCTTGAAGACACTGATGTTTCCCACAATGACAAAGCCCTCGGGTCCACCTGTCCCCTTGACAGATACCACGATAGTCAACAATACACTCAAGTTCATCGGTTGAGTGGGAGGCTCAATGAAACCATCAATAAAAAACATTATTGTCCCCCTTTGTAATCGTTTTTGTAGATGGCTTATATCCAAAACCCAATGAATACAATAGTGTGTAGACTCAATTTATAACTCACTTGAGTATTTTAAATAATCAATAATTTCTCAAGATGCTCAAATATGTAAGAATAAACATTCTTCACGTTCGATCAAAATGACTTTGCCGACATGTCTCATGAGTAGAGTTCTTGTATCTATCTGATCAATAAGGAACATTGAGCATATCCATATGATCATAAATGAATTCCTTGACTTAATCATATGCCTCATCATTAGTCAACCCCACCATAACTGGTAATATAGGTTGAAAATCATTCAGAAGCATAAAACAACTAAACCTAGTCGAAACATGCTCCAAACGAGAGAGAAAATATTCCCAATTGGATTGCTTTTCACTAGTGTACTCTCTAAGCATATCCTCTAGCACTTGATTATCACTTGCAAGCTACCCATACTCTAGTTGAAAAGTGGACTCGGTTGGAGTAAACTAACGATGTTTAGGAAATCTATCTACAAGCAGAACTATTGAGTCATGATTGTATATGATGGTTGGTAGACCCACAATAAATTCTATAGAAATAGGGTTACAGGGAAACATACATAGCTTGGAGAATATAAAGAAGTAATAGTGAGTATAAATGGATAAGTGATCGATGTCCACCCGCCTCTAGCATCTATAGAGCTACCCCCAAAAAGCCTCACAATCAGATGAATTTTGCCTTTCTAGTTCCTTTTTGTTTGCGCCATTGTATGTTGGATTCTAGAAAATTATAGCATCAATTAAAGATTTCTCTCTTTCTCTCTCTCTCTCTCTCTCTCTCTCTCTCTCTCTCTCTCTCTCTCTCTCTCTCTCTCTCTCTCTCTCTCTCTCTCTCTCTCTCTCTATGTGTGTGTAACACACACACACAAGTAGTTCACACACATTATACACACATACACATATCATGCATGTAGCACACAATACATACAAACACGTCAGTCACAGACAAGTACATATGCACACGTAAATCCCACACAACAACATAGACAAACACGTAGAAATTAAGTGGATAGTGTATACTTGACTCCATTTGACATGTTACAATGAAAGGCAACTCGTGGCCAAAGTATTTGTGCACAAACAAATTTAAAAGTATGAATAATAAAAATAAATGTTTTTCTACTTAGCACTAAATATGAATAGACAAAAAACTGTCGTGTCAAGATGAAGTGTAGAAAAATACAATATTCCTAGCACGTGGAAATAATTGCAAACTAAAAATATTACAATTCAAAAAAATTACACAAACTTATCAATATTTTTAATTTTTGTAGAGCATTTAATAGTGATTCTACATAAACTCTAGTATTTTCTTTCTCATATCTGTGAAAATTATTGGCTAAAAATATTAAAATTAGAAGAAAATATCACAAAACTTGTTAATATTTTCTTTTTTTCTCAAGCATCTAATAGTGATTCTAAATGGACTCAGATATCTTCTTGTTCTATTTTCTTGCTCACTCACAGCTTTGTCCTGCATAATTTTTTGTCTTGCCTTATTTGGAGTCCGCCCTTGTTTGAAACTAACGCTTCTATCCTAATGAACCTAATGGGTTCTTGGCTACTGTTGCCGCACAGTCCTGCAGTGATACCTACGCATGCTTGCCGCCTCTAACCATGCTGCCTCTTGCGGGTATGGGAACCTCTCTCGTCGCTATTCCTTGTAGGTTATATTGCCCTCTTGCTACTTATCACCCAGAGCGATGGCCAATTCACAAAGGACTGGTTCGGTGCTGCAACTAGTCCACACCGGTGTGGACCAATTTTTTGCAGATACCAATTTTCCTACGATTTGCGCTGCAGACCGCGCTGCAATGGTTCCTGAGCATGCTTGCCGCCTCCGACCAGGCTGCCTATTGCGGGTAAGGGAGCCACTCTTGTCCCTATTCCTTGCAGGTAATATATCACCCACTATCCCCTGCCCATTGATCCTCATCCCACCCAAAGGCCAATGCACAAAGAACTGGTTCAATGCTGCAACCAGTCCTTTATGCATCGGCAGTTGCGTGGGTTGAGGAGCAGCAGGCAGGTAGGTTTTTTCTGAGTAGTTTTTTGCAAATATCAATTTGCCTATGATTTGTGTTGCAGATTGAATTTCCATGTTATTTCATGTTGGAATTGCAAAGTTGACTGATATGCAGCGAGTGAGCATTACCGACTCGATATATATTCTCTTGCCATATACACGGCCTTCCATATTCTCTTCCCTTCCATGGCCTGCTACGACACGGAAATGCGACCTCACAAACATCCCCCTTCTCCGTACGCCATTTCCAAAAAAGTATCAACATCTTGTTGAAGGCAATGGGAATTCGGTTTCAAGGAGTTTCAAATGCTGTTAGAGCCAGCTCCCGCCTGCACGGATTGGTTCTAGCAACATTTTGGACTCCTTGAAACCAAATGTCCATTGGCTTCAACAAGATGTTCATGATTTTTTTGAAAACTTTTCTCTGAAAATATTGTTATTTATTTGATTGCATGATACTTGGTTTGGCAATATTATGAGAGTGCATTTAGTTTGAGATGTCTTGGTCAATGTTGAGATGCCAAAAAAAAGATCGTGATTCTACTGTTGGAGTTGGACAGCTGTCAGAACTGTTCCGCACCGGCACGGAGCAGTAGTGACAAGCTGTCCAACTCCAACGGTAGGACGGCCTTTTTCTTTTGCAAATGTTTTTTGTTATGATCACAATTTACGACAATGTCTTTTTAAGTTTAAGGTATATTATATGTTGCTTAGAATTGTTTGCTTCTTAATATTTTGTGTGAAGTTAAGTGTCTACAATTTATGTGGTTAGTATGGAATGATATTGACAAAAGTCTAACACATATTCATTAGGGTAGGCAATTTGAAAATTTAGGCTTTTGATCTAGTTGACATGACATAGTATGTTGGGTTTGATTCTAGATAAATTGAAAAGAACAACATGGTTCCTTGTCTCACTTTATTTCATAGTCTTTAATGTTAAGAAACAAGATACTCATCTTGGTTTTAACCTAAAGTAATAAAAGTTTATAATGATGGATTAATTAAATGTTATTTTGAGACCAATGATAGAAGGATTATTTAATTTGTGTTTGAAAAATTCTTTGTAGTCGTGCAATTGGAAGCAGGGATTAATATTTACGTGATTACGTCAAATTTTGTGTGATCACAAGGTCTTATTGACACATTTACATGATTATACTAAACATAATCACACAGAACCCAGTTAATGGTGACCTCCAAACCCACTAAATTCCCGTCGGGCTTTTCATTATTCCTGGCGGGCCCGCCAGGGTTTATCATTTTCCCTGAGGGCCCGTTGAGAATACTAAAAAGCCCGACGGGCTCGCAGAATTATATAAATCGGGCTTGCAGAATTATATAAATCGAGCCTGCGGGATATTATTTTGTCTTTCTTTCATCTTCTGAGAGAGAGAGAGAGAGAGAGAGAGAGAGAGAGAGAGAGAGAGGGAGAGAGGGGGTCGTGTGGGAGCATGCTGTGTATCGTAGTGCGTTGTAGCAGCAGAGTACCTGACCACACGATCCGAGTATGTGTTGTGTGTGTGTGTGTATGCGGTGTGTGGTAGTGTGCCTTTTGTCGTAGTGCGCGGCATTAATAAGATACCTTACCACACAATGGGAGTGTGTGTGTAAGTTGTTCGACGGAACAGTGCTTATCACGAGGGCATCACCTCGGTGACGTAGAGAAGATGGGGTCCTTGTGGTAAGTATTGGCTTACTGTCTGGATACTACGTCGGTAACACGGCGAATCTAGTATCCTTATGGTAAGTCAACTTACCTTCCCCTTTCCCAAAAAACATATGAGCATCTATCAGTAATGCAGCTATATGATGTCCGTATGCAAGTCATTGTTTTTCCTTAGATTCAGGTGGCACTCGGTCGGTGACACGGCTAATAGAGTGTCGTTTGTTAGAAGCATCTATTTTTGCATAAATGTGGCGTTCAGGTCATTAATCCGATCGTACGAATGTCATATAATTTGTATCTGCATGTGTATTTAATTTTTTAAGTATTAAGTATATGTTAGACTTGGTCAGCAACGCGACTGTGAAGATATTTCATATACAAAATGTATGAATTGTTTGATTTTGTTGTTTTCAACTGTCTATTTGAAATTATATACTAGCTAATCATATTCAAAAGAATACTTTATTCATCAACCATCGCTATTTTAAATGTTCAATGTTTATAAATTATATGTAAAAAAGTATTTGCACACAAATTGCATGTTTAATATTCTTTTTTAATCTTTTTAAAGGACTCTCAAGCATTATCGCTATTTTTAATGCTTCATTTACATAAATTCTTTGTAAAAAATCTAAATGCACACAATTTGCATGTTAAATATTCTTTTGTATCTTTTTAAAGAGAATCAATTATCATCGCTTTTTGATTGCTACATTTACATAAATTCTATGTAAAAAAGTGTGAGAGCACAATTTGCTAGTCCAATTTGCATACTTCCAATGTTTTAAACGTTTTTGAAGTTTTTAAGTAGGTGTGTGCTTTGTTTGAATTAGTATGTGCGCACAAAGAAAAATATAAGTTAAAAATTCAATATATGTTGAAATGTGCCAGATTGTTAACATGTATTGTTTGATCTGAATTAAGTTCTCATTAAACCTCTTGTTTGAGCTACATTTTACACGTGTAACAGGTTGCAATTTTAAGTGAAGATTATGTTCAATTTTTATCAATATTTCCTTGAACATTTGTTAAAGTCTTCAAGTGGTGATTAGGAGTTTACCTGATTGTTAGTGTCATTCGCAATCATGAATTTGTATTTGATATGCTGTTTTTTAACTGTCCAGTGCAAATACGACGCCAGATCAAAAGAAATGTATTATGTGTGGCATTCGTCAAGAATGTATTTTGGCAATCTCATCATGTGCAGCTGATCGCATACAGCAGATTAGTGAAAGCGATGTCTATATCAAAGACATCACTAGGGCTATATGGGAGAACACAGAGCACAGGTTGCGACTTGAAGGCCAATACGAGTTGTTGCTTCCAGCACGGATACGAGAATTTCACCCCCACCACAAGGTCAAGACAGTGTTGGACAATATGAAAGTATGTTGCACAGACTTAAAGGAAGATATCCCACCTGCCTGCGACATGTCAAAATTAGAGCTCTCGGATAAATTGTGGGAAGAGGAGAAGATAAAGATGAAGCGTGTGAAAGTGCAGGACCAAGTAGCCTTACCCAAGAGATTGAAGATGGCCCAAGATGTGCAAGCAGCTTTGGGAGGTCGATCCGATGCCAGCGGCACCGACACAATCATGTGCACTGCTTTGAATGCAAAATTCACTCATCTTTTTGGCATCCCTCACAAAGCCATGGTAGAAGGTATGAGGATTGGAGCGAGCTTCTTTGGTGTGTGCACATTGTACACCATCAGAGGCATCTCATTTTTTCCAGACCACATTACATATGTGAAAAAATGTTACAAGAAAGGGAGTGAGGCAAAATTTGATAGCTTCTAGAAAGAGCAAGGAATGCAAATGCTTAACCCCTCCATTGTAAGGTGAATTGGGTTTACTACAGAAGCTCCTTGGATCACGATATTCCCATACTACAATTGGGATACCGTGGGCGACATGATGTGTCCCTTATCGTTCGCTGACGGATTGTTCAGACGACACATGCATAGGCTACAACACGGTTGGAGGTCATTGCCTGTAGAAAATTTTCTTGTAAGTGAGATAGACATGGTGCAGATCAAAGTAGTGATCGAGCAGATGCTAGTCAATTGTCATGTCTTAATCGCAGCGTTGCGACTGTCCACTCAACCGGTATAGTGCACAGTGACCTGTGCCCACTCAACATAATGTTGGACTTTACTCGTGCCAATATACCCCGCATTGACATCATTGATTGGGTATGATACTGAGAACACCAGCTAAGCGCACAACAAATAATTATCTACATCCAAGCGCATAGTCGAATGAAGCAGTTTTGAATGCACAGAGAGCAAGGAATGCCAAGATGGCTAAGCGACCGTGGATTGCTCCCGAACTATACGATCCACGGTACATAGATGCATACACAAAATCGAGTGACATTTATGCATTGGGCTACCTATTCGACATGCTGGCAGATTTTTGGAGTGCAGCCAGAAAAGTTTATTTTCAGAAGAAGTTTTTCACCACCCGGACGAAGATGTTATGAGGGCTATTCGAATTAAAGTAGATTGTTGGATGAAGTTAAAAGAGCAGGACCAAAGAAGGAATGCTTCTGACGTGTTGATATTTTTTAAAGAACATTTAAAGATAGACCCTAACCCTGTCCAATGTCCACCTGTTGAGCTTGCACCATCATTTTATCCGATTTAAACATTTCTATGATATACATATGTCTTGTCCAGCGTATTCTTTTTTTTTTACTAAAGTGTATTATCTGGTTTGAACTCGTTCACCTAATTGAGTCATTTATCTTTAGTCATTTCAAATTTGTCATTTAACTATCTGTATTCCAAATTTGCCTTGTGGTTCACTTAGTTGCATTTGTTGTGGTTTAATTTAGTGGATTCCGCGTAGTGTCCCAATGAGTGAGAATATATATTTGCCAATGATATTGAATATTTGTGTATCTATTGATTGCATCTCTAAGAGAAAATGACCGATGAAGAACAAGATATTGGCACCCATTCACTGCCTGATGATCAACAACAAGCGGCTGTTAATGCATTTCAGCACATGAAGTCTCTGGCACAGGACATGTCGGCACAACAAGCAACACGTACTGCTCGTCGACTCTCAAAGTGGGAAAATCCAAACCATATGCAATGGAAAGAGATCAATAAAGAAGTGGCAAAGGACATGATCAAGATCATATGGCCATGTGAGGATGCAGAGATCAAGAAAGGAAGGTGGAAGGTTTCGAAGTGCAACCATGATGGGATCAAAGATAACGCTGAGAGGATTTATTTGGAGATTTATGTACATCCCCTGCACAATGTTATACGTCTTATACGTCTTCTCGCAACAAGATATGGCTATGACTATTCTCGTCAATGGCTTTCCTTTTGGCCAGCGTTCTGTTCCTCCTTTCTAAGGCCAAGGATTTCCAGGCTGGAAAGCAAAGATGTTGTTAATTCTTGAAGGCGATGAACTCTCTGATGTTGTTCTTGGAAATCGTGTTTGTTCACCTCAGCCTGTTGATACGGATAATGATAACGTGCTTATCACTGAAGGACCTATATTTGAAGATTGGAATGTTGCCTATACGGATTGGCAACGAGGTGATAAAGTAGCTCATCGGTATATTCTTTCTGCTCTTACTGATTCCCTTTTGCTTGATATGTATGAACTTTCTACTTCCCAAGACATATGGAAGTACCTTATTGCAAACTTTCAGAAGAAATCTGTTACAGAAATACTTTATTTGAGAGGGTTACTTAACACGTCACAATATGAAGTTGGTACTGCCATGACGGGACATATTGAATCTTTCAAATCTATTATTAATCAACTTGCTGCTGCCGGTGATCCTCTTCCACAAAAGCAACTGATTACACTTCTCCTTGATACGGTGAAGGACTCTTCTTATGATAACATTGTTACTATTTTCTCTAATAAAGATGGTCTTGATTTCGACCAAGCCTGCATGTCTTTAATTGAATACTCTCAACATCAAGAACGTCGTAATCCTGGTCACGATACAACTATGATTTCACAAGAGGAGACTGAGTCACAACAGATGGAACGTGCTTTTTATGCTCGAAGGCGTCCATTTCAACAAGAAAACCGCAGAGGTGGCCGTAGCGGTAATATTTTCTCTCGTCTCAAATTTCCTAATAAGCAATGTTCTTACTGCAACAGAAATGGCCATACTGAAGATGATTGTTGGGCACATCAATATGATGAAGAACACAATATTACCATGAAACATACACGTTTATCTAGAGACTCTTCTTCTTCTTCTTGTGAATATTGTGGACGATCTGATCATCCTACTCATATGTGCTATAAGCGTCGATTCCACACAGATCGTAATAGAGCATATACTACCGAACATTGAAACAACATTGTACCAGAAACAAGCTGCGTCCTATGTTCACTTGCTCCAAACAGAATACTTCATATACGTGATGGATCACTTTTTATTGTTGATTCTGGTGCTACAGGAAATATGACATATCAGTTTAAGTGGCTCCATAACTATCATCCACTACTTGTTCAACATGTTGTTTATCTTGCTGATGATACTACTTGTCAAGTAAAGGGTATTGGAGACTTATATCTTGGTACCTTATCTTCTTCCACTCGAATTTTGCGAGGAGTATTACATGTACCAGATCTTCAACGTAATTTTCTTTCAGTTGCTAGACTTGTTGATCTTGGTCTGTTTGTTGGATTTGATCATACCAAATGCCGAATTGAGAAAGATGGACAGACTATAGCCACTGCTCCTTGAAACGATAATTTGTTTGAACTCTCTCTCAACGATGTTGTAGCAAATGTTGTCACTGCTCTAGGTGATCATGATTGCAAAGTATGGCATCACCGTTTTGTTCATGTTGGTTTCTCAAAACTCCTTGATCTTCAACGTCGTGATCTTGTTCATGGCATGGATCTTAAAGCCCATCCCCATATGGGAATTTGTGAATTTTGTGCTCTTGGGAAACACAATCGTAAACCCTTTCCTCTTTCAAATACAAATCATTCTCATGACATATTGGATCTTGTTCATACTGATATATGTGGACCTCTACCTTCTTCGAGATCAAAATATCGCTACTTCATTACTTTCATTGATGATTTCTCAAGGTATAGGATTGTATTTCTACTTAGAGAAAAATCTGAAGCCTTTTCTGTTTTCAAACAATTCCACAAGGCTGCGGAACTTCAAATTGGTCGTCGCCTTAAGAAGCTTCGTAGTGACAATGGAGGCGAATATGTTTCTCGAGAGTTTGTGAGTTACTGTGCTGATAATGGAATTCATCATGAACACACTATTCCATATTCGCCTCAAAAGAATGGCGTTGCTGAAAGAAAGAATCGCACTATTCTCAATGCTATAAGATGTATGCTGATTCATTCTGGCTTATCTCGTGTTTTTTGGGTTGAAGCTACTTTGACAACAGTAGTTATTCAGAATCATCTTCCTACTACTGCACCCTCTGGTAAGATAACCATCACAACATGGACAGGTCACATTCCTTCTATATCTCATTTTCAAACCTTTGGATGTATTGCTTATATTCATGTTCCCAAAGAAACACGAACAACGCTTGATGCTCTTGGTCTTAAAGTTATTTTTATTGGATATTTTGACACTTCCAAAGGCTACAAATTCTATGACCCTTCCTCCAAGAAAGTAATTGTGAATCGTGATGCTACTTTTAACGAACGGCTTATGGGAGGCTCATCGTCCATGGATGATTCTGATGATACTGAATCGTTGCTTCAGGCTTTTCCATTTCTTTCAGATGATAAAACTTTTCCTATAGAGCAACTTTTCTCTTCACGACCATCCATTCCGAATGTTGCCAATGATGATATTGATATTTTTGTTGATCTGCCTATTGAGTTTGAACATGGCTCATGTCATGTTTATGATGACGATATTGTTGATAATTCTTTTTCTACTTCTGAAGATCCGATCACTTATGATGAAGCTATCTCTTCACCACAAAAGGATCAATGGCAAGATGCTATGGAAGCAGAGTACGATTCTCTTATCTCTAAAGGTATATGGATACTAACTGAATTACCTCCTGGTCATACAACTATTAAATGTAAGTGGGTGTATAAGACAAAAGTAAAAGCAGATGGACCTTTTGACAAATTCAAGGCGAGTTTAGTTGCAAAAGGTTACTCCCAAGTAGCCGGTGTTGATTATCAAGAGACTTTTTCACCAGTTGTTCGCATTACAAGTGTTCGAGTTTTATTGGCATTTGCTGTTCAATTTGATTTAGAAGCTCATCAAATGGATGTGCGAACTACTTTTCTTAATGGTGACTTGGAAGATGAAATTTATATGGAACAACCAGAAGGGTTTGTTATTCCAGGTAAAGAAGACCTTGTTGCTCAACTCCATAAGGCACTATATGGTCTCAAACAAGCTTTGCGAGCCTGGTATACAAAATTTGATCTTTTTCTCACCTCCAAAGGATTCATCTCTTGCTCTTCAGACCCCAACTTATACATAAAACGCCAAGGTAGCAGTTTTGTGATTCTTGCTCTTTATGTGGATGATACCATCCTTGTTTCCAATGATTTAATATTTCTTCAGCAAGTGAAAAAGTTATTGTCTTCTGCATTTGATATGGTGGATCTTGGAGAAATTCACTCCTGTCTTGGCATTCAAGTACAACGGAACCATACAAAAGGTATTTTATTCCTTCGATAGTCAAAGTTTATTGCAGATACTATTCAAAAATTTGGTATGGAATCTTCACATTCAGCCAATACACCTTGTCTTGCGAGCTCTACGAAGAACACTTCTGACAATGGCGGTCAACTTGTCACAAATCAATTTTATGCTAACTTGATTGGATATCTTTAGTTTGTTGGCATGAACACTCGTCCTGATATTCTGTTTGCTGCTAATTATCTTGGACAACATCTTGCATGTCCTTCTCTTAAGCATTGGTCTGCTTCAAAGCGTGTATTGAAATACTTGAAAGGCACTACAGATTTTGGTTTAGTCTATTGACGACAACTCACATCGGATTCTATGCAATCTCTTTCTCTTTTGGGTTACACAGATGCAGACTGGGCAAGCTCACATTTCTCTATGCAATCTACTAGTGGAAATTGCTTCTTTATAAATGGTTGTCTTGTTTCCTGGACCAGCAAGAAACAACGTTGTGTTGCAATTTCTACGATTGAGTCAGAATATGTTGCGGCATCACTTGCAGCTCGTGAGCTGATTTGGCTTCGACAAATGCTGGTTGATATTGGTCACTCTCCTCTTTCTAGCACACCCTTACGGTGTGACAAACACAATGCTATTAGTCTTGCAAAAGACTATGTTCAACATAATATGTCAAAGCACATTGTTGTCCATTATCATTATGTCAGGTATGAAGTACGCAAAGGAACCATTATGGTTGAACATTGTCCAAGTGACCAGATGATTGCAGACATTTGGACCAAAGGCCTCAACGAGTCAAGTTTCATCCTCTTGCGCTCGGAGCTTGGAGTTGCTTCGGCCTCACTCTTTCTAGATTAGCTTCTTTGCTATTGTAATAGCTTTGTACATATGGCATTGTAATCTTTTACGTACCATGCACTATGCACACTCCACATTTGCACATTGTGATCTCTGAGTCACTTGAATATTTGTACATAGATGCACAATTCACTTTCACATCATCATTGTTGGTTCATATTTTCACATTGTATAGGGGCTTGGGTTTTTCCCTTGAACTCCACAAGGGTTTTTTCATCCAAAGCTAGAGACCTTTGTTTGAGTGGGGGTGTTGGATCTATATATGGCTCACTCTACTCAACTTGGTCTCACCTATATATTTGTATCTTGTCCTCAATATGAATCAGTCTTTGGGAGCGTATATGGTGTGTCTCTTGTCTCGTCTCTCTCTCTTCCTCTCTACATCTCAACAGAGTTGTTATCTAGTTCTAAGTCTGAGTGTTGTGGTTCTCCTTGTAATTCAACCTCCACATCTATTATCAAATTCTTTTCTATTTTGTCTACAATGCATTGAGATACACCAGCATTGAACTCTTCTTCATCTTTGTTTTGACAATCATACAACCAGGTTGGCATTTCCTCCTTGCAGCCAGCACTTTTTATGTGATTCAATATCTTTTCGTTGCAAAACATATACACTTCTGTCTGCTAATAGTCTGTTGCGAATAGTGCTGTGAACATACTTGTACATACTCCAATTTCTCTTTGAACTTGAGTTTGCTACACATTGTGTGAGTACTTTCATTGCAAGGGGAGGTAAGGTAGAGTAATGCTCTCCACTATTCATCATCCACCACTTCCATGCATGTTGCTCTTTTGCCATTACCTGTACAAAATCATTTCCAAAAGAATTTTCTTTCAATCTAAATGTAGTCATTTCTTTGATGCAATCAATTCGGTCTTGAACGTTGGAGTAGAACGTGTTGACCACGTGATAGAAATCGCCTATCATGTGCTAACCACATGATAGAAATCGGCTACCACCTCTGTATTAGACATCTGATATAAATTCCAATACTCTGGATCGAGCATGTAAGCAACGCTATGGAGTGGACTATGAGCGCTCTTCCACCTTGTATGAAAATACTTAGCCAAAAATTTTCGTTGTTTGCCAGAGAATGGTAATCGCCACTCCTTCTCTACTACAGACTCTTTCAGCTCTTCAGGATTTTCAAGACTTTGTTGGACTGACCACCATGTCATCCACACTTTGCCCAAGTTTGGCGCCCTTTGATCAAGATTGCGGATCACGAACATAACGGGCATCATTACATGGTATGCATCTATTACACTCCTCCACCAAGCAACCTTGTTTACATTGCCATGTAGACATGTAATTTTATCTTTTACTTTTTCTTTCTGCTCAAGCTGCCATTCATCAAAGTCCATGCAATTGAATGTGTCAATCACAGCGCATTTATTACGGAGAAGTGATTCCAAGGTATAAAAGTGTGTGCAGAACCGAGTTTCAGCATCACTGACATGCTCATCCTATACAAATTGAGAACTCTTTGTCGTTTCAAGATAAATTTCACAATCTGACGTCAATATCAATTATTTAGGTGAACCATGTGGTTTTTTTGCTAGTGTACCAATCTTCAGCACCAAGTTCAAGCTCTGCGTATTACAACCATTGGTAAAAATGTGTGGAAAGAGCTTTTTTATTACAATTCTTTGCGTTGTCCATGACTACTTGAACGACATGTTCAACACCAATTTCTTTAATTACATTAATCAAGACCTCAGAAATATATTTTCCACTTTTAATTGTACCAGAACTATCAATCGCCTTTATAAACGTTTCTCCCCTTGGACAAACCACCATTACATTGATCAGCTGTCTTCTCTGAACATTTGACCAGCCATCACTCACAATCACACATCTTGAAGGCGAAATATTCCCAAGTATTATTTTGCCAACACGCTCTTTGAATTCCATATAACATTTATCCAAGAAAACATTTCTTATTGTGTGATAAGAAGGAGCTAAAAATCATGACCAAACTCACCAATTTTCTTCCAAGCAGCCTTCTAATGATTGCTGTCTACCATGACCAAAGCACTTCCGGTAAAGAATATTGCTTTGGCGAGTGCAGTTTTTGCTTCTTCTAGAGACTGCACTCGAAATCTTTGATGTGATGATTTTTGACGCATTTGACAAAGTCCACCTTCATTGTGAGGTTTAAAAGGAACACTGCTTGGAATTTTCTCTCCTTGCGTAGGTTGTTCTCCAAGGTTAGTTGGAATCACTACAGGATCTGCGGAGTTAATATTTGGCTCTTGGAAATCTTGACTAGAAGCCACAAAGCTATATATCTGTTGTCTCTTGCCACCCTTTTTGGCGAACTCTTCTCTCAAACGCTTTGCAATCGCAGGTGCCTGAGGATGTTCACATTTCTTACAACTGTTTTTAGCACTACCCAGAAAATGATCCTTAATACATGGTGCACCGCCTGATTTTGTGTTAAGCTTATATGTGAAGCTACTTAATATATGGCTTCTCTATATATGGCACCCAGGTCCTCTCTGTATATACATCATCTCATGTGTGTATTCTACACACTTTGGGGTTCTATTTCTGTGCTCTCTCCTTCTCTCTCAACATGGTGTTAGAGCAGTATGTTTTTTTTTCCGATTTTTATACTTATCTAAAACGACTCTGCAGAAACTACCCGCTAAAAGTAACAGAATCGATGTGGTCTACAACTTCCCAGAAGGAAGTTTTTTCAAATTCCGCACCGATTTTGAGTTATCGTTCACGGACTGCGTATATACCTGAAAAGCAACTTCGGCTTTTTGTTTTTGATTTTTCTGCTAATTAAAAACGATTTTGCAGAAACTACCCGCGTTAGGGACCGGAATCGATGTGGTCTACAACTTTGCAGAAGGAATTTTTTTAAATTCTGCACCGATTTTGAGTTATCGTTCACGGACTATGTACATACCCGAAAAGCATGTTTCGTTTTATGTTTTTGATTTTTCTGCTAATTGAAAACGATTTTGCAGAAACTATCCGCGTAAGGGATCGGAATCGATGTGGTCTAAAACTTTGCAGATAAACTAGCCACTGCAGCCATCGGAATCGATGAGAAACTATTCGCTTGCGCCATCGGAATCGATGTGGTCTATAACCTTGCAGAAGAAAGTTTCTCTAAATTCTACACCGTTTTTGGGTTATCGTCTCGGACTGCGAATATGTTTGAAAATCAAAATCTTATTTTTTTTGCTTTTGATTTTCCTCATAATTGAAAACTTCTCAATTATATTTTTTCTTCATCAATCATATATTTGTTACTGACGTAACTTTGCTGCAGAAGCCAGTTACACATAGTTCCGATTCAGTCGAGCTCTTGATGATCGTCAACATTCTATCGCGCTACTATTGGTACATGATCTTTTGTTATATGATATACTAGTTCATTGATTCTCGTATAATTATTCTTTTAGAGATATAGTTTACGTCGTTTTATTGATAATTGCTCATTGATACCATAGTGATTTTGATGGTACCATGATGATGTTTTGTTAATACTTTGGTCATGGTGATTTTCGTTGATGCCATGATGATATTTCGTTGATACCATGGTTATTCTCGGTGATGCCATGATGATATTTCGTTAATACCATGGTTATTCTTGGTGATTCCATGATGATATTTCGTTGATTCCATGGTGATTTTTGTTGATACCATGATGATGTTTTGTTGATACCATGGTTATTCTCGGTGATACCATGATGTTGTTTCGTTGATACCATGGTTATTCTCGGTGATGCCATGATGATGTTTCGTTGATACCATGGTTATTCTCGGTGATGCCATGATGTTGTTTCGTTGATACAATGATTATTCTCGGTGATATCATGATGCTTTTCATTGATACCATGAGGATTTATTCATTTTTATTGATACAATGATGATATTTTGTTAATACTTTGATGGTATTCATTGATCGCTACGTTGATAAATATTGTTTTATGTAGTATATCATTTGCATCACGTAATCACACATTTTGTACTTTTACGTTCATACTTTATGTACTATATTTTGTCGTGCGTATATATGTCGTCAAAAGAGTGGCGTCGCGAACCATCTCTTATGGCACTGTGAACGTAATTATTTCATTAACGATGCTAATAATTTTCATGACGATGTTTTTTTTTTTGAGTCTATGATCTATGTAGGATTGATCAAAGAATTGATTTTATGAAGACAAACTTGGTGACAATAAAAGATTTATGAAGATATGTTTGGCGATGCCATATTGATGACAACATGAAGACATGTTTGGTGATGCGATATTGATGACATACTACACAGCAGATTCACGGAGACACTTTTGATTACAAGCTAATCGATAGCCTTTACACCTCTTTATTGAACCTTTGTATTCATTATTGTATTTGATAGGATAGGAGTAATGTACTCCTCATAAAACATTCATTGTAAAAGGAGTGATGTAGCTCCTCATAAAATATTCATTGTAAAAGGAGTGATGTAGCTCATCGTGAACATTTATATATTCAATGATTATTATAATATAACGGTGGGCGTATATAGAGCTATGGGTTTTTCCCTTGATCCCCCAAGGGTTTTTTCATCCACAGCTAGGGACCCTTATTTGAGCGGGGGTGTTGAGCTTATATGTGAAGCTACTCAATATATGGAACCCAGGTCCCCTCTATATATACATCATCTCATGTGTGTATTCTACACACTATGGGGTTCTATTTCTGTGCTCTCTCCTTCTCCCTCAACATTTTGTTGTGTAACAAAATTTACATTGCCACTCCATATATTGGACGCATATGTTGTGAGCATAATCCCACTCTTTGCCAGGAGCTTTTTTATTATTTGGCTTCTTCGTACCACTTGTGCCCACATTTTGCTCCACTGCTTTTAAACTAAAACTGAAGACAAAAGAACAAGATCTTTAGTTTTTGAAACATTTTTCTTATTTTCAATATATATTATAATTTAAAAACCATTCAATATGAAAGTGATAGCATTCATACTGCTCATAACATACTTGCACAATAGCTTCTTTGAAACACTCCCAGTCATCATTGCAAGTTTTGATAACTTCTTGAATCTGCTCCTTCACATCTGAACTCACTAACTGCTGAAAAGATTTGATCATCAACTCTTCTGGTATCCCTCTTACCTTGGTCTCCAGCTCATAGCACTCTAGGTAGCCCTCTGGATCGTATCCATCAAAGACCCATCTCTCGTCGTATACTGCATCTAAAGCTGTATCCAAAGCTTCATCGATTTGATTTTTCTTCTTTACGGTCTCTATTTCAAGCAGAGATCCTTGAACCAATTGAAGCATCTTTGCAAAATCTGGAACTGTTGACTTATCATCAAAACCGTTCGCACTTAATTTTGCAATCATCTTCATCATCTGCTCTAAATTCTCCATCTTTACCTCCCACCCCGGCTCGTTTCGCGTCGGGTTCAACAAAGATGTCGGGGGATATATATATGTTCGCTACGTGAGCCGGGCAGGCGCCAGGCCTTTGGCTGTGGGAGGTGTGAAAGAGAGAGAACAAGAACAACAGATGGCTTTGCCAATCACCGCAATCATCAATTAATTGATTATTAACTTGAGTACAACTTAGTCCTTAGCCAAGGCAGGCTCTTAACAGCGCCGTCAATTGGATCATCTGCTAACGAGGAGTTTAAGCTCCCGCTTTAAAGTATTTACCGGGCCGTTAATGACACTGGACTTATCAAAATGTTAATTTAATCTTTAACGGATGACAATGATGGAACCATGATACACAATATGAGATTTTCAATACACGCTAGTCAATCCACAAATCGACCACCTATATTGTGAGCAACCATACACATTGCAATGTAGTCTATGCATGGCATAATAACTATAACAATGCTATGAATCTCTCTATGCAATTATTATTATAATGATTATTTATATGTCCACATTGATTTGCAAACAATAAGACACATCTAATTTCATTTGCTACAAGAAAACAAACGAAAGAAATAAAATATATGATTGGTAATTTCATGCACTAATAATCTATCGTAATACATAATGCACTCTCTGTATAAACCAATGCATGAACTGACGCTGCCAGGGGATATGTGTTCGCTACGTGAGCCGGGCAGGCACTGGGCCTCTGGCACTGAGAGGTGTGAAAGAGAGAGAACAAGAACAACTGATGCAACTGACTCTAGAAATTGTCGTAATCATCAATTAGTTGAATAATACTTTGAGTATAACCTAATTCTTAGCCAAGGCGGGTTGTTGACAACATCGTCACTTGGATGATCTCCTAACTAGGAGTTTTAAGCTCCCACTTTATAGAATTAACGGGGCCGTTAAAGACACCGGGGCTTAACACGATGATTAATCAATCTTTAGCTGATGAAGGTGACAAAAAATCCCTCATGTTGTTTTATCTACTTCAACTTCCCTTGGATTCTGCAATCTTTAGCTGATGAAGGCGACAAAAAATCCCTCATGTTGTTTTATCTACTTCAACTTCCCTTGGATTCTGCAATCTTAAATTCTGTTCTCTGCTTCAATTACCATCAGTAAGTTCCAGGTTTCTGCTTACATCTTTGCTTAGACTCCAGCTCTGGCTTTAGCTACTATGACTTCTACTCCAACTCCTCCTTGAATTGCCTGTTGTGTCATCAAAGAGAAATAAGAGAGATATTTCTATTCCTGCTTGATGTCGAGAGTGAGAGAGATAGCCTTTGCCTTGCCTCTCGATGCTTTGTAGTAGCCAACGATGAGCCGAGAGCGAGATAAATAGAGTTGTTCAGGGAGAGAGAGAGAGAGAGCACAGAAATAGAACCCCAAAGTGTGTAGAATACACACATGAGATGATGTATATATAGAGGGGACCTGGGTGCCATATATAGAGAAGCCATATATTGAGTAGCTTCACATATAAGCTCAACACTCCCGCTCAAATAAGGGTCCCTAAATGTGGATGAAAAAACCCTTGGGGGATCAAGGGAAAAACCCAGAGCTCTATATACACCCACCGTTATATTATAAAAATCATTGAATGTACAAATGTTTATGAGTAGCTACATCACTCCTTTTACAATGAATATTTTATGAGGAGCTACATCACTCCTTTTAGAATGAATGTTGTATAAGGAGCTACAATACTCCTATCCTATCAAATACAATAATGAATACAAAGGTTTAATAAAGAGGTGTAAAGGCTATCGATTAGCTCGTTATCAGAAGTGTCTCCGTGAATCTATTGTGTAGCTTGTCATCAATATGGCATCACCAAACATGTCTTTATAAATATTTTATTGTCACCAAGTTTGTCTTCATGAAATCAATTCTTTGATCAATCCTACATAGATCATAGACTCAAAAAACATAGTTATGAAAATTATTAGCATCGTTAGTGAAATAATTACATTCACAATGTCATAAGAGATGGTTCGCCACGCCACTCTTTGACGACATATATACGCATGACAACATATAAGTATGAACGTAAACATACAAGATGCGTGTTTATGTGATGCAAATGACATGTGTATATACTACATAAAACAACATTTATCAACGTAGTGATATCAATGAGTATCATCAAAGTATTAACAAAATATCATCATTGTATCAATAAAAATGAATAAATAATCATGGTATCAACGAAAAGCATCATAAAATAATCATTGTATCAACGAAACAACGTCATGGTATCACTGAGAATAACCATGGTATCAACGAAACAACATCATTATTACTGGCATTCTACCAATGAAACAACATCATGGTATCACCGAGAATAACCATGGTATCAATGAAACAATATCATGGTATCACCAAGAATAACCATGATATTAACGAAACAACATCATGATATTACCGAGAATAACCATGGTATCAACAAAACAACATCATGATTTCACCGAGAATAACCATGGTATCAACGAAACAACATCATGGTATCACTGAGAATAACCATGGAATCAACGAAATATAATCATTGCATCACCGTCAATAACCATGGTATCAACGAAATATCATCATGGTATCAACGAAAATTACCATGACCAAAGTACTAACAAAACATCATCATAGTACCATCATAATCACTATGGTATCAATGAGAGATTATCAATAAAACGATGTAAAATTTATCTTTAGAAGAATAATTATACGAGAATCAATGAATGAGTATATCATATAACAAAAGATCATGTACCAACATTAGCTCGATAGAATTTGAACGATCATCAATGGCTCGACTGAATCGGAACGATATGTAACTGGCTTCTGCAACAAAGTTACGTTAGTAACAAATATATGATTGATAAAGAGAAAATATAATTGAGAAGTTTTCAATTATGAGAAAAATCAAAAGCAAAAAGTAAAATTTACTTTTCAAACATATTCGCAGTACGAGAACGATAACCCAAAATCAGTGCAGAATTTAGAGAAAGTTTCTTTTGCAAAGTTGAACACCACATCGATTCAATGGCTCAAGCGAATAGTTTTTGCAAAATCGTTTTCAATTAGTAGAAAAATCAAAAAACCAAAAACGAAAGTTGCTTTTCAGGCATGTACGCAGTCCGCAAACGATAACTCAAAATCGGTGCAGAATTTGAAAAAACTTCCTTTTACAAAGTTGTAAACCACATCGATTCCGGTGCCTCGCGTAGATAGTTTCTGCAAAATTATTTTCAATCAAGAGAAAAATCAAAAGCAGAAAGCTAAAATGCTTTTCAGGCATGTACGCTGTCCGCGAACGATAACTCAAAATGAGTGCAGAATGTGAAAAAACTTTCATTTACAAAGTTGTAGACCACATCGATTCCGATGCCTCATGTGAATAGTTTCTGCAAAGCCTGTGAACGATAAGTTAAAATCAGTGCATAATTTGAAAAAAACTTTCTTCTGCAAAGTTGTAGTAGTTTTTGTAAAATCGTTTCAATTAGGAAGAAAATAAAAAACAAAAAGCAAAATTGCTTTTCAGGCATATACACAGTCCGCGAACGATAACTCAAAATCGGTGCAGAATTTGAAAAAACTTCCTAACGCAAAGTTGTAGAACACATCGATTCCAGTGTCTTAGGTGGGTAGTTTCTACAAAATCGTTTTCAATCAGAAATAAAATCAAAAACAAAAAGCGAAGTTGTTTTTTAGACATGTACAAAGTCCGCAAACAATAACTCAAAATCGGTGTAGAATTTGAAAAAACTTTCTTTTGCAAAGTTGTAGACCACATTGATTTCAGTGCTCATGCCGGGTAGTTTGTAGAAAATCTCTTTCAATCAAAAGAAAAATTGAAAACAAAAAACATCCTGCTTTGATATCATGGAGAGAGAGAGAGAGAGAGCACAGAAATAGAACCCCAAAGTGTGTAGAATACACACATGAGATGATGTATATATAGAGGGGACATGGGTGCTATATATAGAGAAGCCATATATTGAGTAGCTTCACATATAAGCTCAACAAGAGCATCACCTCTTACCCTCACACGACGGATGCCAAGCTCAAGGCAAAGATTGAGACCTTTCTCCAAAGTAGCATACTCAGCTTCATTGTTTACTTTGTGCTGTAAGATTCAAACTCCTTTTAGTTACCAAAGCACCTTGAGGATCATAAATTACAACACCTCCTAAAGCTTCACCATGCACTTTCCTGGAAGAGCCATAAAAAAACAATAGATAGGCATTGTCTATGTCAGGAGCTTCCATGTGTTGCTTCTTCACTGCATCCTCCTTAAGAAGAAGAGGGATTTACTTATAAGTAAGCAAATCATGCAATGTATCCCTTGTACTCTCCTCAACAAGAACAGAGAATTGAAATTCCTGTAGCTCTATAATCCACTTCATGATACTCTTTGACAAAGTAGGGCTATTCACCAGTTGAGGTAGAAGAGTGTAGCTAGTGAGAAATGTGAATGGTTTAGGGAGAAGGTATTTCCTAAACCTTCTACATACATAAATCACACTCACCATGATGACCTCCACCTTGGTATATCCTCTTTCCACCTCTAGCTTTGCCCTGCTAGCACAATAGATAGGCTTCATGTAGTGGGAATTGTTACCTTGTTGAATAAGCATAGCTTCAATAGCATCCTCACCTACTGATGGATTCACATAAAACTCCTTATCCCAATTAGGAGCTTGCATAGCAAGAAGAGAACCAAGAACCTTGAAAAACCTCATCACATTCATTTGTCCATTGTAGAGGATCCAACCTTGCTACTTGTTGTAGAGGATAAAGAAGTTGAGAGGACAAAGGAATGAACCTTGCCATGTACTTCACCTTTTGAATGAAAGTAGAAACTTTCTTTGTATCTTTAGGTGATGGGAGGAGCACCAAAGCCTTCACTTTATCAGGATCTGCTTCAATCCCATTCTCTGAGATCATATGCCCCAAAAACTTTACTCTTGGTTGAGCAAGATGACATTTCTTTGGGTTGAGTTGACCTCCACTTTCATCATATTGCTTCAATGCCATCCCAATCTTTACACAATGATCCTTTCTAGATCTATAAACACAAAATTCATCAATAAGATCCTTCACAAACTTGCCAAGAAAGGGAGAGAACACCTTGTTGACACGCTTTTGATACCAAGCACAACCATTCATAAGACCAAAAGGAAGCACATGATAACAAAAGCATCCCCATGGTGTGATAAATGTGGTCTTCTTTCGATCTTCTAAAGCCAAGGTGAGCTGAAAATATCCAGAGAATCCATCACATACGCTATACCTCTCATGCCCTGCAACGGAATCAAGTATGTCATCTATGAAAGGAAGGGGGTATGGATCCCTCTTCATGGCTGAATCTAGGGGCTTAAAATCAGCACATATCCTCCACTTTCCATCCTTCTTGGGTGTGACAACAACAGGACTCACCCATTCTGCAGTACTCACAGGACATATGAAACCTCCTTCAAGAAGCTTATCTACCTCTTCCTATTCTCCTTAGCTTTTGGCGTACGCGCTCAGATTCTTCCTTGATTGGAATGTGAATTTCCTCTCCCTTAAAGCCTCTAATTGTCTCGTAAGAAGTGATGAATAATTGGGGAAATTGTTTTATCATATGTGGGTACTCACACTTCTTATGACTAGTCAAGTCAGGAGACAACATACCTTGTATCAGCTCTTGTTTGACATTAGGTTGAACTTTGGGTTGCATCAGCTCTTCAATTTTCTCATAAGGACCAGAGATATTCCCATTCTCCATAAGACCAAGAAATCTTTGTTTCTCATCATGCTCTTCTTCAAGAAACAAGGAGGAAACATCTAGATCGCTATCGCTGCTATCTTCCACTTCACTACCATCATCTCCATTGTCTTATTCTTCACTTTTCTCATCAAAATCAGCATCCAAAGATTGCTTGCTAGCCATGTCAAACCTTTTCTTACCACCCCTTCTATTGTAGAGAGTGATGGTACCATGTCCCCAATCCTGTACAGCTTTGGTTGCCTGTAACCATGGTCTTCCAAGGATGAGAGAGAAAGCACCAATACCCGTGGTCATATCATGGCAATTGAACAACACTCTAACATAAAATACATCTACCTCCAAGTCTTTTATAACTCCCAAGAACATCACCCTTGATTGGTTGGCAAGCTTTATGCGAAAACTTGAATTCTTCACCATCTTGAGTCCCAACTTTGATACACAAGCTTGAGTAATAACACATACCTGTGCACCTCTATCAATATAGGCCTCTCCAATGCACTTCCTCTTATGCCATGCATCCATAGTATGGAATATATTAGGACGCTCATTCAAAGATAGGACTCTCACTGAACCCCTTGCGGGCTCCTTCTTTGTGGGGTTGACTACGTGCTTCCATTGCTTCTTAAACTTGGGACACATCTCCATGAGTTTTCCAAAGGTAACATCAGCCTTTCGACCCACCAAATCAGCCCTTAAACTATAATTTGGTTGCCCTCCTCCCAAAGAAAAGTCGGATGCATTGTAATGTTGCCTGGGTTTTCTCTTCTTCTTCTCTTTACCTGTACCTGTTTCAACCTATTTACCTCTTTTATGGTTGGGACTTGCATCACTCATATCATAATCTCTCGTAACCCTCTTACCTACAGGCATGACCATAGCTCCCAATTCATCCTCTTTCTTCTCCAAACGGATTATGCTGACCACTTTTGTTTTTCCCTTCTCTTCAGCCGTCAAACCACTTGGTCCTTCTTCCCCATTAATCTCAATACCATAATCTTGAGCTCAAGAAGGAATTTGTGGAGGAAGAGGAAACATGTCACCACCCATTCTCTTTGGCTTGTCACATTGAGGGCTTTTATGACCCCACTCACCACAATTGTAACACTGAAACATATCCCCTCTTCCAGCCATGCCTCTTCCTCTACCACCTATAAAACCCTCATTGCTTCCATAACCACGTCCATATTCATAGCTTTGACCTCTTCCACCTCCCATCATATGTACACTAACATTCTTCATAAGACCTACAACCTCTTGCATCTCCTTGCGAAAAGCATTCATATCATGAGAAGCTTGTTGATCATAACTTGGCTCCCTAATGAGGACCCTTGGTTGCTCTATCGCTTTCACTTCAACCTTTGGCTCAACATTGATTCCAAGTTGATGAAGACGCTCTGATTTCCACTCTTTATTCTTTGCAATTTCAACTACCTCCTCAAAGGTCCTTGGCTGCTTAAGCTCTACCGTCAAGCATATGTTACTCCTCAAGCTTGCAAGAAACCTCTCCTTTTTCAACATGGCTGGAGGAATTTCAGTCCCCCAAAGATGTACACCACTTTTTCCATAACGCATTGAATGCCTTCACAAAGTCTTCTATGGTCTAGCCTTCACCCTGTACCAAGCCTTGAATAGACTGCCATACCTTTTGTGGGTCTTCCACCTGTTGAAAGAGTGTAAGAAAAGCATGCCTTACCATTTCATAAGTCATAACTTGAAGAGGCTGGGCTGATTGTAGATCCTTCTCGTAGCCTTCCAACAATTCCCTAGCATCTCCTCCCTTCAAACAGAAGTAGAAGATTCGTAGCACCAACGGTGGGTCTTGCTTGTCAGCAAGAAGGCAAGCAAACTCCATTCTCTCAATGAAACCTTTGGAACTTTCATTTGATTTTCCACTAAACTCCAAAAAATCAAACGCCATGTCTTCCAAAACCTGTAAATTGAAGGTAACTTAAGTGATTCCTCGATGGCACGCACCAAAACACTATTGGGCAAAAGGAAAACTAGGAAACCTCTATAGCTTGATAGCCCAAGAGCGTTCAAACTTCATCCTCAGAACCAAAAACTATACCCAAAAAAATCTTCATAACCCCCAACCAAAAGGCCTATGCTCCCTTGGGAATTTACAAGCACGCGCCCACCCAACGGACCATAGAGCATAGGAGAAAAACCCTGTCAATGCATGGATTTACAGCACACGACGACCAATGCATATGAAGACAAGAGCTTCCCCTTTCCCAAATGAACACCAAAATCCCACAAATTTAACCTCAAATTTACAATTCATAGAAACAAGCCCTCCAAATCTACCCACATGCAATTTTCCACAAGGCTGCCATAGCCGTAACCCTGCAGAGAACTAGTCATAGCCTGAAGAGCACAACTCCAATTGGGGCACTTCAAAGCTTGGAAAAAATATTGAAAAATGACTGGCGAGAAATCTTAAGATGACCAAAACTGATTCCATACTCCACCCTGAGCAAAGCTGATGCGAACAAAAAGCTGTCCCAGCACGACTACACGTAGAGAAGGCTAGTCGGGGCAAAAAACTGCATCAAAAAGCACCAAGGAGGCACAACGAGCTAAAACCGGCCATTTTATGATATTTGACTAAACGTTTTTTAGTTGGTACATGAGTTTTTGTTATATACAAGTCTCACTTCAAAAAACTCACTCGCGGGCACTTACAGTAGACTGACAACTGTCACTAGACTAGCGACTTGTAGTGCATGTACATGTGCTTGCTAAAGCAAGCTAAAAAACCCAGAAAAAGAAATCCATACACCCTTTTGACATCGGGCTTCATGTCCGTAGGTACAAATTTACAAAAAGTAGGGTGTCAGAAATGCGCCCAACAACGTAATCACCCGATCGTGATTACATTAATGAAATCCCTGACTAGGAGATGTTCTCATCGAAAGGGGAAAGAGTCTATGCATCTTGTTCCTATATGCAGTGATCAGGTGAGATCTATGGTAGTCACAGAAGACTTCGATGACAATGATTTTATTAGCGATGAGAGCAAGAGTACCGACATTGGATTAAGGTCAATGAATGAAGTTGATGCTCAAATAGCTAGACAACACGCAATTTTGAAATTGGTTTCATTTCATATTTCCCTTGAATTTGGTCCGTAATTGATGATGTGGATGATAGTCATTTGCATATGGATAGAGGAGAGGACATTCTCAAAACCACAAGGGTTTTTAGTTTTTTTTAGTGTCCTCTAGTTCCTTTGTGTAGACTCATTCCATATGCTCATGTATGTGGCCTTATATCAAAGGTTTCTAGCTTGAAGGCTGCATTTTCCAGAGAAGGTTACATAAAGGAAAAAGGTGCTTTTATAGTTTCACTGCAAACATGTCACAAGGAACGGACATTGTTCATAGGTAATCATTGTTGTTTCAAAGTAATTTTATGGATTGACATATTACTTTTGCTTTAGAATGTTTAATGTTCTTTTGGAGTTTTCATTTATTTTTTAAAATAGATGATATTGTTGAGACATGGGACCCACTTTGGAAAGACATAAATAAAGAGTATGAAGAGGAGTTAGCTTTGCAACCACAACTAGAGTCACTGCTTCGTAGAATGTTCTATGTGTGGGAAGGCAATCACAAGATGGTAGCATGAAGAGCATTTGTTAGAGAAATGTTTTCCAATAGCAGAGAGAAGCATTGTAGGGTCTTGTGTACTATCATTGACCCCACAAAGGTTTCCAAAATATCTTATTGACGAGCTTGCAATGCATGAATTTGTGAGTGATGCTATACTCTTGTTAGTAAGTAAACTTTAGATGATTGAAGGTTGAGTAGCTTACTAATATTTTCATCAGCATGAACACCCATGCTTTAGTATCTTTTCATCTATGAGATCAGTTGGTGAATTGTGGAAACATTTTCTGTTTGGATCATGAATATGACCTTCGAGCATTACCAGAGGATGACAAAAAACGGATCGACACTCTACGCAAGATAACCACAAAGGGAGTGGAGCCATGGCATCCTCTTACACGAAGATATCAACCTAGCCTTCTTACTTATGTAAGTGTGTTTGACATTGGATCTCTTTTTTGTATGTTTAATTTGAAGCTTTTTGTTTTGAAAAGTATTAGTTTATTTTGAAGGTTCAAATGTCAAAAGAACTACACACTAAGGTAGAAAGCAAGAAATCATTGCTTTCTAAAGAGGACTTGAAAAAAGAAGAGACTAAGATCATGAATGCTCTTTATTATAAATATTCAGATCGTGTAGGGAAGGTTTATAACCATCTTTTTGTGTTTTTTGTGACATATGGTAAGATGAAATTTTAATCGACTAGTGTTCATCTTGTTTAGTAGATTCTCAATATTGTTGATCCAAGGTTAGGAAAGGATTTGTTTGATCGTGTGATGAGCCTTCAATGGGGGGAAGATAGTTGGGACACTCTAGAGAAACTTAACTTGATTTCTCTACATGATGCTTCCATAGAAGATGAAAACTTATGGGTGTCCTTACTAGAGGCAAGCAAGATTAATCGTGATGCTTATTGCATGGTGAAAGGAGACCACAAGTTTTGAGGGTGAGCATCTTGATGCAAATGGTGTATGATTGAAGTTGTGAATGTTAGTAAGAAGTTTGATTTTTCTTTTGCATGCTTGGTGTGAAAGGTGGCTAAAACAAGAGGGAGATTTGCAAAGGATCTTAGATAAATCTAAGAAGCTTCTTGTGGACTATGTGGATGTGCCTGGAGGGATTGATATTCCTCCCTCGTGCACCATGGATATGTTTTACACGGAGATTGTGTGGACGGAAGAAAATTGTTATTCCCTCTTGAGGTGACTTTGGAAAACAAAACAAAGGATTTAGAGTTGAAATCCTTAAAGCGGATTGACTATTGCCGCATGGATTCTCAATGACTAGTTTACAGGTAGATAATGACTTGACTATTTTTGTATCATAATATGTGCTTCAAGTAATATAGGGTATGGATTCTTGTTTGATTTTAGAATAATTCTTTGTTGGTTTCTGTGGATACATTGCTCACCTCTTGACCATGCATCACATTGCTGTGATACCTATGCTTTCACATTCTTGGACACACATTGACATTAGGAAGAGAATGGGGTCTCGGAGGGCCTCTTTATTTGGCATTTTAAGGAAGTCAAACCTTTTGTGTTGAGAAAGTAATCATAGGACAACTTTTGAATTCAAAGTTTTGATTACTAGATAGACAGAATTGCATAATGTGCATTTTAGAGGAGCCGCATCTACAGATCTTCCACCACACAAAGCCACCGATGTTGTTGATCCATCTTCTCATCCTCTACCATCTCGTCCACCTACTTGTACTTGTGAGTTAGAGTCATTCTCACTTTTTATGTGTCCTAAACTTTCCTAATTTTTGAATTATTAATTATTTTGACACTTTTTTCTAAATTTAAGCAACAAGCTTTTTGGATAAGAATCAGAATGCATCTGCTACTACATACCATATGATTGATGATCTCCCGTCTATCTTAGGTATAATCTTGCTTTTTTTGGAGTCTTGTTGTTGCAACTCTATGATATTACTCATATTTATGTAGATAATGTATTTGTTCATGTAGAGAGTGGGGGCACATAGAGATTTCGATGTGCCCTACAGTTTGTGTATGCACCATTGCCTCTTCAGCCTATTGTGCACAATGGTTGCAACGATACTAGGTGTGTTGCTTTGCATGGTGATTATATTGTGATTGCAAGGGATTTTGTAGCGGTGTGAATTCTAGATCATGGATTCCTATATAGAGAATATGACTAGAGCTCGATGTACAGATTACATATTGGAGGAGTGGTAGTCAGTGTCATGGGAAGCTGACTTTATCTTTGTTGACTTACCTTTTGGAGGCTTTCTACAGTCACCATCACATCAACCATCATGGGATACATGTACAGAGGATCATGTACAATCAGCTACTCATTTGAGCCATAGTACCTTGGCAGACTCGAGGTGGCTACTTGTGATGGCACCACTTGCAGGTAAAACATTGGTCCTAAATATCACTACAAGAGGCTATTCATATTAGTGTCGCAAAAAAAATTCCCGACGTCGCTATGAGCTGGGCTAAAAAGATAACAGAGAGCGCCCAAAAACTCAGATCTCAGATCTGAGTTTTTCGGCGCCCTCAAGCAAGGAGCAGGTAACGCTCTCCCTCTCTCTCTCTCTCTCTCTCTCTCTCTCTTTCTTCTCCACACACACACACACACACACACACACACACACACACACGAGGAGAGGAAGGAGAGCCAGGTATGCTCCTTCCCTCTCCTCACTCTCATGTTCCCTTCCCCTCTTTCTCTCTCCCTCTCTCTCTCTCTCTCTCTCTCTGACACACACACACACACATAGTGTTTTTGAGAGAGAGAGAGAGAGAGAGAGAGAGAGAGAGAGTACAAACATAAACAAAAACGCACACACACATACATAAACAAAGAATGCACAGACACATTGAGAGAGGAAAAGAGAGAGAGAGCATGCATAAACAAAAAACGCACACATTGAGAGAGGAAAAGAGAGAGAGAACATGCATAAACAAAAAACGCACACATTGAGAGAGGAAAAGAGAGAGAAAACATGCATAAACAAAAAAACGCACACACATTAAGAGAGAAAGAGAGAGAAACTAATTTAACGTCGTAGGAAACTAATTAAAATTAAAAGACCTAAAGATCTAGCTGACGAGGAGTTGAACTCAAGACCTATTATTCAAGAGGGAAATGGCATAACCAATCTATCATACTTGGCATGAGAGATAGAACGGTTATACCATTTATCTCTTTTTATTGGCACACACATCCACACACGCGCACACACACAAGAAGAAGAGAGTTATAACGTCGTAGGAAACTATCCTAAAAGACGTTAAAGATTAGGTTAGATGTAGACTTACGTTAAATTAGATTTAGGTTTATTTAAGTTAAATTATATTAGATTTAGGTTTATTTTTAATTAGATTTACGTTTATTTACGCTAGATTTAGATTTACGTTATATTAGATTAGATTTAGGTCTCCATAGACTGTGATGCCTGCATGAAGCGGGTGAAGAAAGCCCTCAATGGAATATAGGGTATTGCTACCTTCACTCATGGTGGGCTCCGTCGATCCAAAAGTACTGGTGAAATGTCTTCAGAAGATAGGGAAGAAGGTGGATCTTCAGGGCGGCAAGAGTCACTACATCCCCGACACAATGACCATCTAGACAACCTCTAGTCATTCAACAGCAACTTCAAAGTTAGTAACAAGAGCAAGAACGGTCTAAAGGGCCAATTGCTGTCGTCAGATGTGGATGGAGATGAGGCAGCGTCACCGCCGGAAGTTAACTCTCACATCTTTAGTGATGAGAATGCCAACTCTTGCCGACTTATGTGAAAAATTATGTGTTAAATCAGTTTTAAGGTTCTTATAATCCCTGTTAGTTTAGTTCTTTGTTTTTAATATAACATAATTTACGTTAGATTTAGATTTATGTTATATTAGATTAGACTTAGGTTTATTTAGGTTTACCCACACACACACACACACAAGAAGAAGAGAGTTTTAACGTCGTAGGAAACTATCCCAAAAGACGTTAAAGATTAGGTTAGATGTAGACTTACGTTAAATTAGATTTAGGTTTATTTTTAGTTAGATTTACGCTTATTTACGTTAGATCGAGTCCACGCAAGAATTACTTACGGTTTAGGGTTTAGAGTTAGACGAACAGTGAAAAGATCTACTGTGAAAACATGTTAAGATGCTGTGAAGTCCACTACATGCAGTATCATGTAGACGTGGGTTTGTAGATTTCTTGTACCCACAAATATAGGTATTGACCAATAAAGACGAGATTATAACCCAGTGGTTCTGATCTCCGTGCACCTCTAGACCGAGGTGTGCGGGGATTGGACATGACTAGAGAATGTGAGGTAGAGAGAGAGATAAGACGAAGAATGCCAATAGAATATTAAATTTGTTGTCCAGGTTATAAGATTTTTATCTTCATTATGAGTAGTGACGAGGATGTGGGACCGTCCAACCGAAACACCTATCTCTCAACGAGGGTCTTATGTCCTTGTAATCAATGCAAGCATGTTGTGCGACGGACAAGACGTGTTTCTTTGCAGTACGTTCACGAATTTGGCGAGTTCGATCCATCTATTATAGATCGAGTTGTTGCCAATTATAACTCGTCGGACTCTAATGCTGGCCAACAAGCAGCAATCTTGCAACCCAATAGACGTGTTCGCAGGCGCTTTGGTCAAGCAGCATATGTGAGGCCACAAGATGTAGCCTCTGACAGCTCGGGGGATGATCATGCAGAGCACATTCCCAACGAGGCAATGTTTGAGCCCGAGATTGATGAAATGATCGAGACGATCATGGATTCAGAAAGGCTTATCTATAATGATATGAAAAGTGAAGCCGATACGCCATTGTATAATGGAGCACGTATGTCTAGATTGAAAGCACTCCTGGTTCTTCTCAACATGCAGGCTGTTGAGAGAGAAGGAGAGAGCACAGAAGTAGAACCCCAAAGTGTGTAGAATACACACATGAGATGATGTATATATAGAGGGGACCTGGGTGCCATATATAGAGAAGCCATATATTGAGTAGCTTCACATATAAGCTCAACACCCCCACTCAAATAAGGGTCCCTAACTGTGGATGAAGAAACCCTTGGGGGATCAAGGGAAAAACCCACAGCTCTATATACACCCACCGTTATATTATAAAAATCATTGAATATACAAATGTTTATGAGGAGCTACATCACTCCTTTTACAATGAATGTTTTATGAGGAGTTACATTACTCCTATCCTATCAATACAATGATGAATACAAAGGTTCAATAAAGAGGTGTAAAAGCTATCGATTAGCTTGTAATCAAAAGTGTCTCCGTGAATCTGCTGTGCAGAAACTACCCGCGGTAGAGACCGGAATCGATGTGTTCTACAACTTTGCCGAAGAAACTACCCGCTATGAGGATTGGAATCGATGTGGTCTATAACTTTGCAGAAGAAAGTTTCTCTAAATTCTGCACCGATTTTGGGTTATCGTCTCGGACTGCGAATATGTTTGAAAATCAAAATTTTACTTTTTGCTTTTGATTTTTCTCATAATTGAAAACTTCTCAATTATATTTTTTCTTCATCAATCATATATTTGTTACTGACGTAACTTTGCTGCAGAAGCCAGTTACACATCGTTCCGATTCAGTCGAGCCGTTGATGATCGTCCAAATTCTATCGAGCTACTGTTGGTACATGATCTTTTGTTATATGATATACTCGTTCATTGATTCTCGTATAATTATTCTTTTAGAGATATAGTTTACGTCGTTTTATTGATAATTTCTCATTGATACCATAGTGATTTTGATGGTACCATGATGATGTTTTGTTAATACTTTGGTCATGGTGATTTTCGTTCATACCATGATCATATGTCATTGATACCATGGTTATTCTCGGTGGTGCCATGATGATATTCGTTGATACCATGGTTATTCTCGGTGATTCCATGATGATATTTCGTTGATTCCATGGTGATTTTTGTTGATACCATGATGATGTTTTGTTGATACCATGGTTATTCTCGGTGATACCATGATGTTGTTTCGTTGATACCATGGTTATTCTCGGTGATGCCATGATGATGTTTCGTTGATACCATGGTTATTCTTGGTGATGCCATGATGTTGTTTTGTTGATACAATGATTATTCTCGGTGATATCATGATGCTTTTCGTTGATACCATGATCATTTATTCATTTTTATTGATATAATGATGATATTTTGTTAATACTTTGAAGTTTGGATGGAGTGACACTAGCGTCACAGCGCTTTTCAGGTGATCTATTACAATTAGTTTACTTTAATAAAACTCTAAATGTATAATGATCTGATAGATTTTTACACGACTGTATCGTATTTTTATGTTGTGTAGATTGCTTAAAGAGCACATACTACCAGCTGACAATGTGATGCCAGATTCCCTAGATGAAGCAAGAAAGATTTTGGGAAAGTTGGGGATGGATTACAATTCTATCCACGCTTGTCCTAATGACTGCATTCTTTTCAGAGAGGAATACATAGACATGGAGAAGTGTCCAAAATGTGATTCCGAAAGATATCGAGTAGATCTCCACGGGACAAAAATTCCACAAAAGGTTTTGCGAAATTTTCCTCTACTTCCTCGCATCAAGCATTTCTTCAAATGTAAGTCCATGGCCACCCTAGCATCATTGCATGAGGAGAATAAATCTTCGGATGGTGTGCTACGAATTCCTGTAGATTGCGCAGCCTGGAAACATATAGATGGAACATGGTCGGATTTTGCCAGGGAAGCTCGAAATTTGCGCTTAGGCCTGGCTATGGATGGCGTAAATCCATTTGGTCAAAGATCAACATCTTACAGTGTATGGCCCGTTGTCATCGTCAACTACAACATTCCCCCGTGGTTGACTACGAAGAAGGGGCACCTATGGCTAAGCTTGATTGTGCCAGGGCGATATAAAGTGGAGAATATGGATGTGTATCTTCGTCCACTATTGGAAGAGCTACAGCAATTGTGGATTGGTATAGAGGTGGTGGATATGAGCCGACACACAGGACGACGGAATGCTTTGATCAGAGGCATTCTAATGTGGACCATGCATGACTATCCCGGGCTAACAGAATGCTCAGGTGATCTATTGACACTCCTCACTCAGACACTGTAAATCTTGTTTTTTCCCATAGTTGATCTATTATCATGTGTATACATGCAGGGCTTCAAACAAGCGGATACAGAGCATGTGTCACATGTGGACCTAGACTGAATGCACGTAGGGCGCCCTCACTGAAGAAGCAAATCTACGAAGGTCATCAAGCGTATCTTCCAGAGAATCATGTGTTACACGACGGCTTTTTGGGAAGAGAGCCACCAAGGATGTCTGCACAAGCATGGTTAGAGCAGAAGGAGATGTGCGATGACGGATTGCCTCCAGGGATGAAGAGACTATCTCTATGGTACGAGTTACCATGCTGGCCCCGACTCATGATCAATCACTTGCTCGATCCAATGCACATATTCAAGAATGTGGGTAATCTACTATGGGACCATCTGACCGGCAAGAAAGATACTTTGGGAGCCAGAGTTGACCTTAGAAATGTGGATCGTATGGAGCAATATTGGCCGCAAACAGCGTCTGATGGATCGATAAAACTCCCTAAAGCACCATGGATTTTCACAGGAGCCCAAGAACGCAAAGTAAAAGAGACCATTCGATCTTTGCGAACCCCCACTGGCGTAATGCACTCACTCCGAACGTGTTTTACTAAAGAAGGAAAGCTTACTGGTTTGAAGTCACATGATTGGCATAAAATGTGTCAGGTACGTTCATAGTGGACTTTAATATCATTTCATAAAATGTGGACTTTAATATCATTGCTGCACATACTTTACAGTTTATTTTACCGGTTGCCATTGAGGGATGTTTGTCTCTCGACATGCGTAACACAATCTACAAACTTGCAAAGCTGGTTCAATGTATCTCACAAAAGGAGATCAACGTAGAATCCATACCATTCGCCAAACTAAATGCTGCGGAGCTTGCGTGCATGTTTGAGAAACATTTTCCTACTACCATGCTAACCATTCAGGTGCATCTTCTTGTTCACATAGTTGATGAGGTGGAAATAGCTGGCACAGTTCATTCCAGATGGATGTTCTTCTTAGAACGTTTCATGAAAACGCTTAAGGGATATGTGCGTCAAAAGGCACGTCCAGAGGGTAGCATTGCAGAAGGTTGGTTGGTATCAGAGTCCCTAGTGTACATTGGAGAGTGGCTAGACGGATTTGATAAAACCCGGAACACGCTATGGTGAACCATAGATGATGAGCGCATATCTGGGATTGCCATGTGCAATCTCGGTGTTGAGAAGAAGATGACGGAAGATCTAGAGGCTAAAATCAACCGATTTTGCATGCTTCACAATCCAATGATGCAAAAGTGGATTTCACAATATGAGGATGCAAAGCAAGAGCAACAAAGGGCACGAATCGAGTGGAGACGTGGAAGACGACCACCGATGCACTATCTGACGGTTCTGGAGAGCCTACCAACCTTCATGAGCTTAAGATGGATGCACAACCAATTGAAAAGCGCACAACAATGCGGTGACAAAGTGACTGAGGAAGAGTGGGAGTACTCTCGGGGTTGCGCGACCAAGGTAAGTTTGCAATGTACGACTAGCTAGTGACTTTATTTCTAAACGTTTGAACGGCCACTCATAATCTTTGTTCGTTGTAGTATAAGTCATACACAGCAGCATGGTGTACACGTCGACATTTTAGGGTGGAACGAATCGATAAAAAGCGTTTTACTCAAGATTGTGGAATCATGGAAAAATTTGAATAGTCTAGTCGACAACGTTCCTCTGATGCAGATCCTGTGGTGGCGGAACTCACTTACTTCGGCACGCTGCAAGAGATTTTGAGGATCGATTACAGAGGATTTTTTGTCGACTTGTTCGACGTGCAATGGTTCAAGATAATCATGGAGGGTCGCAACGCTACTGTGCGTAGAGGAGAGTCTGGTTTTCTTGAGGTGGATTCTACTAAGAAATGGACTGACCTAAGAGACACTTTCGTACTACCCGAGCCTTGTGAACAAATAAGTATGTAAATAGTTAACATCCCCCTTTTACAAGTTATGTGCTTGAAAGCTCTTATGTAAGTTATGTGGCTCTGGCAGGTAATATTTCATCCTACAAAGTCTACATCAAACTGGTGGTACGTCATAGAGGTAGCCACCCGTAGTGCAAGGACGTATGAAGGCTACCATGTGCCAATCACAACGGCATCAATGGAGGAGATAAGAGAAGATGCTCAATCAGAAGCCACTGTGGTGGTGCCAGACGAGCATCAAGATGCTACTACTCTATATGGGGTGCATGCAGAGGAGCTACAAAATGAAACAGAGGATATGTGTTTAAACGGAGAGCTCTATATAGATATAGGAAGTTATGCTGAGTTATGCGAGGATGAGAGAGAGATCTCTTAAAGCCACAAATATTGTATTTGAACAATTTTGCTCTGTGTTGTAAAAGCTCTGGCTCTCTAAGTACCTTCCATGGTGTATAACTCTCTTTTCTACTCGCGCTCACATCTTTTGATTGAAAATTTTGAGTTTTCGACTTGCCTCTTCTATTACTCAATTCATTGCGTCATTGTATTTATATGCATCATTACGTCATTGTCTACTCTATTCATTCAATATTAAGTTTAAATATTCGTGTGTTTAATGCAGGTATGGATGATGAGGAGTTTCTTTCTTCTTTGTCACTGCAGCAGAGACAGTGGTACGTGGAGCGTCATCGCTCTGGCGCAGCATCGCGCGTTCCTACTCCATCCGCATCTCCCTCTCTTTCGGAGCATTCGGCGCGCTCCGAAGCTCCGGCGTCGATGAGACGAGCTTCACACTCGTCTAGACACCGGCGCTCTAGTGGTGGCGGTGGCGGTTATTGTGGGGATTCCGCCACCGATGCCTCCACACCGCCTCGTGTTCGACGAGGCTCTTTACCCTCCCCTTCTTTGCCCGCCCCCACACCAGCCACAGCATTGCCATCTATGCCAGGTTTTGCACGGCTGACTATTCCTAGCAACTACACACCTCTACCTACTCCGCCAGGAACCACCCCACTCGACACTCCTCACTTCGGGGCCCAGACATCGGTGGAGACACCTGACGTCCGTACCCCCATCGACACACCGCTAGAGACCCCTGCCGAGACACCCAGGTATACGCGTCACCGGCCAAAGGTCTTGCCTTACTCTGTCGACTTCAGCGGCGGCATCATCATGGATGATGACGGCAAGAAGGTGATCTGAGCATGCGTTGTCTTTGCTCTCAGCTGTTTAGACACTACATACTAAACAAATGGAGTGAAGTACCAAGTGATTTAAAAAACAGAGTCATCAGCATACTTCATGATGAGTTTCCCGTTCCAACACGGGATCAGCGCTTCAATGAAGACCTGATGAAGATTCAAATGCGCGAATACTGCAAACACAAGCGTTCCGAAGTGCAAAAAACAATCAAGCATGGGTGGAACAGGCCAGATTGGCTGGCCAAAGAAGATTGGAAGAATGCGAAGAAAGCAGCGCGCGAGAATCCCGACAAGTGGAAGCAACAAAAGGATGCAGCCAGAGCGCGAGTAGAGGCAGGGAGCTCGCACCACTTGGGGAGCGGTGGATGGGCATCATTTGAGGCCGATTTTGTAAGTGTTTTCGCATTGCTCTTTATGTTCGATAGTTTAGGGTTTATGAGTTTTTTAATTCTAACATAATGAATTCTTTGTATGTTTTGACAGTGGTCGATGACAGGACGTGATCCCACACCGTACGAGCGCGAGTACGCAGGCAGGAAGGGCTTAAACGCCCTGATGGACATTCTCAGTTCTCGCGGCGGCATGGTTAGTATTAGGGTTTACTCTTTTCTATTTTTTGTATTGTTTTATAAATGTCGTTATATGTTTATACTTACTGAAAGTTGTCTTATTGTCTTTTTTTGCAGAATCCGACAGATACACCACTTGGACGCGATGAGACGTCTGACTAGACGACGTCAGTTTAGCCGTAGCTAGATAGCATTAGTTTAAGGTTTCTCATAGCTTATGTATCATGAGACGGATTTTATACGTCTTTTTGAACCATGTATATTATTACATTTGTCACCGCAGTTCATTTTGCCAATCAATTCTTTATGCCTATGATGTTGTACAATTGTCATTATTACATTTGCCAATCAATTCATTTTGCCTATGATGTGTACAATTGTCAATTTTACGCTTGTCAATTTTGCAAACAATGCGTCTTGTGGGTGACTATTTTGGGTCTATTATCTACCCTTGCACTTTTTTAAAAAAGTGAATCAAGTACAATATGGTTGATGGGTGGCAGGGCATTCAATGCCCTGTCACCAAAAAAAAATTCTCTCGGGCGTCGCTATAACCGTTGCTATTTATGGCTCTGTAGCGTCGCTATAACCGTCGCTATGACCATCGCTATGACCGTCGCTATATAGCGACGCTCATAGCGACGCTATTAGCGACGCCGGGGGTTATAAAAACCCAGTGTATTTCCGTCGCTAACAGCGTCACAAGAGCACACAACCTCTTGTAGTGTATTGATATTGTCATTAATATGTTCACTTTAATCATTGATGGATTTTGTCCTTGTAGGAGACACAATCTTTTGGGTTGAGGGATTTTGTAGGGCATCGGAGTTGGTTATTAATCGACGTGTGGTGATTTTGCATCATGCATCACGTTAATGTGACTTTGATTATGACGTGCAAAAACCCATGGAGCCAGTTAGCCGCCGGAGTTTTGATTTTTCATTGCAAATCCCGCCGGGCTACTTCATTTTCGTGGTGGGGCCGGTATACCGACGGGCCCACTTGGAAAATGAAAAGACCTAGCAAGAGTAATTATATATAGTAAACAGTGTGCTAATTGCGGTCCTTTAGATAGGAAAATCCTTGGGGAGTGTATGCAAGTGCCGGGTATAGTCATCTCCTTATGAATTGACCTAAGGTTACAGAGTCACAGGTCCTTTTTTTGGGCGGAACATGATTCTTAGTTTCGTGAATACTTCTTAAAAATTTTAATTCCTTTACCGAACATAAAAGTATGAAACCAAAACAATTGAAAATTTGAAGAGTCATGCTCATTGCGATGAAGCCATTGGTCCAAATGAGGGCTGTAATTGGTTTTAGAAGATGAGCATATGTAAATGACGAGTCGATAGTCAAGGGTTAGATGTCTTGTACTAGTGTACTGGACATATAAAGATCCTTGAAATCTTGCATTTTTCACCATCATAGATTTGAGTTGAAATACATTGTCACTCCATAACTTAAGAGCTATAATCCTTAATTGGGTGAAAATGGCTTTTATATATTGAATTAGTTGCATAAGGGGGCTACAATCCTTCACTGGGTACAAGTAGTCCCCAATTGTGTGATTATATAATTGAAGATTTATTTGCATTAGTTCATGCATTGGTTTATACAGAGAGTGCATTATGTATTATGATAGATAAATAGTGCATGAAATGACTAATCATATATTTATGATAATCATAATTAGTGCAAACAACTAACGTCATTCAGTGTAGAAGTTGATTATTTTTTGTAGCATTTGAAATATATGTGTCTTATTGTTTGCAAATCAAAGTGGACATATAAATAATCATTATAATTATAATTTCATTGAAAAATTTATAGGATTGTTGTAGCTATTATGCCATGCATAGAGTGTATTGTAATGTGTATGTTTGCTTAAAACATAGGTGATCGACATGTGGATTGACTAGCGTGCATTGAAAATCTCATATTGTGCTTTTTAGTTACTTTTATAGTGAATGGTTTTTAATATATATTGAAAATAGGAAAAATGTTTTGAAAACTGAGCATCTAGTTCATTTGTCTTCAATTTTATTTTTAAAGCAATGGAGCAAAATGTGGGCATAAGTGGTACAAAGAAGCCAAAGAGTGATATTATGCTCACAACATATACGGCCAATATATAGGGTGAAAATGTAAATTTTGTCTCACAACAAAATCAGGTGGTGCACCACGTATTAGGGACCATTTTTTGGGTAGAGTTAAAAAGAGTTGTAAAAAATGTGAACATCCTCAGGCACCTACAATTGCAAAGTTTTTGAGAGAAGAGCTCGCCAAAAAGGGTGGCAAGAGATAACATATATATAGCTTTGTGACTGCAAGTCAAGAGTTTTCAGAGCCAAATATTAATTCCATAGATCCTGTGGTGATGCCAACTAACCTTGGAGAACATCCTACACAGGGGGAGGAAATTTCAAGCAACGTTCCTTTTAAACGTCACAATGAAGGTGGACTTGGTCAAATGCGTCAAAAATCGTTATATCAAAGCTTTCGAGTGCAATCTCTAGAAGCAGCACGAATTGCACGCGCAAAAGTAATATTCTTCACTCGAACTGCTTTGGTCATAGTAGACAGCAATCTTTGGAAGGCTTCTTGGAAGAAAATCGGTGAGCTTGGCTCAAGATTTTTAGCTTCTTCTTACCACATGATACGAAAGGTTTTCTTGGACAAATGCTACATCGAAGTCAAAGAGCGTGTTAGAAAAGTAATACTTGGAAATATTTCGCTTTCAGGATACACAATTGTGAGTGATGGTTGGACAAATGTTCAAAGAAAATCGTTGATCAATGTAATGCTGCTTTGTCCAACGGGAGAAACGTTTATAACGGAGATTGATAGTTTTGGTGCAATAAAAAATTGAAAATATTTTTTTGATCAGGTCTTGATTAATGTAATTAAAGAAATTGGTGTTGAACATGTCGTTCAAGTAGTCATGGACAAAGCAAAGAATTATAAAAGCACCAGTAAATTAATAAAGAAGTGCTTTCTAATTATCTTTCTAATTGTTCCACTTTAATATGGTTTCATGCCTCACTATATTTGAACTGCCTAGGGTTACCTTCATTAATCATTATCACACATTATAATCGATATCGTAGCTCAAAGATATTACTATTATGTAGATGTTATAATATGGTTTCTAAAAAAGCAATGATATTTTAATTATGTAGATGCCTCTATTAGGTCTATGTTTATATAACATCTCCATCACTATATTCTAACTAACTTAGAAATAACATAATTATTATGATGCAATATCTATATCGTAGCTAGTGAATATTATTATATACTATCATGCCTAATTGTTAGGTACATACGTCAATGGTTTCTCAATTATATATTCGTACATTGATCACTATCCATCTAGACAACATATATTATTATTATCACGTATAATCATTAATATTCTAGGTATGTTCAGAAATGTACTTGTAGTTCAAGGATTATCTTTTTGTCCTCTGTCTAGATACTCTTATCGTGTTACTCGTCACAAGTATATTTCTAATCTTGAGATATTTTATGTATATGATTCTATACAGTATCAATTCTTATATTTTATGCATATGCTTCTATCCACCAAGATTGTATTAGTTTGGTCTCATAGATTATTTTGGCCTTTTAGAGAAATTTAATATAATATTTTAGTTCATCTCTCTCTCTCTCTCTCTCTCTCTCTCTCTCTCTCTCTCTCTCTCTGTGCAACACACACACATGCACACACCCACACACACCCACAATATGTTCCCAGATAGACATATGGATATCTACTATATTTAAAACTATGTCATAAATAGCCATTAAGGTTTCAATATTTATTATTACATACATGTAGAGAGCCATCGAGGCAAGAGGATTAGAATCGTTATGGCTCTTAGAGAAAGGGTATCATCACTATCCTTGGATCAAGGGGTGTCATACCTCTTTTTGAATTTGGGCTATATATTCCAATGTCCGTATCCAGCTAGACTAGCAGTGCTACCATTATTGATACTAGTGATACCATTACTATTATCATGCATAGCTAGCCATAATTAATATTTTAGATACATATACTGAAAATTATTTCTACGATATATATTCCTCCATCACTATACATCCAGATTAGGGGTATCATAACGCCTATAGGTTATAGTTTTGATATTTTTTGGAAGATATTGTCCCATTCTATTATCTTTCTAATTGTTTCATTTCCAATATGGTTTCATGCCTCAATATATTCCAACTGCATAGGGTTACCATCATTAATGATTATCACGCATTATAATCAATATCATAGCTCAAAGATATTATTATTATGTAGATGGTTTAATATGGTTTCTAAAAAAGCAATGATATTTTAATTATGTAGATGTCTCTATTAGGTCTATGTTTATATAGCATCTCCATCACTATATTCTAACTACCTTAGAAATAACATAATTATTATCATGCAATATCTATATCGTAGCTAGTGGTTATTATTATATACTATCATGCCTAATTGTTAATATTCTAGGGATATACGTCAATGGTTTCTCAATTATATATTTGTACATTGATCACTATCCATCTATACAACATATATTATTATTATCACGTATAATCATTAATATTCTAGGTATATTTAGAAATGTACTTGCAGTTCAAGGATTATCTTTTCATCCCCTGTCTAGATACTCTTATCGTGTTACTCGTCACAAGTATATTTCTAATCTTGAGATATTTTATGCATATGATTCTATAGAGTATCAATTCTTATATTTTATGCATATGCTTCTATTCACCAAGATTGTATTCGTTTGGTCTCATATATCATTTTGGCCTTTTAAAGACATTTACTATAATATTTTAGTTCATCTCTCTCTCTCTCTCTCTCTCTCTCTCTCTCTCTATGCACTGCTGAGAGAGAGAGAGAGAGAGAGAGAGATGAACTAAAATATTTTAGTTCATCTCTCTCTCTCTCTCTCTCTCTATGCACTGCTGAGAGAGAGAGAGAGAGCATAGGAATAGAACCCCAAAGTGTGTAGAATACACACATGAGATGACATAAGTATATGAAGCAGTGGTAAATACGTACATTGACATCCAAAGCTATGAGTTGAATCAAATGAGATCACCACACATATGGGATGCTATGACTTTCGATGCCAAGGGCCCTTTGTAGTGTTTGGCAATAGTTGACTCTTGATAGTTAAGATATATATCCTATCTCTATTAGTATTGGGCAATCTCACAATTCTCAATACGTTGCACAATTCAGCAAGGCCGATTCTCTATAAAATTTTGATAAGGTCGATTCTTCTTTACTTGGACACATGTGTGTCAACAAGCATACCTATTTGCTATGAGCATTCAATATCAGTTCTATCTCATCTTACTGATAAACTTCTAGGAAGCAAGTCTTCACTCTAAGACATACTTCATAGCAGTTTCCCACGTTTGAAATATGCTATCAGCATACGAACTTCGGAGTCTTTGCAACATGTTTGCATGTTGTCTCACCAGATATCGGATTAAACCAAGCAAATAAGGCATGTGCAGGACAATCGACAACTCTGATGTTATTCGCATATATGGCTATGAGCCGGATTTGAGTGTACTATCAAAAACCTGGCCACAAGTGGCTGACAATCTTAGTCCATTTCAAGTTATATTTATTTTTGTATATGTTCTTTTTCTCAATTTGGAAAAGAGTTCTCTGCTGCAAAGAGCAAAGTGCTTGGGCAAACTCCATAAGACTAGATCTCTCTCCTATCAAAAGAATCTTGCAAACCGCGATCCAGTCGGGCTGCGCTTTCGCACCCGCATTAATGTGCAGCCCATCTTTCAACCTAAAGCTGTGTCTTCTGAGATCACCTACGTGAAGTTACCACTTAGCTGCTTGGCGCAACTAATCTACGTGAAGTTCATGTACGAAGCGGCACTGCATTTGTGACGAGAGAGAGAGAGAGAGAGAGAGAGAGAGTATATCGACGTAATGTACGTGAGAGAGAGAGAGAGAGAGAGAGAGAGAGAGCTCTTAACCCGGTTTATCATGCGTGCAGCACAGCGACTAGGTGCTGCTGATCGAGACCGCTTACTACTGATCCTATCATCATGACGGGAGACTGAATACTGCCGTGAGTGCAAGTTGAAGCACTCCAACATCCGCTACGACAGCACCACTGGGGACGTACGTCTTGAGTGAACGAATGGTGGACCCTAACGCGGAGTGGCGACAGGATAAGGACTACAATGATAAGGTGCGGGTTGGCGGGCTGCTCGACCTGCACGACCCCTTCAATTCACTCGACGAAACGCACATCGTCCCAGCTTCCAACTCAAATGACAATGACAGCTTCCTCACATCGCAAAAGGCACAACGCACTGTCGCCCAGTGGGAGAGGTCTGCGTCACCGCAGATCAGCCTGTGGGAGAGGCACTCACGGTCATCACTCAAAAGTTTGCGGGACATGCTAGATCGGATTGATTATCTGCCGCCTCACTTTGCTACGGAATCTCTGGAACTCTTTCGGCTCACCGCAGAGAACTTCCGATCTTACAGTTGTTCGAAGGAAAAAAGAGCCGAGATGCTTGCAGCAACAAAGCCGTAATTAAAGACCTTGACGATCTTAAGAAGAAGCTCAGCAGCAAGCTGGAGCAGTTGAAGGCTGAGGCCGCTCCACTTCCACTGCAACCGACTCCTTTGCAGGCGCGACAGCAAGACATGCGAGGCCAATTAGACCAAAGAGCCATTGATACCTCCACGCCGCCCTTAATTACCACCCCACCTACACGAGTCAGCACCAGCCGTAATTGCACAGGAAGCGCTCCGTCCTTGTCATGCGAATACGAGCATGACATCCGCAGGTGACCAGAGCACTCATGCGCACCAAATTATATATGTTTGTGTATGTTCTCATCTTAAACGCATGTATAGTGTATGATTGTGTCTATGTGCACGCGTGCGGACCTATGGATTGTGATCACATTACAATCAACGCTTATAGGTAATTATGTAACAATGAACAAAGTACTAATCACCTTTGTCTTGCGATAGGAAATGCTCTAAGATAGGCATTAGCTGTCCAGCCAAGCAGGGCACAATTGAGCTCGTGCTGCAGATTGCAAAGAAGCTGGACTTGCGGTGCCGAGAATCATCAGTGCCAGCAGTGGCCATGTATGTGGTGGCCTCATTGTGCGACCCAGGGTGTATCACGCTCTCCCAAATCTCAGACGTATGCGAAATTTCACAGAATCTCATCTGGAAGACCTACAAAAAGCTATACGATCATCTTGAGGAAGTTCTTCCTGAATGTCTCTCCCATGAGTACGACTTGACTCTTCTCCCGGACCCTCATCAGGACATCCGCAAGTGTATAAGTGCTGGATGTGCGCCCGCCTCTAGCAGCTGTAGAGCTCCCTTCAAAAGGCCTCGTAATTAGATGTAATATAATGTAACGTACTGTTACAGGAGAGAGAATGAACCAAACTGAGAGTGCCCTTCTATGAGAGTGCACCTCCTTATATTAGAGGAAATCCCTACTTGCCAAGAACCTAGGGTGTCCTCCCACACTATGTGGTCGGACACCTAGTGACCACACACACCACACCTCCCCGCTTAGGGGAAAAAAGATGGACATCTTTTCTACAATTTGGGTTAAGAATGGACTTGACAAAAGAGGGATCAACTCCAGTGCCTCATTTGGGGGAGTGATCATACAACGGCTTCGGAGCTGAGGGACTGAGCTTAGGGGCTAAAATCGTCATCATGCCGACATCATCAAGGCATGGAACTCATACATCTCGATCATGCAAACATCAGGTCGCTATCTCGATGTAATGGACAAGACGAGGGACGACTAACGGCTAAATCATAACAAAGAGGTAAATTTTTTACGACATACATCCCTTCCCGAAGGAGTTTGGTGTGATGATAATGGTCATTCAACAAAAACTAAATTGCGACATGAATTAAAGATGAAAAGACTATCACTAAACACATAATGAAAGCTTGAGCTTCACGATTGTAGCACTGCTTCATGACCAGCAAGATTAGAAGATCAGGTACCTCTCCAACAGTCAATTAGGTGCAGCAACTCCTGTCTTTTAGAGCATGCTCAAAACAAGAGAAGTTATCACCATGTATGGATTTCAAACGGGCACCAATGTACATTGAAATGGTTGAGCAAAAGTTATGGATGACAAAGCTGCAATATGATGACTAAATGGGAAGTTTTCAAGAAAGATGTTTATTTTTGTGCCGAATAATGCTTTGCCATAAAGCATCTCCATGGTATCAACAAAGATAGATCACACAAAAGGTGGTTTGATAAAGAATATCAAGATGTTGAAAGTACTTGATAAAGCTTGATGCAACTATGGACAAAGACAACTATCAAACTCATTTGCATACATATAAGGCATTGATTCGAAAGAAGACAAGAAGATGGGAAGTAAAGCAACAACTTTTTCAAGTCCAGGAAAAGGCACGTGCATGTGGAAGATTTTGGAGAAACTTTAGGGACAAGCGGATTGAGAATTTTGGTAACTTGAATCTTTGCACACATTGTAGGAAATTATATAAGTAACCAAATGCTGAAAAAATATCATTTTATGGTTCTCCCATGTATGCCCTCTTGTTTTACTAGTGAGGATGTATGCGGCTGGCTTGAAAAGTTGGCCTCGCAAAGCGGGAGATCTTCAATGTATCAAGCTAGATGATATGGTCAAATGGATACATGATATGTTCAACCTTGCACTTCAACATGGTATGGCTTATGATTGGAGTATTAATTAGATCAAGCCTTTTCATAAATAGGGGATGTAAAGAATGTAAACAACTACTGGACTATAATGATTGGGTCTCTTATGCAATACTTGTTTGGGTGCATAATGGAGATGAAATGGAGTGATTCAGCTGAAGAGAATGACAAGCGTGCAAAAGGACAAGAGGGATTTCCTTGATGCCATAACACCATTGATCATCTTGTCACTCTTCCTCTTCTCATGGAGGAAAGTCGATTGAAAGGAAAGCAATTGTATTGTTGTTTTGCGGATTTTAAGAAAGCCTTTGATATGATTCCACGTAACATTTTGTGGAGAAGGATGGAAGAACTCGAAGTGCCAAGTGAGTTTATGCTTGCGGTTTCTCGAATCTATGAGAAGGTGACATGTCAATTGCGCATGGGAATATGAATTTCAAAAAAAATTGTAAGCACTATTGGGGTTAAACAAGGATGTCTGACGTGATCAGGACATGAGCAAGTGTATAACTGCTCGGCGTCCGCCCACCTCTAGCAGCTATAGAGCTACCTTCAAAAGGCCTCGTAATTAGATGAAATTTTTCATTCTTGTTTATATGCGAGGTCTTTATCAATGCCAATTGCCTCACTTAAGCAACATGCAAGCATCACATAAACGGTTATACGTGCATTGCTCAAACAATTCCATATATTCAACCGGCTACATGATGTTCAAGGTAATTTGGTTATCTACGCAATGTTAAGAATTTTTCTTTTTTCCAAAAATGGAGGAGTTCGTGAGTATGGGAGCTCTATTCTCTCTCTCTCTCTCTCTCTCTCTCTCTCTCTCTCTCTCTCTCTCTCTCTCTCTCTCTCTCTCTCGTTTTCTCAGGCAATTGACACACATTGTATACACATACACAAATTTGTTGGAAATAGGATTGCACGGAAACATACACAACTTGGAGAATATGAAGAAGTAACAGAGAGTATCGAGTGGATAAGTGCTTGATGTCCACCTGCCTCTAGCACCTGTAGACCGGCCCCGAAAAGGATTCATAATTAGGTGAGTTTTTCCTTTCTAGCTCCTTTTTCTTTACGCTATATGTTGGAGCTTGGAAAATTAGAGCATTAACTGAAGCTTCCTCTCTCTCTCTCTCTCTCTCTCTCTCTCTCTCTCTCTCTCTCTCTCTCTCTCTCTCTCCTCTCTCTCTCTGCTCTTTTGGAAAACTCTTTGTCTATATTCTAACCTTTATGTTACAGCTTTTGAGCTCTCAAAGAACATCTATATACCTTTGCACCTCTCTCTCTCTCTCTCTCTCTCTCTCTCTCTCTCTCTCTCTCTCTCTCTCTCTCTCTCTCTCTCTCTCTAGGGAAGTTGACAGACATTGTGCACACATACACATATCATACATGCAGCACACAAAACGTACAAACACGTAATTCATAGACAAAACACATAACACAATACATACAACAACGTAGACAATCACATAGATTAAAAGTGGATAGTCTATACTTGGCAGCATTTGACATGTTACAATGAAAGGCAATTGATAACCAACGTATTTGCGCACAAAAAAAATCAAAAGTATGAATACTAATAATAGATTTTATTCTTCTTAACACTATACAAATAGACAAAATCAATGCATGAATGATCATATTTTTGTTCTACTTCATACTATAAGAATAGACAAAAAATCAAATGAATGTAAATTATCAAAACTAAAAATAAAGTAGATACTAAGAATAGACAAGAACTGGTGGGAATGACTAAATTAACCAATTAGCTAGGGTTTCAATGATTATATATGTCACGATGGTAGATTGCTTAGACGTAATTGTTTTGAAAATGCCAAGGGCTATAGCATGCTCAACTCCATCCTTCCATACTCCCTTTATAGGCCCTTGGACCTCCTAGAGGAGTTCCCTCGACCACAGGATTAGGCCTTGCCCGTGGTCCTACCATTGTCCTGACACTACTCCCACCTTGGAGAAGTATTTTTGTCTTCAATCACAAACAAAAGTGGAGATGTCTTCTTGAAGACACTGATGTTTCCCACAATGACAAAGCCTTCGGGTCCACCTGTCCCCTTGACAGATACCATGATAGTCAACAATACACTCAAGTGCATCGGTTGAGTGGGAGGCTCAATGAAACCATCAATAAAAAACATTAATGTCAACATTGTTGTCCCCCTTTGTAATCGTTTTTGTAGATGGCTTATATCCAAAACCCAATGAATAAAATAGTGTGTAGAAATAATTTCTCAAGATACTCAAACATGTAAGAATAAACATTCTTCACTTTCGATCCAAATGACTTTGCCGACATGTGTCATGAGTAGAGTTCTTCTATCTATCTGATCAATAAGGAACATTGAGCATATCCATATGATCATAAATGAATTCCTTGACTTAATTATATTCCTCATCATTAGTCAACCCCACCATAACTGGTAATATAGGTTGAAAATCGTTCAGAAGCATGAAACAACTAAACCTAGTCGAAACATGCTCCAAACTAGAGAGGAAATATTCCCAATTGGATTGCTTTTCACTAGTGTACTCTCTAAGCATATCCTCTAGCACTTGATTATCACTTGCAAGCTACCCATACTCTAGTTGAAAAGTGGACTCGGTTGGAGTAAACTAACGATGTTTAGGAAATCTATCTACAAGCCGAACTATTGAGTCATGATTGTGTATGATGGTTGGTAGACCCACAATAAATTCTATAGAAATAGGGTTACAGGGAAACATACATAGCTTGGAGAATATAAAGAAGTAATAGTGAGTATAAATGGATAAGTGATCGATGTCCACCCGCCTCTAGCACCTATAGAGCTGCCCCCAAAATGCCTCACAATCAGATGAATTTTGCCTTTCTAGTTCCTTTTTCTTTGCGCCATTGTATGTTGGAGTCTAGAAAATTATAGCATCAATTTAAGATTCCTGTGTGTGTGTGTGTGTGTGTGTGTGTGTGTGTGTGTGTGTGTCACACACACACACACACAAGTAGTTCACACATACACATATCATGCATGCAGCACACAATACATACAAACACGTCAGTCACAGACAAGTACATATGCACACGTAAATCCCACACAACAACATAGACAAACACCTAGAAATTAAGTGGATAGTGTATACTTGGCTCCATTTGACATGTTACAATGAAAGGTAACTCGTGGCCAAAGTATTTGTGCACAAAAAAATTTAAAAGTATGAATAATAAAAATAAAGGTTTTTCTACTTAGCACTAAATATGAATAGACAAAAAACTGTCGTGTCAAGATGAAGTGTAGAAAAATACAATATTCCTAGCACGTGGAAATAATTGCAAACTAAAAATATTACAATTCAAAAAAATTACACAAACTTATCAATATTTTTAATTTTTGTTAGCATTTAATAGTGATTCTAAATGGACTCTGGTATTTTCTTTCTTATATCTGTGAAAATTATTGGCTAAAAATATTAAAATTAGAAGATAATATCACAAAACTTGTTAATATTTTCTTTCTTTTTCAAGCATCTAATAGTGATTCTAAATGGACTCAGATATCTTCTTGTTCTATTTTCTTGCTCACTCACAACTTTGTCCTACATAATTTTTTGTCTTGCCTTATTTGGAGTCCGCCCTTGTTTGAAACTAACGCTTCTATCCTAATGAACCTAATGGGTTCTTGGCTACTGTTGCCGCACAGTCCTGCAGTGATACCTACGCATGCTTTCCGCCTCTAACCACGCTGCCTCTTGCGGGTAAGGGAACCTCTCTCGTCGCTATTCCTTGTAGGTTATATTGCCCGCCTACTACTCATCAACCAACGCGATGGCCAATGCACAAAGGACTAGTTCGGTGCTGCAACCAGTCCACACCGGTGTGGACCAATTTTTTGCAGATAGCAATTTTCCTATGATTTGTGCTGGAGACCACGCTGCAGTGATTCCTGAGCATGCTTGCCGCCTCCGACTAGGTTGCCTATTGCGGGTAAGGGAGCCACTCTTGCCCCTATTCCTTGCAGGTAATATATCACCCCCTATCCCCTGCCTATTGATCCTCAGCCCACACAAAGGCCAATGCACAAAGAACTGGTTGAATGCTGTAACCAGTCCTTTATGCATGGGCAGTTGCATGGGCTGAGGAGCAGCAGGCGGGTAGGTTTTTTTTGAATAGTTTTTTGCAAATAGCAATTTGACTATGATTTGTGTTGCAGATTGAATTTCCATGTTATTTCATGTTGGAATTCCAAAGTTGAATGATATGCAGCGAGTGAGCATTACCAACTCGATATATATTCTCTTGCCATATACACGGCCTGCCATATTCTCTTCCCTTCCACGGCCTGCTACGACACGAAAATGCGACCTCACAAACACGGCCTGCTACGACCTGAAAGTCCAAAAAAGTATCAACATCTTGTTGAAGGAATGGGCATTCGGTTTCAAGGAGTTTCAAATGCTGTTAGAGCCAGCTCACGCCTGCGCGGACTGGTTCTAGCAACATTTTGGACTCCTTGAAACCGAATGTCCATTGGCTTCAACAAGATGTTCATGATTTTTTTGAAAAATTTTCTCTGAAAATATTGTTATTTATTTGATTGCATGATACTTGGTTTGGCAATATTATGAGAGTGCATTTAGTTTGAGACGTCTTGGTCAATGTTGAGATGCCAAAAAAAAGATCCCGGTTCTACTGTTGGAGTTGGACAGCTGTCAGAACTGTTCCGCACCAGCACGGAGCAGTAGTGACAAGCTGTCCAACTCCGGTCCAACGGTAGGACGGCCTTTTTCTTTTGCAAATGTTTTTTGTTATGATAACAATTTACGACAATGTCTTTTTAAGTTTAAGGTATATTATATGTTGCTTAGAATTGTTTGCTTCTTAATATTTTGTGTGAACTCAAGTGTCTACAATTTATGTGGTTAGTATGGAATGATATTGACAAAAGTTTTACACATATTCATTAGGGTAGGCAATTTGAAAATTTAGGCTTTTGATCCAGTTGACATGACATAGTATGTTGGGTTTGATTCTAGATAAATTGAACAGAACAACATGATTCCTTGTCTCACTTTATTTCATAGTCTTAATGTTAAGAAACAAGATACTCATCTTGGTTTTAACCTAAAGTAATAAAAGTTTATAATGATGGATTAAGTAAATTTTATTTTGAGACCAATGATAGAAGGATTATTTAATTTGTGTTTGAAAAATTCTTTGTAGTCATGCAATTGGGAGCAGGGATTAATATTTATGTAATTACGTCAAATTTTGTGTGATCACAAGGTCTTATTGACACATTTACATGATTACACTAAACATAATCACACAGAATCCGGTTAATGGTGACCTCCAAACCCACTAAATTCCCATCGGGCTTTTCATTATTCCTGGCGGGCCCGTTGGGGTTTATCATTTTCCCTGCGGGCCCGCCGAGAATACTGAAAAGCTTGGCAGGCTCGCAGAATTATATAAATCGAGCCGGCTGGGTGTTATTTTGTCTTGCTTTCATCTTCTGAGAGAGAGAGAGAGAGAGAGAGAGAGAGAGAGAGAGAGAGAGAGAGAGAGAGAGAAAGAGAGAGAGAGAGAGAGCTCCTCAACCAACTTTGCAGGTATGTCGAGAGTCGAGAGGAGAGAGAGAGAGGGGGTCGTGTGGGAGCATGCTCTGCATCGTAGTGCGTCGTAGCAGCAAAGTACCTGACCACACGATCCGAGTATGTGTTGTGTGTGTGTATGCGTTGTGTGGTAGGGAGCCTTTTGTCGTAGTGCGCGGTAGTAATAAGATACCTTACCACACAATGGGAGTGTGTGTGTAAGCTGTTCGACGGAACAGTGCTTATCACGGGGGCATCACCTCGGTGACATAGAGAAGATGGGGTCCTTGTGGTAAGTATTGGCTTACTGTCTGGATACTACGTCGGTAATGCGGCGAATCTAGTATCCTTATGGTAAGTCAACTTATCTTCCCCTTTCCCAAAAAACATATGGACATCGATCGGTAACGCAGCTATATGATGTTCGTATGCAGGTCATTGTTTTTTCTTAGATTCAGGTGGCACTCGATCGGTGACGCGGCTAATAGAGTGTCGTTTGTTAGAAGCATCTATTTTTGCATAAATGTGGCATTCAGGTCATTAATCCGATCATACGAATGTCATATAATTTGTATCTACATGTGCAATTAATTTTTTAAGTATTAAGTATATGTTAGACTTGGTCAGCAACGCGGCTGTAAAGATAGTTCATATACAAAATGTATGAATTGTTTGATTTTGTTGTTTTCAACTGTCTATTTGAAATTATATACTAGCTAATCATATTCAAAAGAATACTTTATTCATCAACCATCGCTATTTTAAATGTTCAATTTATATAAATTATATGTAAAAAAGTAATTGCACACAAATTGCATGTTTAATATTCTTTCTTAATCTTTTTAAAGGACTCTCAAGCATTATCGCTATTTTTAATGCTTCATTTACATAAATTCTTTGTAAAAAATCTAAATGCACACAATTTGCATGTTAAATATTCTTTTGTATCTTTTTAAAGAGAATCAATTATCATCGCTTTTTGATTGCTACATTTACATAAATTCTATGTAAAAAAGTGTGACAGCACAATTTGATAGTCCAATTTGCATACTTCTAATGTTTTAAACGTTTTTGAAGTTTTTAAGTAGGTGTGTGGTTTGTTTGAATTAGTATGTGCGCACAAAGAAAAATATAAGTTAAAAATTCAATATATGTTGAAATGTGCCAGACTGTTAACATGTATTGTTTGATCTGAATTAAGTTCTCATAAACCACTTGTTTGAGATACATTTTACACGTGTAACAGGTTGCAATTTTAAGTGAAGATTATTTTCAATTTTTATCAATACTTCCTTGAACATTTGTTAAAGTCTTCAAGTGGTGATTAAGAGTTTACCTGATTGTTAGTGTCATTCGCAATCATGAATTTGTATTTGATATCACTATGAGAGATCGTGGTGTTTACCGCAGGCCATTATCGCAAAACATGAGAGAGGAATTCAAAATGAGGAGAGAGAATCGTTTTGATGCAGAAGCGGCACTTTACCGCACATATTACCGCGCAAACATCCGCGATTATTGCCAAAAACATTACCTCTAAGACAGGCTGGACCCCTTCCCCCTCCCTCTCCCGCGGGTTTCCATTTAAATCCAATACAACTCCTACACTCTCCAAAATGCTTGCTCACTTCACTTAATCTCTCCTTCACTCTAAAAATTCTATACATAAATCATTGAACTCACAACAAAACCATTACAAATACTATTCATAAGAACATAACAAAACATTTGCAAATTAATCATATACTACACCAAGTGAAAGAATGGAGAGTTTTTTTAATTCGCATCTTGTATAAGATCTCTACAAGCACTAGGATCCATATTTAGACCCATAGTATTCAAATCAATAAAAAAATTTAGAGATTCTTCCTCCTCTCCATCACCTCCTGTAGAATCATCATCGCTTTCTCCCTCTTCCTCCTCCTCAAGATGACTATTTGCAAGGCTTGGCTGACCTTCTTCAACTTCTACTACATCTTCCTCTACATCTTGTGGTGATGGTAAGATGGGATCAATTACTGGCTCAATGTCCGTCTTTGCAAAGATAGATCTACCCCGCGGCGTGACTGGAATGACATACCAAAGTCTTCTTTGAAATATACATGGCACATAAAAGACCTGTACGTCACACACTAAGAATAAGCTGATATACATAACTTAAATGTTTAATTTAAGTTAATTGCACATAGCCTAAATTACCTGCTCGCAACTACTAGGATACACCAAGTTGTCAGTTTTTCCCCGATGGAATTGGGTGGAATCCACCATAATGAGCCCATTTTCATGTCTTTTGACCTCACCCGCAAACCATCGACACTGAAAGAGGATTTTGTGAAAATATCTGAAATCCACTTTGATTATTCTATCTATAGTACCACAATATCTGACCTCATCTGTTGTTGTGTCAAATTTTCCCATCACGCCACAATCATTAGTGGTCCGATGCTCATCTATCTTGCAGGTGCGAAAATGTCGGCCTTCGGACCAAATGGAGTTGAAAATGAGACCCTAAAATCACAATGCATAAGAGGTTACATCGCGTTTCATTAAGTGATTTGCATACATGCATACATAACATATACACACTCACCTTGCGCAAGCATCCTCGCGCATACTCTCATTCTTTAGGGCTTATTTGTTCTCCTTGTGCTTTGGCATTGGTCATGGCATTATGGATCCACTCCACTTGAATCAAGTCAGGATATTTTTCAAGCTCTTTGGGAAAAGGAGGTGCACGTCTACCTCCATGGGACCTCTTCCATGCATCTCTATCCCTTTCTCTAGCTGCGCGGGCTTCCAAGTACATATTGACCCATTTGGTCATGATAGTGGCATTGAGTAAAGAGTAGTTGTTGACTATGGCATGAAACTCTCTATCCATGACCAAGAGTGAGCCTTTTCCACTCGGAATGGTTGAGTGCTTCCTACGATCCTCCTCTTCACTCCACAGATGAGGCAATGATGGATCCACTGTGATGAGATACTGTGATACATACACAAATGCCTCCTACACCACCCAACCTTCTACCATGCTCGCCTGAAAACATTAAAACCACATATTTTTATTAGTAACTCCATAGCGTTTAAATGCTATCTATATTGTATTTATTTTGCATACCTCCGGTTGTGACCTCAATCTAACAAAATCCTTTAAAGTCTTCAAGAATCTCTCCAAGAAGAACATCCATCTAGAGTGAACCACCCCACAAATGGCAATCTCCTCAACAAGGTGAAGCAATAGGTGTATTTGGCTAACAAGGATTGTACGTGGGAATGCATCCTCAATAGCACACACTGCCTCTACTGCTAGCTGATGGGCTACTGGTATGGCTTCTACTTCTATCTCCTTGGAGCTCACAAATCTACAGGGCAAACGTTATATAGTAGATGAAAAAAAATTCCAAAGTTCATGCATGCACAACATGATATAGTACTTGAAAAAAACCCATTACCTCACAATCTCACCCACTTTGAATATTGTAGCCTTCACCTTAGTACAAACTACAAGCAATAAAACATCTTAGTGAATGTCAACCTATATATAAGGACACACAGACACCACAAATTGTTCTACTCTTACCTGAAGGATTTTATGCCAATCATGGGATTTCAATCCATACAATTGAGTGGAGCCACCCTTTTTGGTTTTTGTGAAAGCATCTTTGAGTGACCGCATATATCCCGTTGGAGTTCTGATGGATGCAATAACTTGCTTTGTCCGCTCTTGGTCTGCCTTTGACATTATCCACGGTGCTTTTGGGAGAATCATCTTTCCCCGCTCCCTCATGCGGGGCGTGGCTAAAAGGGGGAGACGTCTAATGGATCTTAAATCTTCCCTAGCACCCAATGAATCCTTCTTGCCAATTATGTGATCCCATATAGCTTGCCCAACATTTTTGAATATATGCATAGGGTCCAATAAGTGCTGAATTTTCAAGGAAGCCCAATAGGGGAGCGAGAAGAAGATTGAGTACCTCGACATACCCTTTGGCAACCCATTGGGAGGCGGTGAGGTACTATGATGCTCCTCCCAATGGTTCGCCCAATCAGCCATGTTCCAATGGAACGGCGGCACTCCATTGATAGGGGGAGCATATCTACGATGTGAAGGAGGTAGGAAGTGATGGTTGTTGGGATAGATCACCTTCCCAAGAAGAGGAGGTCTCTCTGTCACAAGGGAAGGGCCACAAGTGGGACACTCACTATGTCCAGATGTTGCCAATCCTGCCAAGAGGTAAACAAACGTTACACATGAGACGATAAACCTAAAGCAAAGAGTACAATTAACATGTGCATACTTACCAGATACCTCTCCAAATCCTGGGTAATCATGCATGGTCCACATGAGGATGCACTTGATGACGGCATTGCAGTCTCATGGTGGCCGTGAAATGTCAATGACATCTATGCCTCTCTATAGTTCTTGAAGCTCATCAATAAGAGACTGCAGATATACATCCATGTTTTTTATCTTGTGCTTTCCTGGAATGAGAAGTGATAGTAAAATGTTTCCCTTTTTCGTTGCCTCCCAAGACGGAATATTGTAGTTTACAACAACCACCGGCCAAGTGCTCCATGAAGTAGAGTGGTGCCCAAATGGATTCACTCCATCACTAGCTAACCCAATCCTCAAGTGACGAGGCTCATCCCTGAACTCTGGCCATGTGTCCTCTATGTGCTTCCACGCTGGTGAGTCAGCTAGCACTCTCATAATACCATTTGTGGAGCGGTTTTTTGCATGCCAACTCAAAAGCTCGCTTGTACCCTTCGATCTAAACATGTGTTGGATGCGAGGGATGAGTGGAAAATGACTCAAAACTTTACGTGGAATTCTGTTGCTCTGCATTCCTTCTTTGAACCTAGGCTCCCCGCACGATGGACATGTGTCACAATCGGCATGCTCATTACGAAAGAGCACACAATCGTTCACGGAAACAGGAATGCGATCATAATCCATCCCTAATGCAGTCACCACTTCGCGGGCTTTTCGTCTGTTCTCTGGCATGTGATTGCTAGCTGGCAGCATCTTTCCTAGCAACCTATCACAAGAAGAAAGTACATTAGAAGCTAATTTATGCACTCCACAAGCATCCTTCACAATCTGTAAACATACCTCAAAAGTGCGTCGACACTAGCATTGCTCCATCCAAACATTGCCTGAAGGTTAAGGACTTCGAGAGAAGCCCTTAAAATGGAGTAAGAGCATCTATCATATACTGTGATGTGTGCCGAATCGAGTAGCTCACTCCTCGTTCGCTCGGAAGCTTCTTCGCATACACACTCTGGTTCATGCTCCTCCTCTCGTGCAAACAGATCCTCAACCATTCTATGCAAATGGTCGTCTTCTGCATCCACGTAAGGAGATGGGATGTGGTCACTTGGATAAGAGGGAGCAGCAGTACTTGGCTGATTTTATGTGCTTCCTCCCTCTCTAATGGATTCCTGGTGCATGCGCTCTTCCACCCTCCTCCACCAACCACACGCCAATGTGGGGTGACGTCAATAGCCGCAACAATTCGCGGATCGTTTGTTTCCATCGGTGCACGCTTGCGAGGATCGTCGCATAGTCCATAATCTTCTACATGGCTCAAGCATATCCGTCGAAATCGAGCAATGGCGCATTTGCACCGCACGCATGGGCATGGTAATCGCTCGGCCAACCACCGTGATCTATCCGGTTCAGTGGACGGGCCAAAATCATCGCAAGCAACCTACATTAATAAATTACATACACTAATTAAAATCAAATTACCAAAGAATGTTAATAAAATATCAGTAAAAAGTAAAAATTAACCATTTAGGTAAAAATGTCAATTTCAAAGTACTAGAAATACTTTCATTTTATATATATTTTATAAAAAACATAGTACCAATAGATTGTGAGGATCAATAGTAATAATGTCAGAACGTGGCCATCTGTTTATTTGGCCCGAATTTGCGCCGCGGTAATATACGCGGTAATGTTTGCGATAAGAGACGCGGTAATAGGAGCGGAAAATCAAATTTCAAATTTTTTTATAAATAGGGACACCCGTGTGCCCCGCGAAGTTCAAAGCCCTAAAATTCGAATTTCATCGTCTTCTCCACAGAAGCCGAGAGCGCGAACCTCACAAGCTTGAGCTATACTCTTCTACTCTCCACCATCTCTACTCTTCCACTCTCCTACCCTCTCCCAACAAGTGCTTCAATTCCATGTAAGTTTTGTTGTTATGCTTTTTGATTTTTTCACACGCATACACACGCATGCATACACACACACGCATACACACAAACACACACATACACACATGCATACACTCATACACACGCATGCACACACATGCATACACACACACTAATTAGTGCATGTGTACGTTCTTTACACACTAATTAGTGCATGTGTTCTTTACACACACTAATTAGTGTAAAGACACACCAAAACTTAAATTTGTTAATTATTAGTTACTTGCAAAATCTAAACTTGTTAGATTTTATTGCTTGCATAACCTAATATGTTAAATTTGGGATTGGCCATGCACACACTAATTTGTGTGTGATTAGTGTGTGCATTGACCAATGTGATTGGTCAATGTAAACACTAATTAGTGTGCTATTAGTGTGTGCATTGGCCAATGTGATTGGTTAATGCACACATTAATTAGTTTTGGATTAGTGTGTGCATTGGTCAATTGGATTGGCCAATACACACATTATTTAGTGTATGTGATTAGTGTGTGCATTGGCCAATGTGATTTGTCAATACACACACTATTTAGTGTGTGATTAGTGTGTGCATTGACCAATGGAATTGGCCAATGCACACACTAATTAGTGTGTGATTAGTCCAAATACACAAGCCAATGCACACACTAATTAGTATATGTTAACACACACTAATTAGGGTGTGCACAATCTAATGCACACACTAATTAGTGTGTGCACAAGCCAATTACACAAGCCAACACTAAAACACACACTAATTACGTTAAATTAAACAACAATCAACACAAAAACAGAAACATACCTCCATGATTAAGTCGTAGGTGACGTATTAGGCCCCAATGACCGTCCAAGTTATCACGCAATCGATCAAACTAATCATAAACACAATAATCTCTTATTAGTCAATACACACACTAATATCTTATTAGCACTTGAGGCTTTGCAAGACTCTTTTATAGGTTGTAGACACACATTGGATTCTTTCAACATTGGATACTATAAAGAATCCAATGTTTGAAAAAAATCAATGTGTAACTTTTTAATCATATATTCAAATTTTATACCCTAGTTTAATCTTTGTCGTAATAAATGCAGACCATGTCTTCTTCTTCCACACCACGCTTTCGCAGCATTGAGGATTTCATGGCAGATGGGATGTCATATCCCGACGCTCTCTCTGCCTATCATTCACAGACGTCGCCTCAGCAATCATCATCAGGGTTCGGCTCGTTTCGGAACGCTCTAGGTGGGTCCACTGCCGTACCTGTGACCGATCCAGATGTGGAGAGGACATTGCGTTTTCAGGATGAGTGGTTAGGTTCACAGCAAACCCTTACACAGCGCTATTCACCGGTGCAGCTAGCAGCTTTTGGATTATCAGAGGTCTCTACTCCGACTGGTGGCACTCCATACCTGCAAAGTTTTCCAGCTACAGCTCTAGGTTCAACTTTTCCTTCACAGGGTCCAACGCCCCAGGGTCCGACGCCGTTGGGTGAGACGCCATAGGTTTTGATGCCACAGGCGTCCACCTATCCCACCTTGTGTCCCAGATTCACGTTGGCGCTCTTCTGGCAGTCAGCGTCAAGGCAGCTCGCGCGCTAGTGCCGGTCGATCTCGACGAGGGAGCGGAGCTAGTTGTTGTTTTGGGGGGGGGGGGGGGGGGAAGTACTACAGATTCTCCTCCACAGTCACCGCTCCCTGCTCCAGCAAAAGATGAGGACCATGACATGCCTTCACCAGATGCTCGCGGGTTATACTACCAAGTTCATAGAGGAGGTATGGTGTCTCTCGGGACAGCACAGGGCAGGAGATTCCGCACACACGTCAACCAATTAATCCACTCCACATATATCAATTGTTTTCTCAAATTTGATCAGCAAGATCCCTACAACCTCACATATATAGAGACAACCATGCACATGCGTTTCCCCAACCCTGAGGGGCAACAATTCTCAAGGAAATGGTTGCAAGAGCATGTCAAAACATTTCTGAAGAACAAAAAATCTAGTGTGAGGAGAGCGTCAAAGAAGACAATGGAGTCTCCAGAGCATAGCTATCGGCCAGGAAATGTCCATGATGTGGAGTGGGAGACCGCTATGGGTGAGAAAGAGGACGAAAGGGCAACCGGTGCGAGGATGTATACGCGTCAAGTGGAGGCCAGATCCCATTAGACTCCTACGCATTATGGTTCGGGAGGAAAAACGGCTTGGAAAGACAAATATGTAAGTAAAAATATTAGTTTTATTGTAAAAAATCTAATGTTTTTCATTTAATTAATTGGGTGCTATTTTTTGTCAGTATAACATTACCATGAGTCGCCCGACCAGAGAAGTGCAGCGATATAGAGAGAACCATACCGAGTATCAAACTTGGTGTTGGTTGTTTGAAAATCAAATGATCTCTCGAGAGGAGTTCGAAAATGCGTGCAGAAGTCTGCAACATGTAATTTTAATCTTATCAAAATAATCAAATTGTTGATTTTATATCAAATATTAAATAACAAAGTGTTAATTGTTTTTTTTTTATGGTTTTGCAGAGTGAAGGAGTTCCACGTGAAATCTGACAAAACAAGTGAATCCAACATTTGTACAAGGGACACATGTCGGCCACCTTGTCATGCATCCGGAGTTGGTCCCCTCGTCTACTTCAAATGTATCCTCATCTTCCCAATGTCCAGTTTGCTACAAGTATTTTGATGGATGGAGTGGTTATTATACATTGACATGTGGTGATTATTATCATTTAGTTTGTCTTATTCGTTTGATGCAAAATAGTAGTCAATGTTCAATCTGTTCACAAGATATTCCACAAGGATATATATAATATTTGGCATGGAAAACGAATATAAATTCAAGCAAGCACGCCCAGATATCCCTAGCACAATTAGAAATCTGTTTGATGAGCAAGATGCTGCTTCAGGGCAACACAATTGAGATTGACAAACTATGTACTATTGTGAATATGAAGCATTGTAATTACTCAAAACACATTTGAATACAAGGTCTTTTATAATGGTTTTTGACATTTACTCGTTCTACTCTCAAGCTATATTGAATCAATTGAGTTTGTTGGAGCTATATATGGCTCACTCTACTCAACTTGGTCTCACCTATATATTTGTATCTTGTCCTCAATATGAATCAGTCTTTGGGAGCGTATATGGTGTGTCTCTTGTCTCGTCTCTCTCTCTTTCTCTCTACATCTCAACATGGTATCAGAGTGGTAACGATCACGCGTCGATTCAATTCATGGTGACAAAACAGTATGTGTATGCGATTCGCACGTAAGTTTAAAAATTACTACAAATTTTATTTTTTGAGCGTTGATTCTTGTTAACTGTGGTTGTTTTGTGTTAAGAAGAATATGATTAGTTTTTTGTGTGGTGTTTATTGCTAATCAATCTAATCGTTGATTACGTTTTCTTGTTGATGACACCCTGAACTTCATCTCAATTTTTGGGGGTCTTCTACTCAAAATTTGGAGAAACGGGAAAAGCGCTATGGAGCATAGCACAATGGCACTTTTCATCCAAAACGTGTTCGTCTCCTCGAGCTCTTCGATTTGAGTTCTAGGTTTGCGTCAATCGGAGTTCGCAGCAGAAAGTTATGTTGTTTTTACTGCAATTGAGCTTGACGCAGCTTTCTTCATCGTACTTCTTCGTGAAGCATCCGCAATCGTTTTTCTAATTTTGGCGTTAACTTTTTCGAGAAAATTTAGCTTTTTTCTATTCGTATTGTGGCCGTCAATCTTGCATCTCACACCACTCTATTTTGAGGACTCTTTTATTATTAACGTCTCCTTTATCCTGCCTTTTTGGGTGACGTCTCTCACATCTTTGGACGTTCCTTGAGCATCCTTCTTGCATTTATCATTGACAGAACGCAATCCTCATATTTCTCTCATTCTCAATTACGGCCTTCACTATATATGGTCTGCAGATTCTGCGATCTTATCTTATACGTCTTCTCGCAACAAGATATGGCTATGACTATTCTCATCAACGGCTTTCCTTCTGGCCAGCGTTTTGTTCCTCCTTTCCAAGGCCAAGGATTTCCAGGCTGGAAAGCAAAGATGTTGTTAATTCTTGAAGGCGATGAACTCTCTGATGTTGTTCTTGGAAATGGTGTTTGTCCATCTCAGCCTGTTGATACGGATAATGATAACGTGCTTATCACTGAAGGACCTGTATTTGAAGATTGGAATGTTGCCTATACGGATTGGCAACGACGTGATAAAGCAGCTCGTCGGTATATTCTTTTTGCTCTTATTGATTCCCTTTTGCTTGATATGTATGAACTGCCTACCTCCCACGATATATGGAAGTACCTTATTGCAAACTTTCAGAAGAAATCTATTACAGAAATACTTTATTTGAGAGGGTTGCTTAACACGTTACAATATGAAGTTGGTACTTCCATGACGGGACATATTGAATCTTTCAAATCTATTATTAATCAACTTGCTGCTGCCGGTGATCCTGTTCCACAAAAGCAACTGATTACACTTCTCCTTGATACGGTGAAGGACTCTTCTTATGATAACATTGTTACTATTCTCTCTAATAAAGATGGTATTGATTTCGACCAAGCCTGCATGTCTTTAATTGAATACTCTCAACGTCAAGAACGTCGTAATGCTGGTCATGATACAGCTATGATTTCACAAGAGGAGACTGAGTCACAACAGATGGAACGTGCTTTCTATGCTCGAAGGCGTCCATTTCAACGAGAAAACCGCAGAGGTGGCCGTCACGGTAATATTTTTTCTTGTCTCAAATTTCCTAATAAGCAATGTTCTTACTGCAACAGAAATGGCCATACTGAAGATGATTGTTGGGCACCTCAATATGATGAAGAACACAATATTACCACGAAACAACCACGTTTATCTAGATACTCTTCTTCTTCTTCTTCTTGTGAATATTGTGGACAATCTGATCATCCCACTCATATGTGTTATAAGCATCGATTCCACACAGATCGTAATAGAGCATATGCTACTGAACATCGAAACAACATTGTACCAGAAACAAGCTGCGTCCTATGTTCAGTTGCTCCAAATAGAATACTTCATGTACGTGATGGATCACTTCTTATTGTTGATTCTGGTGCTATAGGAAATATGACATATCAGTCTAAGTGGCTCCATAACTATCATCCACTAGTAGTTGAACGTGTTGTTTATCTTGTTGATGATACTGACAGACGCAAAGCAGACCCCAAACCCCGACGGCCTCTAAAACGCCGGGGGCCGAATGGCTCGCCTCGAGCCTGCCATGGTAAAGCGAACAGGGAACACCACCAAGCTTTGAGCGGCTAGGACGCAAAGTCCACGGTGATATGAACACCGCAAGCCTACACACGGAGAGAGAGAAAAGGGGGGAGAGAGAGAGAGAGAGAGAGAGAGAGAGAGAGAGAGAGAGAGAGAGAGAGAGAGAGAGAGAGAGAGAGAAAGAGAGAGAGAGAGAGAATACTTACAATTGATGAAAACAATCTCGGGGGTGTGAGGGTGAGTTATTTCTGCAATATTTACAAGGTGGCATGCCGTGACGGCAAAGAGGTAGGGAGAGGAGATGGTGCAACCTACTTGGTGCGTTGTCTAGGGCGACTCAATGACGGTGAATACTCATTGCCAAGAGCATGCATACGTGTGTGCATCGACCATTGGAGTCAAGAGGTGGATGTGGTTCCCTTCGCATGGTGCAATCTCCAAGGCAAACCCAACACACAAGACCCCCTCCCCGTGATGGTGATGGTATCAATCCCTCCTACTACACTCTACCCAATGCTTGGTTCCACATAAGTTGCCCTCCCCCCCCCCCGATAGTGACCTCTCAGTGCCAATTTATACGTGTTCGCTGCTTGGATTATGGTAATCCCAGTGAGGTTAGGGTAATCTTAATCGGGGAGACAAAGCAAGTGGTGGGCCCGGTGTGGTTTACCCCTTCTTTGTTTTGGGGAAGGTTATTAAAAGATGGGAATCTCTAGGTGGGCCTTTGTCACCATCACCTAGAGAGAGGATATTTACAAAATGGAAATTTACAATGGCTCGGGTGAAAAACTGAAGATAATGGTAAAATAACCTAAAAATTACTAGGATGGCGTCGTGGTTGCGTGTTGCCGGTGAATGGCGTGCTGCCGGTGCGTTGGTGTCGAGCGTACTTCTTTTCAGAGTCGGCCGGGGCATACCTTTGGTGCATTTCTGTTTTTTGTTGTTGGCGGCACGTGCTTTGGATCCTTCTTCTTTTTGTTTGTTGATGTCGTAGCCTTTTCCTTTGTATTGTGGTGCAGTGCGTATATACGTGTGTGTATGTATTTGTGCATGAGGCGGGTGTGTGTGTGTTTTGTATAGGTATGTGTGTGCGAAAGCGTGCATGGGAAGGGGGGCTATATATATATATATATATAATGTATATATATAATTTTTTATTTTCTTTTTCCTTCTGCGGATGGCCGGTGGCTTACTCTTCTGCGCAAGGCGGAAAGGGAGGGGGGCGTAGGATAGGGGGTGTGAGTGTGTGTGGGTGGGTGAGTGTGTGTGTGTGTGTGTGTGTGTGTGTGTGTGTGTGTGTGTGTGTGTGTGTGTGTGTGTGTGTGTTGGCGTATTTGCTGTTGCCCGCATGGCGTGTGTGTGTGTGTATCGAATGCAGCGCACGGCGCACAGCGCATGGGGAGAGAGAGGAGAGGGGGGGGGGGGGGGGGGGGGGGGGGGGGGTGGGTGTGTGGTGGGGGAGGGGGTGTGTGTGGGGGGGGGAGAGAGAGAGAGAGAGAGAGAGAGAGAGAGAGAGAGAGAGAGAGAGAGGGAGCTTGGCGTGGCCGTGAGAGGGAGAATGAGGGAGAGGGGGAGGGGATAGGGGTGAGGGGATAAGAGAGAGAGAGAGAGAGAGAGAGAGAGAGGGAGCTTGGCGTGGCCGTGAGAGGGAGAATGAGGGAGAGGGGGAGGGGATAGGGGTGAGGGGATAAGAGATAGAGAGAGTGTGTGAGGGAGAGTGAGGGGAGAGGGGGAATGGCGGGGTATGGGAGATGTGTGGGTGAGAGGGAGAGGGGGGGGGGGGGGGGGGGGGGGGGGGGGGGGTGTAAGGGAATATATCTGCGGGCCAAAGGGGGGGGGAATGAGTCCGGAGGGGGGGGGGGGGGGGGGTGTGAATGAGCCGAGGGAGGGTGAGGCGAGCGGGTGGGGAAGAGATAGGAGGGGTCGGGGGGAGGGAATATTGGCGGTCCAAAGAGAGGGGGGGGGAAATGAGAGTAGAGGGTAATGGGAGAGGGAATAGGGTGAGTGTAAGAGTGAGGGGAAGGAGGGGGGGGGGGGGGGTTCTCACGCGGCTCACACCAATGGAGCACGAGAGAGGGGTTGGGGGTTCCTTCTCTGAGTTTCTGCATGGCCGGGGAGGGTGAATCGAGAGGAGAGAGGTATTAGGGAAGGGGGGTATGTAGGGAAAATGGGGGGGGAGGGAGTGCGAGGGTTTTATCCGATGCCCGTAGGGCGGGAGGGGGAAAAAATAATTTACGGTGGGGGGGTACTGAGAGTGGGGGGGGTGTAATGAGTTTTTTTCTTTTTTTTCTACTTGATTTCGGAAAGTCGACTATCATTAGCCCTCTCTCTTTTGTCTAGAGGCATTCATGCTTCTAGCCCTTCTTCAGTTTCTTGAGCTGTAGAGTTAGAGGGTTATCCCTCTTCTGGAATGTCTAGCACGAATTCTGGGTCAAACCTAAGGAAATACCTCTTCAGTCTCCATCCATTGACTCTAGTCTTGTGAATTCTCCCATCTGCTTCCATCAGCTTATAGTTGCCGTTGTCGTAGCGCTTCTTGATGATGAATGGCCCTTCCCATCTGGATTGAAATTTCTTATCCTTCGTGGTATCAAATCTATTGTCGTATCGCAGCACTAGCATGCCTTTTTCCAATCCTTTCTCTTTAAGCCCTTGATTGAAAGTGAGTCGGCGTCATTCTGCCTGTGCTGCATAGTGATTGATTGATTCTTCCCTATCTAGTTGGAGTCTCTCTAGATCCAAGATGTGGTTTCGAAGGTTTACGATTGGACGGTGGGTCTGGCTGGCCAAGACTCGTAAGCTGGCTATTTGTACCTCAATGGGTAGAATTGCCTCCTTCCCATAAACTAGATGGAAAGGGGTGAAACCTAGTGATGTTCGGAACGTTGTTCTATAGGCCCAAAGAGCTGCCATGAGATGTTTATCCCAATCTCCTGTATGGTTGTTCACCTGTTTTGTGATGATCCTGCAAATCATTCCATTTACCTTCTCTACCAAACCATTGCATTGTGGATAGTATGGTGTGGAATGCCGACGTGTGATGCCTAACTTCTTCATCAATTCTCCTACCACATCACCTCTGAATCCTGGTCCTCTATCTGATATTATCTCAAGAGGAGTGCCAAAACGGCAAATGATATGCTCAAAAATGAACTTTTCCACCTCTTGGCCTGTAATGCAGGTGGTGGCCGTTGCTTCTCCCATCGCGTCATGTAGTCTACACCCACTATGATGTATAGATACCTGATTGGGCCCTTGGTAAGGGACCAATTGCATCTATTCCCCATTTCTCAAATGGACCATATGAAATGATAGGGGTTTGTGGCTCGTAGGTTAGCGTACGATCACTGGCCACTTGACAAGCCCTACATGTTTTACACCAATGGTGTACATCTCTGTTCAAACTAGGCCAAAAGTATCCTGCTTGTAGAATCCTCCTACTAGTGATATCTAGAGCAAAATGACCACCGTAGACGCCGTCATGGCAACTTGAAATTACCTCTGTGATTTCACTGGAGGTTGGCACCCGCCTGAGAATTTGATCCTTGCCCTTAAAATACAAGTGGTCGTCTATAAGGCGGTACCTAGTAGCCTTCCTTACGAGCCATTGTTTTTGGCCTTTAGTGTGTCTTTTTGGACATTCCCCTGTATTCAGAAAACTAATGATATCAGGCATAGCGTCACTGCCTTGGAAGAGGGGTAGTTTTAACTTGATTTCTCCTATGGTAACATCTTGTATTCTTTCTTTAGCTAGTGCATCTGCCTCCTGATTTTCTGCTCTGGGAATATGGAAGAGTTTTACTGCTTCAAACGTCTTCAGAAGGTCCTTAACTTGGTGAAGTTGACCAGGTAAAACCTGATTTTTGCACTCCCAAGTGCCATTTATCTGCCAAATCAAAATCAAAGCGTCGCCGAACACATTCAAGCGCTGAATTTTTTGTGAAATACATTGTTCCAGCCCAAGGATTAGGGCTTCATACTCTACCTCATTGTTAGAGTGGGAGTGTAATAACTGCCCCATGGAGAATACTCTTTCTTGTTGTTCATTGAAAATGACCATGCCTGCTGCAGACTGATCCATTGTTCTCTTGTATACTCCGTCAAAGAAAAGAGAGTGAGCTCTCCCTAGCTTAGGGCTCTCTTTATCTGGTATTCCTTCCTTTGCTTCCGTGTTGACCTTCAGCTTCTTCTCGTATTGGTGATGAGTGAGAATTCCTGCTAGACTAGCCCTGGTGGAGTTTTCTACTTGTATGGTGTAATCATACTCTTGTAGTCTAATTAACCACTTTGAAATCCTAGATGAGACATCCATGTGTCGCATTACATATGGGAAAACCTCTTCCATTGTTAGGATTACAAATGGTCTAGGCAAGAGATAGGAGCAGAATTTCGTGGTAGCAAACATTAGTGCCAGAACCATGTGTTCTACTTCGGTGAATCCCTTTTCTAATGGGTCATGACTGGACTAGAGAAGTAAATAGGGCGCATGAAAGAAGTTTTGGGATCCTTTTGCATTAGCACTGCTCCCAGAGTATCATTTCTCACACTAGGGTTCACATAGAATGGTTCGTCCCACTTAGGAGGTGAAATAGTGGGAAGCTTAGATAGGACTTGCTTTACCTCAGTAAACTGCTGCTCATTCTCTTCACTCCATGAGAAAACATCCATTTCGGTGAGTTGTTGTAGGGGAAGGACCACTTGAGATAGTAAGTGAATGAACCTGCTTAAATATCTTACCTTCTGAAGGAAAGAAACCAACTGCTTGGCGGTGGTGGGAGATGATAAAGATACCAGAGCCTGAATTTTGTTGGGGTCAGCCTCGATTTCTTTTTGCTGAAATTACATAACCAAGAAGAGTAACCTTGCTCTCACCAATGTGACACTTGTCCACGTTGAGTTGGACACCCGGGGTTTGTAGCCTGGTTAAGCCGTCATAGACTTTGCTTAGATGAAGGGCTCGTGAGCTATAGATGCAAAAATCATCTATGAAAACCGGTATTGATGTTCCAAAGTAGGGTTGGAAAACAAATTTCACATAGCGTTGAAATGTGGCTGGGGCGTTGGTGAGGCCAAATGGCATCACTCTATAGGCAAAACATCCCCAAGGTGCGATGAAGGTTGTCTTCTTTTGATCCTCCTCCGCAATGCTAATCTGGAAGTATCCTGAGTAGCCATCGCATACTGTGTAGCGTTTGTGACCTGCCACTTCATTGAGTATTTCATCCTGGAATGGGAGGGGAAAATGGTCCCTCTTCGTGGCTACATTGAGAGGTTTATAATCCACACAGACTCTCCATTTACCTTTTTTTTTGGTGTGACTACTACTGAGGAGACCCATTCTGAGTCTTCGATAGGATAGATGAAACCTGCTTGTAGCAAACTCCTTACTTCTTTAAGCAATGCCTCTTGTTGGATTACTCCAAGTCTTCTGAGCTTCTGTACTACGGGTTTACTGCCTTCCTTGAGCTTTATGTGGTGTTGCACTACTGTAATTCGTGTGATCTTACCATAGCCATCAATGAAGAAAGTAGTGAAGTTGCCTAACAAGGAGACATACTCCTTCCTTTCTTCATTGGTTAACTCACTTGAGAGCATTTTTTGTAGCTTACCTGCATCCTCCAATGACTGCTTACCTGATGGTCCCTCTTGGTTTGCTGAGGATGCTTCAGATTGTGTTAATCTGTTTGGGTCTTTAAGAACGACTCCCATTACTTCGATGCTACTGTCACTCCCGTCGGTGGTGGTTGTGTCTTCTCCTGAGGTGGACAAGGAGTCACTGGTGGACTCGTCTTCTGAAGCCTCCAATATCATATTGCGCTGCTTTCCAGTCCTCATGTCATAGAATATGGACTTCCCTTTAGCATCCTTCATCTGGATCATCTCGGTGCTCCAGTCTTGTTTGGCTTCCATGGCCATAAGCCAAGGCCTTCCAAGAATGATGGGGTATCCCTCCCCTTTGTGTGGCATGACGAAGATGTCTACTTCCACTTCCATATTGAATGCTTTTACTTTGACCGCATTTACAATGCCTACGCATTTCACTCTTACATTGTTTGCCATCTTGGCTCGGCAGGGTGCTGGCCTACTTACCTCTAGACCTAGGTGGTGCATCATCTTCTCACTCATGACGCATATTTTCCCGCCACCATCTATGTAGACGTTTGAAATCCGCTACCCTTTGATGTGAGCGTCCATGGTTGGCAAGATGTCATCGAGATCCCTCCCAGAGATAGCCCCAACTATCCGTGGTTTTGATTTCCTAGTACTTACCATTTTCGTCCATTTCCTCCTCATTCTGGGTGCAAGGTGGAGTAATTGGGGTCAAGTTATCTTCGGGCCCTGCATTAACACATCCTGAACTAAGTCATAGGGTTGTGCTTCCTCACCTAGTGAGAAGTCTACAATGTCTATCTTCCGCCGCGGTTTAGCTGCTTGCTTGCTAGACTCGGCTTTCCCTTTCATCTTCTCTTCTTTTTGAGCTGCCTCCTCGTGCCTTGCACACTTCACTCCCATAGCATCCACTTCTTCTACCTTCACTTTTCCTTTGTGCTTCTCTCGAGCTGACTCTTCTACCTTCGCCTTCCCTTTAGCCTCTAAGCTAATGACACTCACCCCTTGGTTCACCGCAGGTGGTGGGGGTAGTGGCGGAATGAGAGGTTGGGGTGGTGGTTGCTGTTGTATGGGTGGTCACAAGATTTGGATTGCTCGGATTGGTCCTGGCTGCCTTGGTGGTGGTCTTAATCTTGGCGGAGAGATCTGATTCTGTCTCCCCCCTCTATTGAAATTCCTCCTTCTTGGGTGTGGGCAGTAGTACATTCCATGGCCGTCTTCCCCGCAATTGTAATAGTGGTATTCTGGGTTCTGCCTTTGTTGTCCTCTTTCTTGTTCTGGATTTCTGCCAGATGCATGCCCTTGCTGCACCAGATGCATAGATAAACTCTCTAGTTGGGTGGTGATGCGACTCAGTAGGTCTTGTTGTTCCTCTGCTGTCTCCTGTGGTTGGACTCTATGATTGGTTGTTGCAGCCACTGGGGTTGATCGGGCCGATCTTGTTTCCTCTGACTCGTTTACTCTTGCTTGCATGCGCAACTTCTTGTCTTTATGGCGGGCTACTTTGACTGCCAACTCATATGTTGTAGGAAACCTTCCCTTCACCTTCTCTCTAAGCGGCGACCATAGACCAACAATGAAATAGTCCTTCTTCAGGAAATTAGGCACTCCTTCGCCTTCCTCCAGTGTGGCAATCCACCTCTCCCATAAGTCCACAAACTTTGACTGGTAGGTGGTGTACTCCAGCAGGCTTGCCTGCTTTAATTCTCTCAATAGCTGCCATAGCTTCTCCGAGGTTGTGCCTCCACCAAACCTCTTTACAAAAGCAGCCCTTAACACATCCCATGCATTCTTGGTAGCCTGGGGCAATGCATTATACCAGGACTTGGCCTCTACTTTCATCAGTAGAGGAAAAATTCTGAGTCGTGAAGCGTAGTCATCTTTGTTGGAGACGACACAAGCAATGTCAAAATTGTCCAAAAAATCAGTGGTGAGATCCTCACCCTTCTTTCCACGGAACGTGGGGAAAGAAACACTTGCCATGGTGGTGACTCGGGAAATTACAAACCTTATTTTTTATTTTTTCACATCAACAGCAACGGCTCATAGCGGTTTTACAGGGGCGAACGGATAGGCTAAAACAGGATAAAAATAGAGACATTAAAGGAATGATGGTAATCTAGTATGGGGAGAATGATAGGGTTCGGGTAATTGAGGATTTCTCCTAGTACTGCTGCACCGAACAGGTAAATGATCTTCTGTTGGTAGAAGACTTTCCTATCTACATAGATATTCACATGCATATGCTGCAAGAATCTGAACGGGAATGCCGTCGACCCGTTTTCCATCATGCACAAAGGGAGAAATACTTACTTATACTCTTACCATGCCAGTGTTGATGAGTCGGCACATCCACAAGAGGTCGTCACCTTTGACAGTAATTGTAGGTAATTTCTGTAATCGGCGTGTTGCATGAATTCTACTCCATTCAACTGCAGCTCATCTCCAGCCCACTAGGTTTCTCCCGTGGTAGAGAGCTTCTTCAGGATAAGTTGTACAGGGAGGGGAGGAAGGTCCTCCACTCGCTTCCCAAAACAGCGAGAGCAGTAGCCGAACCACTCTTCTCTAGGACATGGGAATCTTCTCACCACTTCTTCTTCTGGATTGTCAAAGTGGATTGGTAGCACTCGCATGCGTCGTGCAAAGCGGTAGGCGACCTTCCGCCGCTTAGCTTCGGATGACTTCTTCTTTGACAAAGTGGGTACAACCCGGCTCTCTGAGCTTGAAGCACTTGCTTGGCCAGATGCTTCTCCCTTCGGGGTCATGTGTTTCCAGGCTAGCCTATCTTCTCCTTGCCCTTGGCTCCAGCAGCCCCTTTAGGCCACTTTGGGGTTTTATCTTTGACTACAGTTTCTTTAGGGAAAAAGAGGCCTCACCGTCTGCTTTTCTTCCTTGACGCGAATGACCTCCTTGCGATGAATGTCAATGTAGAAGACTTCAGCCCTTCCGCTGCCTTCGTTGCTGGAACTAATTGACCGTGTGCCTTGGTTGACAACAGTGATGGCACCTCACCAATCTCCCACCTGATGCTTTCGATTTATAGTTAGAACGAGCGACACGAGATGGAGAATTTACCTCTTGAATGTTGATGACACTGCAATCTGGTAGTAGCACCTCAATGAAGGCGGCTAGGGCCTCCTTCGTCTCTTCTTCTTCCATCCTCCAGTTAGAAAATTCCTTTAGCCACTCGTCCATAATTGATAGTGGGCGTCACTTTCAGTATTGTAAACTGAAGGGTCTTAGAAAATCCCTCCTCAGTGGGGGCACCAAATGACGGACGCAAAGCGGACCCCAAACCCTGACGGCCTCTAAAACGTTGAGGGCCGAATGGCTCGCCTCGAGGCTGCCACGGTAAAGCGAACGGGGGCACCACCTAGCTTTGAGCGGCTAGGACGCAAAGCCCACGGTGATATGAACACCGCAAGCCTACACACCGAGAGAGAGAAAAGCGGAGAGAGAGAGAGAGAGAAAGAGAGAGAGAGATTACTTGCAATTGATGAAAACAACCTCGGGGGTGTGAGGGTGAGTTATTACTGCAATATTTACAAGGTGGCATGCCGTGATGGCAGAGAGGTAGGGAGAGGAGATGGTGCAACCTACTTGGTGCATTGTCTAGGGCGACTCAATGACGGTGAATACTCATTGCCAAGAGCATGCATACGTGTGTGCATCGACCATTGGAGTCAAGAGGTGGATGTGGTTCCCTTCGCATGGTGCAATCTCCAAGGCAAACCCAACACACAAGACCCCCTCCCTGTGATGGTGATGGTGTCAATCCCTCCTACTACACTCTACCCAATGCTTGGTTCCACATAAGTTGCCCCCCCCCCGATAGTGACCTCTCAGTGCCAATTTATACGTGTTCGCTGCTTGGATTATGGTAATCCCAGTGTGGTTAGGGTAATCTTAATCGGGGAGACAAAGCAAGTGGTGGGCCCGGTGTGGTTTACCCCTTCTTTGTTTTGGGGAAGGTTATTAAAAGATGGGAATCTCTAGGTGGGCCTTTGTCACCATCACCTAGAGAGAGGATATTTACAAAATGGAAATTTACAATGGCTCGGGTGAAAAACTGAAGATAATGGTAAAATAACCTAAAAAATACTAGGATGGCATCGTGGTTCCGTGTTGCCGGCGAATGGCGTGCTGCCGGTGCGTCGGTGTCGAGCGTAGTTCTTTTCGGAGTCGGCCGGGGCATGCCTTCGACGCATTTCTGTTTTTTGTTGTTGGTGGCGCGTGCTTTGGATCCTTCTTCTTTTTGTTTGTTGATGTCGTAGTATTTTCCTTCGTATTGCGGTGCAGTGCGTATATACGTGTGTGTATGTATTTGTGCATGAGGCGGGTGTGTGTGTGTGTTTTGTATAGGTATGTGTGTGCGAAAGCGTGCGTGGGAAGGGGGGCTATATATATATATATAATGTATATATATAATTTTTTATTTATTTTTTCCTTCTGCAGATGGCCGACGGCTTACTCTTCTGCGCAAGGCGGAAAGGGAGGGGGGGGGGGTAGGATAGGGGGTGTGAGTGTGTGTGTGTGGGTGAGTGTGTGTTTGTGTGTGTGTGTGTGTGTGTTGTGTTGGCGTATTTGTTGCTGCCCGCATAGCGTGTGTGTGTGTGTATCGAATGCAGCGCGCGGCGCACAGCGCATGGGGAGAGAGAGGAGAGGGGGGGGGGGGGGTTGTGGGGTGTGTGTGTGAGTGTGGGACTGCAGCGCTGCCCGCGAGAGAGAGAGAGAGAGAGAGAGAGAGAGAGAGAGAGAGAGAGAGAGAGAGAGAGAGAGAGAGAGAGAGAGAGAGAGAGCTTTGGCGTGGCCTGCCGGTATCCGGATGAGGGAGAGAGAGAGAGAGGGAGCTTGGCGTGGCCGTGAGAGAGAAAATGAGGGAGAGGGGGAGGGGGAGGGGATAGGGGTGAGGGGATAAGAGATAGAGAGAGTGTGTGAGGGAGAGTGTGGGGAGAGGGGGAATGGCAGGGTATGGGAGATGTGTGGGTGAGAGGGAGAGAGGGGGGGGGGGGGGGGGGGGGGGGGGGGGGGGGGGGGGTGTGTGTTGTCTTGCATGGGGCTTGAGGATGAAGGGGAAATAAGTCAATGGGGGGGGGGTGTAAGGGAATATATCTGCGGGCCAAAGGGGGGGGGGGGGGGGGGGGGGGGGGGGGGATGAGGCCGGGACGGGGGGGGGGGGGGGGTTGTGAATGAGCCGAGGGAGGGTGAGGCGAGCGTGTGGGGAAGAGGGAGGAGGGGTCGGGGGGAGGGAATATTGGCGGGCCAAAGAGAGGGGGGGGGGGGGGGGGGGGGGGGGGGGGGGGGCAAAATGAGGGTAGAGGGTAATGGGAGAGGGGATAGGGTGAGTGTAAGAGTGAGGGGGGGCGGGGGGGTTCTCACACGGCTCACACTGAGGGAGCACGAGAGAGGGGTTGGGGGTTTCTTCTTTGAGTTTCTGCCTGGCCAGGGAGGGTGAATCGGGAGAGAGGTATTAGGGAAGGGGGGTATGTAGGGAAAATGGGGGGGGGAGAGAGTGCGAGGGTTTTATCCGATGCCCGTAGGGCAGGAGGGGGAAAAAATAAGTTACGGTGGGGGGGTACTGAGAGTGGGGGGGTGTGTAATGAGTTTTTTTCTTTTTTTTCTACTTGATTTCCGAAAGTCGGCTATCAATACTACTTGTCAAGTAAAGGGTATTGGAGACTTATATCTTGGTACCTTATCTTCTTCCACTCGAATTTTGCGAGGAGTATTACATGTACGAGATCTTCAACATAATCTTCTTTCAGTTGCTAGACTTGTTGATCTTGGTCTGTTTGTTGGATTTGATCATACCAAATGCCGAATTGAGAAAGATGGACAGACTATAGCCACTGCTCCTCAAAACGGTAATTTGTTTGAACTCTCTCTCAACGATGCTGCAGCAAATGTTGTCACTGCTCTAGGTGATCATGATTGCAAAGTATCGCATCACCGTTTTGTTCATGCTGATTTCTCAAAACTCCTTGATCTTCAACGTCATGATCTTGTTCATGGCATGGATCTTAAAGCCCATCCCCATATGGGAATTTGTGAATTTTTTGCTCTTGGGAAACACAATCGTAAACCCTTTCCTCTTTCAAATACAACTCATTCTCATGACATAATTGATCTTGTTCATACTGATATATGTGGACCTCTACCTTCTTCGAGATCAAAATATCGCTACTTCATTACTTTCATTGATGATTTCTCAAGGTATACGACTGTATTTCTACTTAGACAAAAATTTGAAGCCTTATCTGTTTTCAAACAATTCCACAAGGGTGCGGAACTTCAAACTGGTCGTCGCCTTAAGAAGCTTCGTAGTGACAATGGAGGCGAATATGTTTCTCGAGAGTTTCTGAGTTACCGTGCTGACAGTGGAATTCATCATGAACACACTATTCCATATTTGCCTCAACAGAATGGCATTGCTGAACGAAAGAATCGCACTATTCTCAATGCTGTAAGATGTATGCTGATTCATTTTGGCTTATCTCATGTTTTCTGGGCTGAAGCTACTTTGACAACAGTATTCATTCAGAATCATCTTCCTACTACTGCACCCTCTGGTAAGATACCCATCACAACATGGACAGGTGACATTCCTTCTGTATCTTATTTTTGAACCTTTGGATGTATTGCTTATATTCATGTTCCCAAAGAAACACGAACAAAGCTTGATTCTTCATGGTCTTAAAGTTATTTTTATTGGATATTCTAACACTTCCAAAGGCTACAAATTCTATGACCCTTCCTCCAAGAAAGTAATTGTGAATCGTGATACTACTTTTAACGAGCAGCTTATGGGAGGCTCATGGTCCATGGATGATTCTGATGATACTAAATCGTTGCTTCAGGCTTTTCCATTTCTTTTAGATGATGAAACTTTTCCTATAGAGCAACTTTCCTCTTCACAAGAATCCATTCCGAATGTTGCCAATGATGATATTGATTTTTTTGTTGATCTGCCTATTGAGTTTGAACATGGCTCATGTCATGTTTATGATGACGATATTGCTGATAATTCTTTTTCTACTTCTGAAGATCCGGTCACTTATGATGAAGCTATCTCTTCACCACAAAAGGATCAATGGCAAGAGGCTATGGAAGCAGAGTATGATTCTCTTATCTCTAAAGGTACATGGATACTAACTGAATTACATCCTGGTCGTACAGCTATTAAATGTAAGTGGGTGTATAAGACAAAAGTAAAGGCAGATGGATCTTTTGACAAATTCAAGGCGCTTTTAGTTGCAGAAGGTTACTCTCGAGTAGCCGGTGTTGATTATCAAGAGACTTTTTCACCAGTTGTTCGCATTACAAGTGTTCGAGTTTTATTGGCATTTGTTGTTCAATTTGATTTAGAAGCTCATCAAATGGATGTGCGAACTACTTTTCTTAATGGTGACGTGGAAGAGGAAATTTATATGGAACAACCAGAAGGGTTTGTTATTCCAGGTAAAGAAGACCTTGTTGCTCAACTCCATAAGGCACTATATGGTCTCAAACAAGCTTCGCGAGCCTGGTATTCAAAATTTGATCTTTTTCTCACCTCCAAAGGATTCATCTCTTGCTCTTCAGACCCCAACTTATACATAAAATGCCAAGGTAGCAGTTTTGTGATTCTTGCTCTTTATGTGGATGATACCATCCTTGTTTCCAATGATTTAATATTTCTTCAGCAAGTGAAAAAGTTATTGTCTTTTGCATTTGATGTGGTGGATCTTGGAGAAATTCACTCCTGTCTTAGCATTCAAGTCCAACGGAACCGTACAAAAGGTATTTTATTCCTTCGATAGTCAAAGTTTATTGCAGATACTATTCAAAATTTGGTATGGAATCTGCACATTCAGCCAATACACCTTGTCTTGCGCGCTCTACGAAGAACACTTCTGACAATGGCGGTCAACTTGTCACAAACCAACCTTATGCTAACTTGATTGGATATCTTCATTTTGTTGGCATGAACACTCGTCTTTATATTCTGTTTGCTGCTAATTATCTTGGACAACATCTTGCATGTCCTTCTCTTAAGCATTGGTCTACTGCAAAGTGTGTATTGAAATACTTGAAAGGCACTACAGATTTTGGTTTAGTCTATTGACGACAACTCACATCGGATTCTATGAAATCTCTTTCTCTTTTGGGTTACACAGATGTAGACTGGGCAAGCTCACATTTCTCTATGCGATCTACTAGTGGAAATTGCTTCTTTATAAATGGTTGTCTTGTTTCCTGGACTAGCAAGAAACAACGTTGTGTTGCAGTTTCTACGACTGAGTCAGAATATGTTGCGGCATCACTTGGAGCTCGTGAGCTTATTTGGCTTCGACAAATGCTGGTTGATATTGGTCACTCTCCTCTTTCTAGCACACCCTTATTGTGTGACAACCAAAGTGCTATTAGTCTTGCAAAAGACTATGTTCAACATACTAAGTCAAAGCACATTGTTGTCCATTATGATTATGTCAGGTATGAAGTACTCAAAGGAACCATTATGGTTGAACACTGTCCAAGAGACTAGATGATTGCAGACATTTGGACCAAAGGCCTCAGCGAGTCACGTTTCATCCTCTTGCGCTCGGAGCTTGGAGTTGCTTCGGCCTCACTCTTTCTAGATTAGCTTCTTTACTATTGTAATAGCTTTGTACATATGGCATTGTAATCTTTTACGTACCATGCACTATGCACACTCCACATTTGCACATTGTGATCTCTGAGTCACTTGAATATTTGTACATAGATGCACAATTCACTTTCACATCATCATTGCTGGTTCATATTTTCACATTGTATAGGGGCTTGGGTTTTTCCCTTGAACTCCACAAGGGTTTTTTCATCCAAAGCTAGAGACCTTTGTTTGAGTGGGGGTGTTGGAGCTATATATGGCTCACTCTACTCAACTTGGTCTCACCTATATATTTGTATCTTGTCCTCAATATGAATCAGTCTTTGGGAGCGTATATGGTGTGTCTCTTGTCTCGTCTCTCTCTCTTTCTCTCTACATCTCAATAGAGTTGTTATCTAGTTCTAAGTCTGAGTGTTGTGGTTCTCCTTGTAATTCAACCTCCACATCTATTATCAAATTCTTTTCTATTTTGTCTAAAATGCATTGAGATACACCAGCATTGAACTCTTCTTCATTTTCGTTTTGACAATCATACAACCAGGTTGGTATTTCCTCCTTGTAGCCAGCACTTTTGATGTGATTCAATATCTTTTCGTTGCAAAACATATACACTTCTGTCTGCTAATAGTCTGTTGCGAATAGTGCTGTGAACATACTTGTACATACTCCAGTTTCTCTTTGAACTTGAGTTTGCTACACATTGTGTGAGTACTTTCATTGCAAGGGGAGGTAAGGTAGAGTAATGCTCTCCACTATTCATCATCCACCACTTCCATGCATGTTGCTCTTTTTCCATTACCTGTACAAAATCATTTGCAAAAGAATTTTCAAAATCATTTGCAAAAGAATTTTCTTTCAATCTAAATGTAGTCATTTCTTTGATGCAATCAATTCGGTCTTGAACGTTGGAGTAGAACGTGTTGACCACGTGATAGAAATCGCCTATCACGTGTTGACCACATGATAGAAATTGCGTACCACCTCTGTATTAGACATTAGATCTAAATTCCAATACTCTGGATCGATCATGTAAGCAACGCTATGGAGTGGACTATGAGCGCTCTTCCACCTTGCATGAAAATACTTAGCCAAAAATTTTCGTTGTTTGCCAGAGAATGGTAATCGCCACTCCTTCTCTACTACAGACTCTTTCAGCTCTTCATGATTTTCAAGACTTTGTTGGACTGACCACCATGTCATCCACACTTTGCCCAAGTTTGGCGCCCTTTGATCAAGATTGCGGATCGCGAACATAACGGGCATCATTACATGATATGCATTCGTTACACTCCTCCACCAAGCAACCTTGTTTACATTGACATGTAGACATGTAATTTTATCTTTTACTTTTTCTTTCTGCTTCAACACCAATTTCTTTAATTACATTAATCAAGACCTCAGAAATATATTTTTCACTTTTGATTGCACCAGAACTATCAATCGCCTTTATAAACGTTTCTCGCCTTGGACAAACTAGCATTACATTGATCAGCTGTTTTCTCTGAACATTTGACCAGCCATCACTCACAATCGCACATCTTGAAGGCGAAATATTCCCAATTATTATTTTGCCAACATGCTCTTTGAATTCGATGTAACATTTATCCAAGAAAACATTTCTTATCGTTTGATAAGAAGGAGCTGAAAATCCTGACCAAACTCACCAAGTTTCTTCCAAGCAGCCTTCTAATGATTGCTGTCTACCATGACCAAAGCACTTCCAATAAAGAATATTGCTTTGGCGAGTGCGGTTTGGGCTTCTTCTAGAGACTGCACTCGAAATCTTTGATGTAATGATTTTTGACGCATTTGACAAAGTCCACCTTCATTGTGAGGTTAAAAAGGAACACTGCCTGGAATTTTCCCTCCTTGCGTAGGTTGTTCTCCAAGGTTGTTCTGCGGAGTTAATATTTGGCTCTTGGAACTCTTGACTTGAAGCCACAGAGCTAAATATCTGTTGTCTCTTGCCACCCTTTTTGGCGAACTCTTCTCTCAAACGCTTTGCAACTTGAGGTGCCTGAGGATGTTCACATTTCTTACAACTGTTTTTAGCACTACCCAGAAAATGATCCCTAATACACGGTGCACCGCCAGATTTTGTTGTGTAACAAAATTTACATTGTCACTCCATATATTGGACGCATATGTTGTGAGAATAATCCCACTCTTTGCCAGGAGCTTTTTTATTCTTTGGCTTCTTCGTACCAGTTGTGCCCACATTTTGCTCTAGTGCTTTTAAACTAAAACTGAAGACAAAAGAACAAGATGTTCGGTTTTTGAAACATTTTTCTTATTTTCACTATATATTATAATTTAAAAAGCATTCAATATGAAAGTAACCATGATACACAATATGAGATTTTCAATGCACGCTAGTCAATCCACAAATTGACCACCTATATTGTGAGCAACCATACACATTGCAATGTAGTCTATGCATGGCATAATAACTATAACAATGCTATGAATCTTTCTATGCAATTATTATTATAATGATTATTTATATGTCCACTTTGATTTGCAAACAATAAGACACATCTAATTTCATTTTCTACAAAAAAACAAACGAAAGAAATAAAATATATGATTGGTCATTTCATGCACTAATAATCTATCGTAATACATAATGCACTCTCTGTATAAACCAATGCATGAACTGACGCTGTCTGGGGATATGTGTTTGCTACGTGAGCCGGGCAGGCGTTGGGCCTCTGGCACTGAGAGGTGTGAAAGAGAGAGAACAAGAATAACTGATGCAACTGATTCTAGAAATTGTCGTAATCATCAAGTAGTTGAATAATACTTTGAGTATAACCTAATTCTTAGCCAAGGCGGGTTGTTGAGAACACCGTCACTTGGATGACCTGCTAACTAGGAGTTTTAAGCTCCCACTTTATAGAATTAACAGGGCCGTTAAGGACATCGGGGCTTAACACGATGATTAATCAATCTTTAGTTGATGAAGGCGATAAAAAATCCCTCATGTTGTTTTATCTACTTCAACTTCCCTTGGATTCTCCAATCTTAAATTTTGTTCTCTGCTTCAATTACCATCAGTAAGTTCCAGGTTTCTGCTTACATCTTTGCTTAGACTCCAACTCTGGCTTTAGCTACTATGACTTGTACTCCAACTCCTCCTTGAATTGCCTGTTGTGCCGTCAAAGAGAAATAAGAGAGATATTTCTATTCCTGCTTGATGTCGAGAGTGAGAGAGATAGCCTTTGCCTTGCCTCTCGATGCTTTGTAGTAGCCAACGATGAGCGGAGAGCGAGATAAATAGAGCTGTTCAGGGAGAGAGAAAGAGAGAGAGCACAGAAATAGAACCCCCAAAGTGTGTAGAATACACACATGAGATGATGTATATATAGAGGGGACATGGGTGCCATATATAGAGAAGCCATATATTGAGTATGCTCACATATAAGCTCAACACTCCCGCTCAAATAAGGGTCCCTAACCGTGGATGAAAAAACCCTTGGGGGATCAAGGGAAAAACCCACAGCTCTATATACACCCACCGTTATATTATAAAAATCATTGAATGTATAAATGTTTATGAGTAGCTACATCACTCCTTTTACAATGAATATTTTATAAGGAGCTACATTACTCCTATCCTATCAAATACAATAATGAATACAAAGGTTTAATAAAGAGGTGTAAAGGCTATCAATTAGCTCGTAATCAAAAGTGTCTCCGTGAATCTATTGTGTAGCTTGTCATCAATATGGCATCACGAAACATGTCTTTATAAATCTTTTATTGTCACCAAGTTTGTCTTCATGAAATCAATTCTTTGATCAATCCTACATAGATCATAGACTCAAAAAAAATAGTTATGAAAATTATTAGCAACGTTAGTGAAATTATTACATTCACAATGTCATAAGAGATGGTTCACCACGCCACTCTTTGACAACATATATACGCATGACAACATATAAATATGAACGTAAAAGTATAAGATGCGTGATTATGTGATGCAAATGACATGTGTATATACTACATAAAACAACATTTATCAACGTAGTGATATCAATATCAAAGTATTAACAAAATATCATCATTGTATCAATAAAAATGAATAAATCATCATGGTATCAACGAAAAGCATCATAAAATAATCATTGTATCAACAAAACAACGTCATGGTATCACTGAGAATAACCATGGTATCAACGAAACAACATCATTATTACTGGCATTCTACCAACGAAACAACATCATGGTATCACTGAGAATAACCATGGTATCAACGAAACAATATCATGGTATCACTGAGAATAACCATGGTATTAACGAAACAACATCATGATATCACCGAGAATAACCATGGTATCAACAAAACAACATCATGATATCACCGAGAATAACCATGGTATCAACGAAACAACATCATGGTATCACCGAGAATAACTATGGAATCAACGAAATATAATCATGGCATCACCGTCAATAACCATGGTATCAATGAAATATCATCATGGTATCAACGAAAATCACCATGACCAAAGTACTAACAAAACATCATCATGGTACCATCCTAATCACTATGGTATCAACGAGAGATTATCAATAAAACGATGTAAAATTTATCTTTAGAAGAATAATTATACGAGAATCAATGAATGAGTATATCATATAACAAAAGATCATGTACCAACATTAGCTCGATAGAATTTGAACGATCATCAATGGCTCGACTGAATCAGAACGATATGTAACTGGCTTCTGCAACAAAGTTACGTTAGTAACAAATATATGATTGATGAAGAGAAAATATAATTGAGAAGTTTTCAATTATGAGAAAAATCAAAAGCAAAAAGTAAAATTTTATTTTCAAACATATTCACAGTACGAGAACGATAACCCAAAATCAGTGCGGAATTTAGAGAAAGTTTCTTTTGCAAAGTTGAACACCACATCGATTCAATGGCTCAAGCGATTAGTTTCTGCAAAATCGTTTTCAATTAGTAGAAAAAAAAAAAAAAAAAAACGAAAGTTGCTTTTCAGGCATGTAAGTAGTCCGCAAACGATAACTCAAAATCGGTGCAAAATTTCAAAAAACGTTTTTTTACAATGTTGTAAACCACATCGAGTCTGGTGCCTCGCATAAATAGTTTCTGCAAAATTGTTTTCAATCAAGAGAAGAATCAAAAGCAGAAAGCTAAGTTGCTTTTCAGGCATGTACGCTGTCCGCGAACGATAACTCAAAATGAGTTCAGAATGTGAAAAAACTTTCATTTACAAAGTTGTAGACCACATCGATTCCGGTGCTCCCGTGGATAGTTTCTGCAAAGCCGTTTTCAATCAGGAGAAAAATCAAAAACAGAAAGCTAAGTTGCTTTTCAGGCATGTACGCAGTCCGTGAACGATAAGTTAAAATCAGTGCATAATTTGAAAAAACTTTCTTCTGCAAAGTTGTAGACCACATTTATTGCGGTGCCTCTTGCCGGTAGTTTTTGCAAAATCGTTTCAATTAGGAAGAAAATAAAAAACAAAAAGCGAAATTGCTTTTTAGGCATATACGCAGTCCGCGAACGATAACTCAAAATCGGTGCAGAATTTGAAAAAACTTTCTTTTGCAAAGTTGTAGAACACATCGATTCTAGTGTCATAGGTGGGTAGTTTCTACAAAATCGTTTTCAATCAGGAATAAAATCAAAAACAAAAAGCAAAGTTGTTTTTCAGACATGTACGCAGTCCGCAAACAATAACTCAAAATCGGTGTAGAATTTGAAAAAACTTTCTTCAGCAAAGTTGTAGACCACATTGATTTCATTGCTCCCCGCAGGTAGTTTCTGGAAAATCATTTTCAATCAAAAGAAAAATTGAAAAAAAAAACGTCCTGCTTTGATATCATATTGAGAGAGAGAGAGAGAGAGAGAGAGAGAGAGAGAGAGAGAGAGAGAGAGATATCATATTGAGAGAGAGAGAGAGAGAGAGAGAGAGAGAGAGAGAGAGAGAGAGAGAGAGAGAGAGCAGAAATAGAACCCCAAAGTGTGTAGAATACACACATGAGATGATGTATATATAGAGGGGACATGGGTGCTATATATAGAGAAGCCATATATTGAGTAGCTTCACATATAAGCTCAACAAGAGCATCACCTCTTACCCTCACACGACAGATGCCAAGCTCAAGGCAAAGATTGAGACCTTTCTCCAAAGTAGCATACTCAGCTTCATTGTTTTCTTTGTGCTGTAAGATTCAAACTCCTTTTAGTTACCAAAGCACCTTGAGGATCATAAATTACAACACCTCCTGAAGCTTCACCATGCACTTTCCTGGAAGAGCCATAAAAAAACAATAGATAGGCATTGTCTATGTCAAGAGCTTCCATGTGTTGCTTCTTCACTGCATCCTCCTTAAAAAGAAGAGAGATTTCCGTATAAGTAAGCAAATCAGGCAATGTATCCCTTGTACTCTCCTCAACAAGAAAAGAGAATTGAAATTCCTGTAGCTCCATAATCCACTTCATGAGCCTCTTTGACAAAGTAGGGCTATTCACCCGTTGAGGTAGAAGAGTGTAGCTAGTGAGAAATGTGAATGGTTTAGGGAGAAGGTATTGCCTAAACCTTCTATATGCATAAATCACACTCACCATGATGAGCTCCACCTTGGTATAGCCTCTTTCCACCTCTAGCTTCACCCTGCTAGCACAATAGATAGGCTTCATGTAGTGGGAATTGTTACCTCGTTGAATAAGCATAGCTCCAATAGCATCCTCACCTACTGATGGATTCACATAAAACTCCTTATCCCAATTAGGAGCTTGCATAGCAAGAAGAGAACCAAGAACCTTGAAAAACCTCATCACATTCATTTGTCCATTGTAGAGGATCCAACCTTGCTACTTGTTGTAGAGGATAAAGAAGTTGAGAGGACGAAGGAATGAACCTTGCCATGTACTTCACCTTTTGAATGAAAGTAGAAAGTTGCTTTGTATCTTTAGGTGATGGGAAAAGCACCAAAGCCTTCACTGTATCAGGATCTGCTTCAATCCCATTCTCTGAGATCATATGCCCCAAAAACTTTACTCTTGGTTGAGCAAGATAACATTTCTTTGGGTTGAGTTGACCTCTACTTTCATCATAATGCTTCAATTCCATCCCAATCTTTACACAATGATCCTTTCTAGATCTATAAACACAAAATTCATCAATAAGATCCTTCACAAACTTGCCAAGAAAGGGAGAGAACACCTTGTTGACGCACTTTTGATACCACGCACAGCCATTCATAAGAACAAAAGGAAGCACACAATAACAAAAGAATCCCCATGGTGTGATAAATGTGGTCTTCTTTCGATCTTCTAAAGCCAAGGTGAGCTGAAAATATCCAGAGAATCCATCACATACGCTATACCTCTCATGCCCTGCAACAGAATCAAGTATGTCATCTATGAAAGGAAGGGGGTATGGATTCCTCTTCATGGCTGCGTTTAGGGGCTTAAAATCAGCACAGATCCTCCACTTTCCATCCTTCTTGGGTGTGACAACAACAGGATTCACCCATTCTGCAGTACTCACAGGACATATGAAACCTGCTTCAAGAAGCTTGTCTACCTCTTCCTTTAAAGCATTAAGTTGTACCTGTCCTATTCTCCTTAGCTTTTGGCGTATGGACTGAGATCCTTCCTTGATTGGAATGTGAATTTCCTCTCCCTTAAAGCCTCTAATTGTCTCCTAAGAAGTGATGAATAAATGGGGAAATTGTTGTATCATATGTAGGTACTCACACTTCTTATGACTAGTCAAGTCAAGAGACAACATACCTTGTATCAGCTCTTGTTTGACATTAGGTTGAACTTTGGGTTGCATCAGCTCTTCAATTTGCTCATAAGGACCAGAGATACTCCCATTCTCCATAAGACCAAGAAAATGGCATATATTAGGTAGCTCATTCAAAGATAGGACTCTCACTGACCCCCTTGAAGGCTCCTTCTTCGTGGGGTTGACTACGTGCTTCCATTGCCTCTTTAACTTGGGACACATCTCCATTAGTTTCCGAAAGGTAACATCAGCCTTTTGACCCACCAAATCAGCCCTTAAACTATAATTTGTTTGCCCTCCTCCCAAAGGAAAGTCGGATGCATTGTAATGTTGCCTGGGTTTTCTCTTCTTCTTCTCTTTACATATACCTGTTTCAACCTATTTCCCTCTTTTATGGCTGGGACTTGCATTACTCATATCATAATCTCTCGTAACCCTCTTACCTACAGGCATGACCATAGATCCCAAATCATCCTCTTTCTTCTCCAAACGAATTATGCTGACCACTTTCGTTTTTCCCTTCTCTGCAGATATCAAACCACTTGGTCCTGCTTCCCCATGAATCTCAATACCATAATCTTGAGCTCAAAAAGGAATTTGTGGAGGAAGAGGAAACATGTCACCACCCATTCTCTTTGGCTTGTCACATTGAGGGCTTTTATGACCCCACTCACCACAATTGTAACACTGAAACATATCCCCTCTTCCAGCCATGCCTCTTCCTCTACCACCTATAAAACCCTCATTGCTTCCATAACCACGTCCATATTCATAGCTTTTACCTCTTCCACCTCCCATCATATGTACACTAAGATTCTTCATAAGACCTACAACCTCTTGCATCTTCTTGCGAAAAGCATTCATATCATGAGAAGATTGTTGATCATAACTTGGCTCCCTAATGAGGACCCTTGGTTGCTCTATCGCTTTCACTTCAACCTTTGGCTCAACATTGATTCCAAGTTGATGAAGACGCTCTGCTTTCCACTCTTTATTCTTTGCAATTTCAACTACCTCCTCAAAGGTCCTTGGCTGCTTAATCTCTACCGTCAAGCATATGTTACTCCTCAAGCTTGCAAGAAACTTGTCCTTTTGCAACATGGCTAGAGGAATTTCAGTCCCCCAAAGATGTACACCACTTTCTCCATAACGCATTGAATGCCTTCACAAAGTCTTCTATGGTCTAACCTTCACCCTGTACCAAGCCTTGAATAGACTGCTATACCTTTTGTGGGTCTTCCACCTGTTGAAAGAGTGTAAGAAAAGCATGCCTTACCATTTCATAAGTCATAACTTGAAGAGACAGGGATGATTTTAGATCCTTCTCGTAGACTTACAACCATTCCCTAGCATCTCCTCCCTTCAAACAGAAGTAGAAGATTCGTAGCACCAATGCTGGGTCTTGCTTGTCAGCAAGAAGGCAAGAAAACTCCATTCTCTCAATGAAACCTTTGGAACTTTCATTTGATTTTCCACTAAACTCCAAAAAATTAAACGCCATGTCTTCCAAAACCTGTAAATTGAAGGTTACTTAAGTGATTCCTCGGTGGCACGCACCAAAACACTATTGGGCAAAAGGAAAACTAGGATACCTCTATAGCTTGATAGCCCAAGAGCGTTCAAACTTCATACTCAGAACCAAAAACTATACCAAAAAAAATCTTCATAACCCCCAACCAAAAGGCGTATGCTCCCTTGGGAATTTACAAGCACGCGCCCACCCAACGGACCATAGAGCATAGGAGCAAAACCCTATCAATGCATGGATTTACAGCACACGACGACCAATGCATATGAAGACAAGAGCTTCCCCTTTCCCAATTGAACACCAAAAACCCACAAATTTAACCTCAAATTTATAATTCATAGAAACAAGCCCTCCAAATCTACCCACATGCAATTTTCCATAAGGCTGCCATAGTCGTAACCCTGCACAGAACTAGTCATAGCCTGAAGAGCATAACTCCAACTGGGGCACTTCAAAGCTTGGAAAAACTATTGAAAAATGACTCGCGAGAAAGCTTAAGATGACTAAAATTGATTCCATACTCCACCATGAGCAAAGCTGACGCGAACAAAAAGCTGTCCCAGCACGACTACACATAGAGAAGGTTAGTCGGGGCAAAAAACTGCATCAAAAAGCACCAAGGAGGCACAACGAGCTAAAACCTGTCATTTTATGATATTTGACTAAACGTTTTTTAGTTTTTACATGAGTTTTTGTTATATACAAGTCTCACTTCAAAAAAATCACTCGCGGGCACTTACAGTAGACTGACAACTATCACTAGACTAGCGACTTGTAGTGCATGTACATGTGCTTGCTACAACAAGCTAAAAAACCCAGAAAAATAAATCCCATACACCCTTTTGACATCGGGCTTCATGTCCGTAGGTACAAATTTACAAAAATTAGGGTGTCAGAAATGCGCCCAACAACGTAATCACCCGATCATGATTACATTAATGAAATCCCTGACTAGGAGATGTTCTCATCGAAAGGGGAAACAGGCTATGCATCTTGTTCCTATATGCAGTGATCATGTGAGATCTATGGCAGTCACAGAAGACTTCGATGACAATGATTTTATTAGCAATGAGAGCAAGAGTACCGACATTGGATTAAGGTCAATGAATGAAGTTGATGCTCAAATAGCTAGACAACAGGCAATTTTGAAATTGGTTTCATTTCATATTTCCCTTGAATTTGGTCCGTAATTGATGATGTGGATGATAGTCATTTGCATATGGATAGAGGAGAGGACATTCTCAAAACCACAAGGGTTTTTAGTTTTTTTTAGTGTCCTCTAGTTCCTTTGTGTAGACTCATTTCATATGCTCATGTACGTGGCCTTATATAAGAGGTTTCCAAAGAAGGTTACATAAAGGAAAAAGGTACTTTTATAGTTTCACCGCAAACATGTCACAAGGAACGGACATTGTTGACAGGTAATCATTGTTGTTTCAAAGTAATTTTATGGATTGACATATTACTTTTACTTTAGAATGTTTAATGTTCTTTTCGAGTTTTCATTTATTTTTGAAAATAGATGATATTGTTGAGACATGGGACCCACTTTGGAAAGACATAAATAAAGAGTATGAAGAGGAGTTAGCTTTGCAACCACAACTAGAGTCACTGCTTCGTAGAATGTTCTATGTGTGGGAAGGCAATCACAGGATGGTAGCATGGCAAGCATTTGTTAGAGAAATGTTTTCCAATAGCAGAGAGAAGCATTGTAGGGTCTTGTGTACTATCATTGACCCCACAAAGGTTTCCAAAATATCTTATTGACGAGCTTACAATGCATGAATTTTTGAGTGATGCTATACTCTTGTTAGTAGGTAAACTTTAGATGATTGAAGGTTGAGTAGCTTACTAATATTTTCATCAGTATGAACACCCATGCTTTAGTATCTTTTCATCTATGAGATCAGTTGGTGAATTGTGGAAACATTTTCTCTTCGGATCATGAATATTACCTTCGAGCATTACCAGAGGATGACAAAAAACTGATCGACACTGTGCGCAAGAGAACCACAAAGGGAGAGGAGCCATGGCATCCTCTTACACGAAGATATCAACCTAGCCTTCTTACTTATGTAAGTGTGTTTGACATTGGATCTCTTTTTTGTATGTTTAATTTGAAGCTTTTTGTTTTGAAAAGTATTAGTTTATTTTGAAGGTTAAAATGTCAAAAGAACTACACACTAAGCTAAAAAGCAAGAAATCACTGCTTTCTAAAGAGGACTTGAAAAACGAAGAGACTAAGATGCAATTTTAATTGACTAATGTTCATCTTGTTTAGTAGATTCTCAATATTGTTGATCCAAGGTTAGGAAAGGATTTGTTTGATCGTGTGATGAGCCTTCAATGGGGGGAAGATAGTTGGGGCACTCTAGAGAAACTTAACTTGATTGCTCTACATGATTCTTCCATAGAAGATGAAAACTTATGGGTGTCCTTACTAGAGGCAAGCAAGATTAATCGTGATGCTTATTGCATGGTGAAAGGAGACCACAAGTTTCGAGGGTGAGCATCTTGATGCAAATGGTCTATGATTGAAGTTGTGAATGTTAGTAAGAAGTTTGATTTTTCTTTTGCATGCTTGGCGTGAAAGGTGGCTAAAACGAGAGGGAGAGTTGCAAAGGATCTTAGATAAATCTAAGAAGCTTCTTGTGGACTATGTGGATGTGCCTGGAGGATTGATATTCCTCCCTCGTGCACCATGGATATGTTCTACACGGAGATTGTGTGGACGGAAGAAAATTGTTATTCCCTCTTGAGGTGACTTTGGAAAACAAAACAAAGGATTTAGAGTTGAAATCCTTAAAGCGGATTGACTATTGCCGCATGGCTTCTCAGTGACTAGTTTACAGGTAGATAATGACTTGACTATTTTTGTATCATAATATGTGCTTCAAGTAATATAGGGTATGGATTCTTGTTTGATTTTAGAATAAGTATTTGTTGGTTTCTGTGGATACATTGCTCACCTCTTGACCATGCATCACATTATTGTGATACCTGTGCTTGCACATTCTTGGACACACATTGACATTAGGAAGATAATGGGGTCTCAGAGGGCCTCTTTATTTGGCATTTTAAGGAAGTCAAACCTTTTGTGTTGAGAAAGTAATCATAGGACAACTTTTGAATTCAAAGTTTTGATTACTAGATAGACATAATTGCATAATGTGCATTTTAGAGGAGCCGCATCTACGGATCTTCCACCACACAAAGCCACAGATGTTGTTGATCCATCTTCTCATCCTCTACCATCTCGTTCACCTACTTGTACTTGTGAGTTAGAGTCATTCTCACTTTCTTTGTGTCCTAAACTTTCCTAATTTTAGAATTATTAATTATTTTGACACTTTTTTCTAAATTTAAGTCACAAGCTTTTTGGATAAGAACCAGAATGCATCTGCTACTGCAGACCATATGATTGATGATCTCCCGTCTATCTTAGGTATAATCTTGTTTTTTTTGGAGTCTTGTTGTTGCAACTCTATGATATTACTCATATTTATGTAGATAATGTATTTGTTCATGTAGAGAGTGGGGGCACATAGAGATTCCGATGTGCCCTACAGTTTGTGTATGCACCATTGCCTCTTCAGCCTATTGTGCAGAATGGTTGCAGCGATACTAGGTGTGTTGCTTTGCATGGTGATTATATTGTGATTGCAAGGGATTTTGTATCCGTGTGAATTCTAGATCATGGATTCCTGTATAGAGAATATGACTAGAGCTCAATCTATAGATTACATATTGGAGGAGTGGTAGTCAGTGTCATGGGAAGATGACTTTATCTTTGTTGACTTACCTTTTGGAAGCTTTCTACACTCACCATCACATCAACCATCATGGGATACATGTACATAGGATCATGTACAATCAGCTACTCATTTGAGCCATAGTACCTTCGCAGACTCGAGGTGGCTACTTGTGATGGCACCACTTGCAGGTAAAACAATTGGTCCTAAATATTGATATTGTCATTAATATGTTCACTTTAATCATTGATGGATTTTGTCCTTGTAGGAGACACAATCTTTTGGGTTGAGGGATTTTGCAGGGCATCGGAGTTGGTTATTAATCGACGTGTGGTGATTTTGCATCATGCAGCACGTTAATGTGACTTTGATTATGACTTGCAAAAACCCATTGAGCTAGTTAGCCCTCCGGAGTTTTGATTTTTCATTTCGGATCCCGCCAGGATACTTCATTTTCCTTGTGGGGCCGGTATACCCGACGGGCCCGCCTGGAAAATGAAAAGACCTAGCAAGAGTAATTATATATAGTAAACAGTGTGCTAATTGCAGTCCTTTAGATAGGCAAATCCTTGGGGAGTGTATGCAAGTGCCGGGTATAGTCATCTCCTTATGAATTGACCTAAGGTTACAGAGTCACAGGTCCTTTTTTTGGGCGGAACGTGATTCTTAGTTTCGTGAATACTTCTAAAAAAATTTAATTCCTTTACCGAACATAAAGATACGAAACCAAAACAATTGAAAATTCGAAGAGTCATGCTCATTGCGATGAAGCCATTGGTCCAAATGAGGGCTGTAATTGGTTTTAGAAGATGAGCATATGTAAATGACGAGTCGATAGTCAAGGGTTAGATGTCTTCTACTAGTGTACTGGACATATAAAGATCCTTGAAATCTTGCATTTTTCATGTCATAATAATCAATATCTAATTCTCCTAAATGATTTTCTCATATTAAACTGATCATTTAATGTGGGGAAGTGCCAAGGGAGAAAAAGCTAGAATATTGGTTAAAGTTAGCAGACCGGCCACAGTAGGGATCCAAAGGAGGGAAAATAGGGATCCAAAGGGGGGGCCATCTGCAAAAGAGCCATGTGAAACAATGGGCCAAAAAGACCCTAAGGTTCAGCCCATTAAGACTTCCAAAATGCTAAGGTTCCAAAATTCAAAGGTTGTGTCCAAAGGTCAACCCTAGGGAAAATTGGATGCTTAGTGTGTGCCCAAAAAGTCTTTCTACATCCCTACATGGGAGGGGGCGAGCCCCAAAGCTAGGGGATGAGAGAGAAAGCCACACACACACACACAGGCTCCCTTTACACAAAGGGAATGAGGGACACATGTCAGCTCCCTAGGCCAGATGCCCACAAGGTGTGCCCAATTCCTATTGGAAGACCCTTGAAGTGGACCAATGAGAATTAAGCTAGAGTAAATCTAGTTTAATTAATTTAAAAACATTTAATAAAAGAAACCAATGAGAATTAAGTCTCCTAGAAGACTATTGGGCAGTCTCCCAAGGGGTCCAATGAGCATTCAGGAGCCCCATGGCTTGCCTGATTCCTATTGGCCAGGAGACAAAGGGGTCCAATGAGAGTTTAGTTTAATTATTTAATTACCTAAAGCTCTCACAAAAGGGGAAAGGGGGACACATGTCTAAAGGCTATCACTTATGCTGCTTAATTCCTATTGGCTTGACCTGGGGAGGTCCAATGAGGCAAAGGCCATACTTATTTAGCAGCTAGGGCTCGCCCAAGAGAGAGGGGGGGGCTGATTTTTGCTTGGCATTGACACACACACTCTCACACTTGACCATGTGTGAAGGGAAAATACTCTATCTCCTCCCAAGCTTTAATGGAGAGCTCATCACCTACTCCAAGCTTGTGAGATAGAAGCCTACATCAACACTCTCTTGGCATGTGGATGCAAATCCAACCAAGAGCCAAGCTTCAATGCATGCTCATCTTCTCTACCAAGCTAATTACTAAGCTAAGCTATGCTAATATGAGTGATTATGTGAGGAGATGTACTTCTTTCTCGTAAGATACTTCTTTTTCCTCTCAATCTACTCTCATACCCTGCTAGCTCTCACCATCTTCGAAGGTGTGTGAGGTCTTGGGTCTGAGAACGGGGATAATTCAAGTTGTGTTTGATTAAGTGTTTTGCTTGGTGTATGAAGCTTCCATCTTCATTGCACTAGCTAGTCTTGAAGGAACACAAAGAATTGTATTGTACAATGTCTCTCTTGATGGGAGAAACCATAATACAAAGCCTTTTGGAGGGGGGACCGGCTCCATGCAAATCCGGTCCTCAACTGTTGTCAATAGCTTAATATCTCTCTCTTTTGAAAGTATTGTCGATGCTATCTAACTAGGTGTTATGCTTTTTGTTGCTCTCTCCACCCAAGCACTCTTGTAATTCTCATTAGGACTCTATTCTAATGAAATGCCCACTATGTTCATGCTAATTTCCGCTACACATAAGATTTTAGGCCATTAAATGTTACATTGGTATCAGAGCTCAAGGTTTCTCTTTTCTTCCTCAAGAAGGGAGGTCCTCAAGCTAGCTACAAATGGTTGGTATTATTAATTGCCTGTGAGTAAGTAGAATAGGGATTTTTCAGCCTTGCAGTGCGCCTGCCTTTGTGGAGTTAACGGGGCATCACCGTCGAGAGCTATGGTCTTAATAGTGGAGTCCTACGGGGCTTGCCTACGGCTTAACCACTATTGAGCTATTAGAAGCTTGACAGGAGCCGGTGCTGTCTTGGTGTCGAAAGACCCTCTCTTCTATTCCTTGCAATTAATGGTATTCGAGCCGCGGGTACAGTAGCTTGAGTGCTTTTTCTAAAGGGGTAAAGAGGAGTAGCAACTAGGGCTTGAAGTGCCAAAGTACACCTAAAAAGTTTACACCTAAAAGTTGTTAGAATGGCTGACAATATTAAAGAGAGTGAAATTAATGTTGATAACTTTGATTTTGCTCATGAGCAAGCTACTAATGATGCTTCAATGCTTGTTAACTATCTTGTTTCTAGGCTTCAACAAGCCATGGGCAATCCATCTCTCCAAAGTGAAGTGCAACGGCAGCTCCGTGCTCACGGGATTCTCCAAGCTCATCACCATAACGAGAGAACACCTAGGAAGCCTCCTTGTGAGACTACCAAAAGAGGTCTCTCTCCGATTCGGGAAGAAGAAGAGAATCCATATGAAGGGCTCAAGAACTTACTTCTTGATGATGCATCTCCTTCCCAAAGGAGAACTCAAGAGCCTCCACCGAAGGAACGAGAAAGAAGCGAGTCTCCCGCCACCTTGGCGGAGATGGCTCCACGAAGACGGCGGGCTAAACGCTCTCCATCACCACCAAAGCGGAGAAGACCATCACACTCTTCTCCACGCCATAATTCAAAGAGGGATGATAAAAAGCAAGAGAAGAAAAAGGCGAGAAAGAGGACACCCTCTTCTCCATCTTCTTCATCCTCTTCCTCTTATGAAAGCTATGTGAAGACGACAAAGATCAAGACAAGAAAAAGGTGAGAAAGAGGTCACCCTCTTCTCCACCTTCTTCAAATTCTTCATCTTCTGAAGAAAGTGATGGTGCAACTTTTGAACCATCGAAAAGAAGAGGCCATAGGAAATCCTATGCCGCATGGAAGAGGTCGTCCAAGCTGAAGAAATTCAAAGAGGGAGGGAAGAGCATCTCTTTCCTTACCTATGATGGCACCTTCGGTGCTACAGACAAAGTTTTGGCCTTTATCCAACAATTCGATGCGGCGTTTGGAGATGAGGGCTTCACGGAGTCCTCTAAGCTACGCCATGTAGCTATGCACTTTCAAAAGTCCGCCAGACAATGGTGGTCTAGCCTACGAGCCAACGGTGAAGCTCCACGAACATGGAAGGCTTTAAGAGCTTCCATTATGAAGCAGTTTTTGGCCACCGATGCCAAAGACAAAGTACTCACCGAATGGCGAAGCTTAAAGCTCTCTCCCAATGAATCCATCCACAAATATGTAGACAAGTTTTGGGACCTACAACTCAAAGCCACTGTCTTCAAAAAGTTGGATTTTGGAGAGCAAAAGCAACAATTTTGTGCGGGCTTAACCGAAGAAATGGCGGAGTATGTCAACTCCCAAAGGCCACGTACCATATCGGCGGTAATACACCATACTATGGTGGCCTCGCGAATCAATTTCCAAACGGGGGGTAAAAGAAATAATAAGCCCCCGGAAAACAAGGGTTCCAATGAGCCTAAGGGGAAGGACAATGTCCAAAAGTCTCCTAAGGGCAATTCCAACAAAGCTAAAGAGAAGGGAGTTTACAAAGGAAAGAATAAACTCTCTCCTGAAGAGCTTGAGCGTTATCGTAAAGATAACCGGTGTTTCAAGTGCGGCGAACAAGGGCATGCGTACCGCGCTTGTCCCCAAAAGAACAACCGCCAAGATCCTCCTAGAGCTTCTTTGGTTGAAATCCAAGAGGAGGAGATTCATCAAACTCACCACAAAGGATCTCCTCTATGCCATGCTTGGGGAAAGGTAAGAGAACATGATGCTTTTATTCTCTTTGACCCTGGTTCTACTCACAATTTCATATCTATGGAGTTAGCCACCAAGCTAGGCATACAATCCTACGAGATGGGAGATATCCTACCCGCAGACAGTGCCTTCAAGGGGCAAGAAGCTTCAGTCACTCCCTTAATCGAGAAATTGAGGCTTCATGTCCAAGGCTATGTGGACAAAGAGGATTTCTTTATCTCTCCTCTCAAGCATGAGGATGTAATCCTAGGGGCACCATGGTTTGACCGCCTGGCTGCCCATGTTAAATTTCCTGAAAGGAGAATCTCCTTTAAGTTCAGGGAAAAGGACATGTATATAGATGCTAAGGAGATGGGTAACACCATCCCCATTGTACATACACCAGCTTTCAACAAGTCAATAAAGAGCTCTATTTCCGTGTACATGATTTTTGTTAAAGATTCTCAAAATGAACCTAATGCTTTAGCAAAAGAAAATAAAAGCAACCAAAAGGAATTAGAGTTATCCAATTTTCTCAAGGGGTTTCAAGATGTCTTTATTGACGACATCCCTTGTGAGCTACCTCCTAAACGAGGTAATGATGACCATGCAATTGAACTTCTTCCAGGAAGTTCACCGCCTAACAAACCTCCTTATAGAGTTTCTCAAGCTCAACAAGAGGAGATTATGCGGCAAGTGCATGAGTTAATTGAGAAGGGCATGGTTAGGCCTAGCTCATCTCCATTTTGCTCACCTGTGCTATTAGTGCAAAAGAAAGACGGCACATATCGTATGTGTGTCGACTATAGAGCACTAAATAGGATCACTATCAAGAATAGGTTTCCCGTTCCACGGGTAGAAGACCTATTTGATAAGCTACAAGGATCGACCTACTTCAGTAGGATTGACCTAAAAAGTGGCTATCATCAAATAAGGATAGTTGATCAAGACATTGTAAAGACCGCATTTCGTACTACATTTGGTCTTTACGAATACATTGTCATGCCTTTTGGCTTGACTAATGCACCAGCCACATTCAACCGCTTGATGGAGAAGCTGTTCAAGCCTCATCGAACCTTCACTGGAGTGTTCTTTGATGATATTATCATCTACTCTAATTCATTGGAGGAACACAAGCAACACCTCCAGGTAATATTTCAAGTTTTAAGAGAGAGTAAACTTTATGTTAATCGAAAGAAAAGTGAATTTTTCTTGCAAGAGATTCAATATTTAGGTCACATTATCTCTCAAGATGGAATCCAAATGGATCCATCCAAGTTAGAGGTAATAAAAGGATGGCCTAAACCAAGGAATCTTCATGAACTAAGAAGCTTTATAGGTATGTGTGCATACTATAGACGCTTCATAGAAAAGTTCTCACAAATTGCGGGACCATTACATGACCTAACAAAGAAAAATGTTAGGTATACGTGGTCTGCTAAGGAAAACAATGCTTTCGAAAAGCTTAAAGAAAAGCTTATCTCTCAACCTGTGCTTACACTACCGGATCTCTCAAAACCATTTGAGGTCCAATGTGATGCTTGTGGTGATTGCCTTGGGGCTGTTTTGCTCCAAGAAGGGCACGCCATAGGCTATGAGAGTCGAAGGCTCGACCTTGTTGAGCAAACTCTAGGCATATATGAAAAAGAACTCCTTGCAGTTCTACATGCCTTAGACTCATGGAAGCACTATTTATTGGGGACTCCTTTCATTCTGCGAACGGATCACCAAAGTCTTAAGTACTTCATGACGCAGACCAAGCTCTCTGACAAACAAATGAGGTGGGCAAATTTCCTTTCGCAATTTCATTTTCATATTGCTCACATTGCTGGCAAGCATAATCAAGTAGCCGATGCACTCTCAAGACGACCGAGAGTGAATGCGGTTTCCATAGCAACTCACAATGATCTATCTTCAATGATAGATGAGTATGCTATTGATCCCGATTTTAGAGATGTGATTTCAGCCCTTGCATTAGGGAAGAAAGAAGAACCATTTACTTTACAAGATGGTTATCTTCTCTATGGCAATAGACTATGCGTTACTAACTCACTACGTGAGAAAGTAATGTATGAATCTCATGCTCCCCCATATGCGGGGCATAGAGGGATTCAGTCTACCCTAAAGGGAATTGAAACATATTTCTATTGGCCTACCATGAAGTGAACATACACGAGTATGTTTCCAAATGTGTGGTATGTCAAAAGACAAAATTTGATAGAGGGAAGCAACTTGGATTGCTTCAACCCTTGCCAATCCCTAATTCACCTTGGGAGAGCATATCCATGGATTTTATCTTTGGATTGCCTAAGTCTATCCATGGGAATACGGGAATATGGACAATAGTAGACAGGTTCAGTAAACAAGCTCATTTTATACCTGTCAAAAAGACTATCAAAGCCCATCAAATGGCAACCCTCTTCATTTCACAAATTTTCAAGTACCATGGCTTGCCAATGTCCATAGTGTCGGATAGAGATCCTAGAATGACCAGTAATTTCTGGAAGGGTCTCTTTGAGAATTTAGGAACAAGGCTAAACTTCTCTTCGGCCTATCATCCACAAACTGATGGCCAAAGTGAAATAGCTAACCTAACCATTCTTGATCTACTAAAAGCCTATGTAACGGAAGTAGATCAAAGATCCCAATGGGAGAAGTACTTACCTTTAGTAGAGTATGCTTACAATAACACTGTACATACTTCTACAGGAAAAGCACCTTTCGAGGTAATTGAGGGAAGATCAAAAAGTCCCTTGCTACTTAAGGTACATGGGAAGATCTTCGCTGCAGATGAGTATAGCCGAGACCTACAAGAATCTTTCCAAAAGATTAAGGATGCTATCTCTATCTCACAGCAAAGGCAAAAGGCTGCTGCTGACAAGCACAGAAGAGCCCAAGCCTTTAAAGAAAACGATTGGGTCTTGTTAAAGTTTCCCAAGGCTCGATTAAGGCACACGACGGGCAAGAATCCTACGGGCCACCAAAAGTACTATGCTAAACTAGCAAAAAGGTACTATGGTCCCTTCCAGATTCTTAGGCCAATCAATGAGATGGCCTATCAACTTAAGTTGCCCAATCATTGGCTCATACACAATGCTTTTCATGTGAGCCTCTTAAAGCCTTACAAAGGAGAGCCACCTCAAGAACCAACTATTGAAGACCCACCGGAGATCGAGGACCACGAGGAGGTGCTGCAGCCCGAGTCCATTCTCCGACATGAAGACAAGGTATTAAGAGGCGGTAAGACTATCCGACGATATCTTATTAAGTTTAAGAATTATCCTTTTGAAGATGCTAGATGGATGCAAGGCATACAATTAAAGGATAACCTAAACCTTGTCAATGCTTACAATGCTTCCCAAGAGTAAGCAAATGTACAAAATGTTAAAAATGAACAAAAATTTTTGTCTTATAAGACTCTCTTTTTCTTTATTTGTGCACAAAAATGAAGTAGTATGCATGCTTAGATCAAGTTTGCGGAGACGACGTCTCCCAAACACCAAGTAGAGCTTGTCACTCTACTATGGAAGACTGATAGGACTAATGTGCAGACATGCTTGCGGCAGCCTCAGGCTCTCAAGCGCCAAATGGACTAGTCATCCATTATGGAATGATGTCGTAGGGTAACATAGGGATCCTCTACCCGCTAAGAAAAGGACTCATGCATATGCTTTATCTTCTCTACACCATAGTCGAGGACGACTATGATTTCAAGAGAGAGGTAATGTCATAATAATCAATATCTAATTCTCCTAAATGATTTTCTCATATTAAACTGATCATTTAATGTGGGGAAGTGCCAAGGGAGAAAAAGCTAGAATATTGGTTAAGTTAGCAGACCGGCCACAGTAGGGATCCAAAGGAGGGAAAATAGGGATCCAAAGGGGGGGCCATCTGCAAAAGAGCCATGTGAAACAATGGGCCAAAAAGACCCTAAGGTTCAGCCCATTAAGACTTCCAAAATGCTAAGGTTCCAAAATTCAAAGGTTGTGTCCAAAGGTCAACCCTAGGGAAAATTGGATGCTTAGTGTGTGCCCAAAAAGTCTTTCTACATCCCTACATGGGAGGGGGCGAGCCCCAAAGCTAGGGGATGAGAGAGAAAGCCACACACACACACACACAGGCTCCCTTTACACAAAGGGAATGAGGGACACATGTCAGCTCCCTAGGCCAGATGCCCACAAGGTGTGCCCAATTCCTATTGGAAGACCCTTGAAGTGGACCAATGAGAATTAAGCTAGAGTAAATCTAGTTTAATTAATTTAAAAACATTTAATAAAAGAAACCAATGAGAATTAAGTCTCCTAGAAGACTATTGGGCAGTCTCCCAAGCGGTCCAATGAGCATTCAGGAGCCCCATGGCTTGCCTGATTCCTATTGGCCAGGAGACAAAGGGGTCCAATGAGAGTTTAGTTTAATTATTTAATTACCTAAAGCTCTCACAAAAGGGGAAAGGGGGACACATGTCTAAAGGCTATCACTTATGCTACTTAATTCCTATTGGCTTGACCTGGGGAGGTCCAATGAGGCAAAGGCCAGACTTATTTAGCAGCTAGGGCTCGCCCAAGAGAGAGGGGGGGGCTGATTTTTGCTTGGCATTGACACACACACTCTCACACTTGACCATGTGTGAAGGGAAAATACTCTATCTCCTCCCAAGCTTTAATGGAGAGCTCATCACCTACTCCAAGCTTGTGAGATAGAAGCCTACATCAACACTCTCTTGGCATGTGGATGAAAATCCAACCAAGAGCCAAGCTTCAATGCATGCTCATCTTCTCTACCAAGCTAATTACTAAGCTAAGCTATGCTAATATGAGTGATTATGTGAGGAGATGTACTTCTTTCTCGTAAGATACTTCTTTTTCCTCTCAATCTACTCTCATACCCTGCTAGCTCTCACCATCTTCGAAGGTGTGTGAGGTCTTGGGTCTGAGAACGGGGATAATTCAAGTTGTGTTTGATTAAGTGTTTTGCTTGGTGTATGAAGCTTCCATCTTCATTGCACTAGCTAGTCTTGAAGGAACACAAAGAATTGTATTGTACAATGTCTCTCTTGATGGGAGAAACCATAATACAAAGCCTTTTGGAGGGGGGACCGGCTCCATGCAAATCCGGTCCTCAACTGTTGTCAATAGCTTAATATCTCTCTCTTTTGAAAGTATTGTCGATGCTATCTAACTAGGTGTTATGCTTTTTGTTGCTCTCTCCACCCAAGCACTCTTGTAATTCTCATTAGGAATCTATTCTAATGAAATGCCCACTATGTTCATGCTAATTTCCGCTACACATAAGATTTTAGGCCATTAAATGTTACATTTCACCATCATAGATTTGAGTTGATATACACTGTCACTCCATAACTTAAGAGCTATAATCCTTAATTGGGTGAAAATGGCTTTTATATATTGAATTAGTTGCATAAGGGGGATACAATCTTTCATTGGGTACAAGTAGTCCCCAATTGTGTGATTATATTGAAGATTTATTTGCATTAGTTCATGCATTGGTTTATACAGAGAGTGCATTATGTATTATGATAGATAAATAGTGCATGAAATGACTAATCATATATTTATTATAATCATAATTAGTGCAAACAATTGACGTCATTCAGTGTAGAAGTTGATTATTTTTTGTAGCATTTGAAATATATGTGTCTTATTGTTTGCAAATCAAAGTGGACATATAAATAATCATTATAATTATAATTGCATTGAAAAATTTATAGTATTGTTGTACCTATTATGCCATGCATAGAGTGTATTGTAATGTGTATGTTTGCTCACAACATAGGTGATCGACATGTGGATTGACTAGCGTGCATTGAAAATCTCATATTGTGCTTTTCGGTTACTTCCATAGTGAATGGGTTTTTAATATATATTGAAAATAAGAAAAATGTTTTGAAAACTGAACATCTAGTTCATTTGTCTTCAATTTTATTTTTAAAGCAATGGAGCAAAATGTGGGCATAAGTGGTATGAAGAAGCCAAAGAGTGATATTATGCTCACAACATATACGGCCAATATATAAGGTGGAAATTTAAGTTTTGTCTCACAACAAAATCAGGTGGTGCACCACGTATTAGGGACCATTTTTTGGGTAGAGTTAAAAAGAGTTGTAAAAAATGTGAACATCCTCAGGCACCAACAATTGCAAAGTTTTTGAGAGAAGAGCTCGCCAAAAAGGGTGGCAAGAGACAACATATATATAGCTTTGTGACTGCAAGTCAAGAGTTGTCAGAGCCAAATATTAATTCCGTAGATCCTGTGGTGACGCCAACTAACCTTGGAGAACATCCTACATAGGGGGAGGAAATTTCAAGTAGCGTTCCTTTTAAGCGTCACAATGAAGGTGGACTTGGTCAAATGCGTCAAAAATTGTTACACCAAAGCTTTCGAGTGCAATCTCTAGAAGTAGCACAAATTGCACGCGCAAAAGCAATATTCTTCACTGGAACTGCTTTGGTCATAGTAGACAGCAATCATTGGAAGGCTTCTTGGAAGAAAATCGGTGAGCTTGGCTCAAGATTTTCAGCTTCTTCTTACCACACGATACAAAAGGTTTTCTTGGACAAATGCTACATCGAAGTCAAAGAGCGTGTCAGAAAAGTAATACTTGGAAATATTTCACTTTTAGGATACACAATTGTGAGTGATGGTTGGACAAATGTTCAAAGAAGATCGTTGATCAATGTAATGCTGCTTTGTCCAACGGGAGAAACGTTTTTAACGGAGATTGATAGTTTTGGTGCAATTAAAAGTTGAAAATATATTTTTGAGGTCTTGATAATGTAATTAAAGAAACTGGTGTTGAACATGTCGTTCAAGTAGTCGTGGACAAAGCAAAGCATTGTAAAAACACCAGTAAATTAATAAAGAAGTGCTTTCTAATTATCTTTCTAATTGTTCCACTTTAATATGGTTTCATGCCTCACTATATTTGAATTGGCTAGGGATACCTTCATTAATCATTATCACGCATTATAATCGATATCGTAGCTCAAAGATATTATTATTACGTAGATGTTTTAATATGGTTTCTAAAAAAGCAATGATATTTTAATTATTTAGATGCCTCTATTAGGTCTATGTTTATATAACATCTCCATCACTATATTCTAACTACCTTAGAAATAACATAATTATTATCATGCAATATCTATATCATAGCTAGTGGTTATTATTATATACTATCATGCCTAATTGTTAATATTCTAGGGATATACGTCAATGGTTTCTCAATTATATATTTGTACATTGATTACTATCCATCTAGACAACATATATTATTATTATCACGTATAATCATGAATATTCTAGGTATATTTAGAAATGTACTTGCAGTTCAAGGATTATCTTTTTATCCCCTGTCTAAATACTCTTATCGTGTTACTCGTCACAAGTATATTTCTAATCTTGAGATATTTTATGCATATGATTCTATACAGTATCAATTCTTATATTTTATGCATATGCTTCTATTCACCAAGATTGTATTTGTTTGGTCTCCTATAACATTTTGGCCTTTTAAAGACATTTACTATAATATTTTAGTTCATCTCTCTCTCTCTCTCTCTCTCTCTCTCTCTCTGTCTCTCTCTCTCTCTATGCAGTGTTGAGAGAGAGAGAGAGAGAGAGCACAGGAATAGAACCGCAAAGTGTGTAGAATACACACATGAGATGACATAAGTATACGAAGCAGTGGTAAATACATTGACATCCAAAGCTATGGGATGCTATGACTTTCGATGCCAAGGGCACTTGGTAGTGTTTGGCAATAGTTGACTCTTGATAGTTAAGATATATATCCTATCTCTATTAGTATTGGGCAATCTCACGATTCTCAACACGCTGCACAATTCAGCAAGGCCGATTCTCTATAAAATTTTGATAAGGTCGATTCTTCTTTACTTGGACACATGTGTGTCAACAAGGATACCTATTTTCTACGAGCATTCAATATCAGTTCTATCTCATCTTACGGATAAACTTCTAGGAAGCAAGCCTTCACTCTAAGACATACTTCATAGCAGTTTCCCACGTTTGAAATATGCTATCAGCATACGAACTTGGGAGTCTTTGCAACATGTCTGCATGTTGTCTCACTAGAGATCGGATTAAACCAAGCAAATAAGGCATGTGCAGGACAATCGACAACTCTGATGTTATTCGCATATATAGCTATTAGCCGGATTTGAGTGTACTACCAAAAACCTGGCCACAAGTGGCTGACAATCTTAGTCCATTTCAAGTTATATTTGTTTTTGTATATGTTCTACTTCTCAATTTGGAAAAGAGTTCTCTGCTGCACAGAGCAAAGTGCTTGGGCAAACTCCATAAGACTAGATCTTTCTCCTATCAAAAGAATCTTGCAATTAGTGCATTCTAAGAGTCACAACTTCCGGATAGGAAGCTGAAAACAACCCACAACTTCCATCTCACTGCCATGTTGGGCATATCCTGCAATCAACACATTCCAAGTGATGACATTCTCGACCCTTAGATGTTAACCTCTACGTGAGAGCATTGAATGTTGTTGATGCAAGAGGCCTTTCCTTGGACTAAGAATACTTTTCCAACAGTCCCTAACTTGCAAGATCCTCATGAAGTCTCTCAGTCATGTGACGATGCCAACGTAGGCTATTGCATGTGGAGAGAGACCGTCCCTTTGCATCCACTCAAAATAGCCCACAACCTCCATGCCACTGCCATGTTGGGCATATCCTGCAATCAACACGTTCCACGTCACTACCATGTTGTGCATACCCTCCAATCAGATAACGTTTTGCATTTGCAAACAACCTAGAGATTTTTGTCCCTGGTCCTATCGTGCATATTCTGCCATCATTTATAGTCGTTTCAAATAGCTAGAAGCACCTATTGAAAATTGTAGAGAGCTTCCCGACACGGCCCTTGTCAAGAATATCCTACAATCAGTGCGCTCCAAAGGACGACATTCTGCACCACATTTGGCATACATATCGACCAAGGCATTGCCAAGCACCCGCCATTTTTTGCAGCAGTCCGTAACTAACAGTATCATAGTGAATTTTTAAGCCCATATCGGCATCTTGCGCACAGCCACATGCCTTCTTATGTGATTTCATCTGTAGAGAACCCTTATTTTGCATCAACTGAAAACAACCGAGAGCTTTCTAGCCCTACGCCTATTGCACCAATCTTGCAATAAGTGTAGTCCGAGAGACAACATTCAAGACAGGAAGCTCCTCAGGCACGTTTTGTGCTTTCTAAAGTGCACCACATTTAGCATACGTATGGACCAAGGCCATACATACAGCCATTCATTAACAATATTAAAGTGAAATCTCAAGCCCATATCGGCATCTTGTAGATAGGCACATGCCTTCAAGATGCATGCGTATGTGATTGCAGCTGGAGAGAGGCCCTTACTTTTGCATCCGTTGAAGAAAGCGGAGAGCTTTCTGACCCTGCTCCTGTTGCCTTTCGAGAGCTTCAAGCTCTCAAGGAATAAAGAAAGGGTAGAGCTTCAGGCAGAGGGATTAGGAGATGTCTGCATAGGTGGAGAGAGGCCCTCACTTTGCACCTACTGAAATCAGTCAAAGCTTCCTAGCGGGCATATCCTGTAATCAGTGTGTTCCAATAGATGACATCCCTCATAGGAGCTCCACATTTGGCATACATATCGACCAAGGCATTGCAAAGCACGACAATTATGTGCAACAGTATCTCGATTAGCCAGGGGCAGACAGTTTGGGAGAAGAAAGTGAGAGAGAGAGAGCAGCTTTTTTTTAACGAGGCCACGTGGAGGAACCCCAGAATTTTAAATGTGCGTCTATGCTAACGAAGTAATGAAAAATATATTTATCACTAAAATTTTCTACACCGAAATGTATTGGGCACTGATCCAGACTTTGACACGAAATTACCGAGAACCAGTCGGGCTGCGCTTTCTCACCCGCATTAATGTGCAGCCCATCTTTCAACCTAAAGCTGTGTCCTCTGAGATCACCTACGTGAAGTTACCACTTAGCTGCTTGGCGCAACTAATCTACGTGAAGTTCACGTACGAAGCGGCACTGCCTTGGTGACGAGAGAGAGAGAGAGAGAGAGAGAGAGAGTATATCGACGTAATGTACGAGAGAGAGAGAGAGAGAGAGAGAGAGAGAGAGAGAGCTCTAAACCCGGTTTATCATGCGTGCAGCACAGCGACTAGGTGCTGCTGATCGAGACGCTGCTTACTACTGATCCTATCATCATGACGCGAGACAGTGAATACTGCCGTGAGTGCAAGTTGAAGCACTCCAACATCCGCTACGACAGCACCACTGGGGACGTTATATGCTTAAAATGCGCGTACGTCTTGAGTGAACGAATGGTGGACCCTAACGCGGAGTGGCGACAGTTTTGCGGCGAGAATAAGGACTACAATGATAAGGTGCGGGTTGGCGGGCTGCTCTACCTGCACGACCCCTTCAATTCACTCGACGAAACGCACATCGTCCCAGCTTCCAACTCAAATGGCAATGACAGCTTCCTCACATTGCAGAAGGCACAACGCACTGTCGCCCAGTGGGAGAGGTCTGCGTCACCGCAGATCAGCCCGTGGGAGAGGCACTCACGGTCAGCACTCAAAAGTTTGCGGGACATGCTGGATCGGATTGATTATCTGCCGCCTCACTTTGCTACCGAATCTCTGGAACTCTTTCGGCTCACCGCAGAGCACTTCCGATCTTACAGTTGTTCGAAGGAAAAAAGAGCCGAGATGCTTGCAGCGCTACTTATGCTGACTGCCGTAATTAAAGACCTTGACGATCTTAAGAAGAAGCTCAGCAGAAAGCTGGAACAGTTGAAGGCTGAGGCCGCCCCACTTCCACTGCAACCGCCTCCTTTGCAGGCGCGACAGCAAGACATGCGAGGCCAATTAGACCAAAGAGCCATTGATACCTCCACGCCGCCCTTAATTACCACCCCACCTACACGAGTCAGCACCAGCCGGCGTAATTGCACAGGAAGCGCTCCGTCCTTGTCATGCGAATACGAGCATGACATCCGCAGGTGACCAGAGCACTCATGCGCACCAAATTATATATGTTTGTGTATGTTCTGATCTTAAACGCATGTATAGTGTATGATTGTGTCTATGTGCACGCGTGCGGACCTACGGATTGTGATCACATTACAATCAACGCTCATAGGTAATTATGTAACAATGAACAAAGTACTAATCACCTTTCTCTTGCGATAGGAAATGCTCTAAGATAGGCATGAGCTGTCCAGCCAAGCGGGGCACAATTGAGCTCGTGCTGCAGATTGCAAAGAAGCTGGACTTGCGGTGCCGAGAATCAGCAGTGGCAGCAGTGGCCATGTATGTGGTGGCCTCATTGTGCGACCCAGGGTGTATCACGCTCTCCCAAATCTCAGACGTATGCGAAATTTCACAGAATCTCATCTGGAAGACCTACAAAAAGCTATACGATCATCTTGAGGAAGTTCTTCCCGAATGTCTCTCCCATGAGTACGACTTGACTCTTCTCCCGGACCCTGATCAGGACATCCGCAAGTGTATAAGTGCTGGACGTGCGCCCGCCTCTAGCAGCTGTAGAGCTCCCTTCAAAAGGCCTCGTAATTAGATGTAATATACCCACAAAAGGGCCACCTTTTCTCGTTAAAAATTCTCTTCTCTCTTATAATTCTTCTTCTCCCATGTGTTTATCCTCGCGTGCGATTAACGTCGTTATATGATAACACGGGCGATCAACGACGGAGGCTTACTCAGTCGTTGATCAAATCTGATATTGCAAAAAGTCTAGGGCTCCACTTGCATCACGGTTGGCCACATTACACACGTTGTTATATGTCTTTATCAATGCCAACTGTCTCACTTCAGCAACATGCAAGCATCACATCAACAGTCATACATGCATTGCTCAAACTATTCCATATATTCTATCGGCTACATGATGTTCAAGGTAATTTCGTCATCTAAGCAATGTTAAGATGTTTTATCTTTTCCAAAATGGGGGAGCTCATGATTGTGAGAGCTCTTTGATTATTATACTCTCTCTCTCTCTCTCTCTCTCTCTCTCTCTCTCTTATTTTCTCAGGCAATTGGCATGCATTGTATACACATACACATCTGTTGGAAAAAGGATTCCACGAAAACATACACAACTTGAAGAATATGAAGAAGTAACAGAGAGTTTAAGTGGACAAGTGATTGACGTCCACCCGCCTCTAGCACCTGTAGAGTTGCCCCATAAAGGCCTCATAATAATGTGAAATTTTTCTTTCTAGTTTCTTTTTATTTTCGCTAGCGTATCTTCATGTTACAACTTTTAAGCTCTTAGAGAGCATCTATAAACCTTTGCATCCGCCTTTGCGCTCTCTCTCTCTCTCTCTCTCTCTCTCTCTCTCTCTCTCTGGGCGACAGTTCACACACATTGTACACACATACACGTATCATACATGCATCACACAATACATACAAACACATCATTCAGAGAAAAACTAATATGCATACGGAAATCACACACAACAACATAGACAAACAGGTAGATTGAAAGTAGATAGTGTATATTTGGCAGCATTTGACATGTTACAATGAAAGGCAAATGGCCACCAAAGTATTTGCGCATAAACAAAATTAAATAAATGATAACAATATTTTTTGTTCTAATTAACACTATACTGATAGACAAAAATAAACAATCACATGAATGAACAATAATTTCTTTTCTACTTCTATACATTTTACCGGCTACATGATGTTCAATGTAATTTCTTCATCTAAGCAATGTTAAGATGTTTTGTTTTTTCCAAAATGGAGGAGCTCATGACTATGGAAGCTCTTTGATGATTATATTCTCTCTCTCTCTCTCTCTCTCTCTCTCTCTCTCTCTCTCTCTCTCTCTCTCTCTCTGTGTGCAAATGTGCCCAAGAAAGAGGCAAGTTCCTCAAGAAAACAGGGATCGAAAACCTATGAGGCTAATTTACAATTGGAAATATGCTTTTGAAATTGGAATGAATACCCATGGAATGCGGGGGTTCTTGGAGGATTACAATGTATATTAATTCATTGATGTGGTCAAAGAATCTCAAGCAAAAAAGAGGGCAAGGATCGGAGGGGTAGCATGTATGGCTAAGAAAGGATTGGAAGATATTGTATCAATTGTGAAAGATGACAAGTATAAACATTATGTATGGCTGAAAATTATGACACCAAAAAGAGCGCCCATTTTTGTAACCAATGGCTACATTCCTCATCATGATTCCACCTTTTGTGCTTGCATGGATAGAGACCAACCATTTTTTTATTTAGAAGAGGATATTTCTTATTTTAAAGGCGAAGGTGATTTTATTGTATTTAGGGATATGAATGCTCGCACAAAGACATTGCAACATGATACTCTATAATTTGATATGCCATACATTTCAAGAGAGTTGGAGGAAGTTCACTTGTGTGATCGTACTTCAATGGATGAGAAAGACCAGGATCACTATGGAAAGTTACTTTTACACGTGTAATAGCATGGGTATACTCATTTCCAATGGTGTATCTTTCTAGAGTGAAACCAATGGATCTAGATAATATAGAAAACATAATGGGGATAGTGTGATTGACTATATGCTACTTTCAAAAGCCACCATGTATCGCATAAAGAGTTTCATGTTTGGCCAATGGACCCCGAAATCAAACCATCGAACTTTATATATTGACCTTGTATGTGGAGAAGCAGCTAAGCCTGATAATCTCAGCCAAAGTGAAGAGAAGTTATCACCATGTATGGATTTCAAACGGGCACCAATGGACATTGAAACGGTTGAGCAAAAGTTATGGATGACAAAGCTTCAATATGATGCACCATTGGAAACTAAATGGGAAGTTTTCAAGAAAGTTGTCTATTCTTGTGCCGAATAATGCTTTGCCATAAAGCATCTCCATGGTATCAACAAAGATAGATCACACAAAAGGTGGTTTGATAAAGAATATCAAGATGTTGAAAGTCCTTGATAAAGCTTGATGCAACTATGGACAAAGACAACTATCAAACTCATTTGCATACATATAAGGCATTGATTCGAAACAAGACAAGAAGATGAGAAGTAAAGCAACAACTTTTTCAAGTCCAGGAAAAGGCACGTTCATGTGGAAGATTTTGGAGAAACTTTAGGGACAAGCGGATTGAGAATTTTGGTAACTTGAATCTTTGCACACATTGTAGGAAATTATATGAGTAACCAAATGCTGAAAAAATATCATTTTATGGTTCACTCCCATGTATGCCCTCTTGTTTTACTAGTGAGGATGTATGCGGCTAGTTTGAAAAGTTGGCCTCGCAAAGCGGGAGATCTTCAATGTATCAAGCTGGATGATATGGTCAAATGGACATGAGATTTTACCTATGAGTGGATAAACACCATTTTAGATAATTTGGGAAAATCTCGTTTCCCAAATTCTAAATGTGTATGCTAGAATTGTGTTATTTAATGATTTTTAAGCTCTAGTTGCCTTTAATTTAGATAAATTATCATGATTGTATGAGTCTATTTTAATTTCTCTACTATAAAATTTAAGAATAAACCTCCAATATAGTTTTTGGAAAGAGGATTTGTATGACATCAGTGCTTTTCAAAATTCAACAAATGCTTCTAGAAGTAGCTTCTCAAAAAATGAGGTGTCAAAAAAACCAATATATTGATATGATTTTAAAGCAGCATATAGATTGATTACAGCAATTAAAAAAGATAATATGTAAAGGCAAATACTATTAAACACTCTTGTCATAATTTGGTGACCTTAATCCATGTATAACAAAATACTTGGTCATGGTTTTGTAGCATGCTATCAAGTTTTAAATACACGATACTTTAAACAACATTCAACTAATATTTCACACTTAAAAAGTCAAAACAATACTATATAGTATCCTATGGCTATAAGACCATGAGATGCCATCTATTGCACCTATGGACTTAAGGCCATATGGTGGTGTTTGTAGACATGTCTATGACTTTAATATGTCTCTTTATGACCTCAAGGCCATAGGGTTAGGATTGTTAGCTGGTCCCAACGTATAAAGAGATCCAGTCCTTCAAAGCCATATGGGACTTTATTTATGTGCCACCGTATGTCCCTAAGGCTGTAGGTTGTCTTAGGGCCACAAGATGTTGTTTATGCCAATAAGAAACCCTTCTATGCTCTATGTTGGCACTCTATGTCCCAAGGCGCACAAGGTGTGCCTCGTATGCTAGTTAGAAACCCTTTATTCTATATGTTGTCACCATATGGCCTTAGACCATAGGGTGCCCTCTGTGCTAGTAAGAACTCCTCTATACTCTGTGTTTGCACCCTATGGACCTAGGGCCACAAGGTACCCTCTATGCTAGTAAGAAATCCTCTACGCTCAATATTGAGACCATGTGGCCCCAAAGCCATAGGATATCCTCTATGGTAGTAAGAAAAACCCTCTATGATCTATGTTCACAAACAATTAAAAAATCTAAACAATACTATAGAGTATCCTATGGCCCTAAGACCATAAGATGTCATCTATTGCACCTATAATTCCATTTGGTATTTTATTTAACTATACAAAGTTAGATGAGGCTCTTACACTACAAGAGGCTCTTCATATTAGCGACGCTCACACAGCGACGCTCGAAAAAAAATTTCCCGGCGTCGCTATGAGCGTCGCTATAAGCGTCGCTATGAGCGTCGCAAATTTCTTTGTAAATTTGCGACGCTCATAGCGACGCTTATAGCGACGCTCATAGCGACGCCGACTGGTGTAAAAAAATAACCGAGCGCGCCCAAAAACTCAGATCTCAGATCTGAGTTTTTCGGCGCCCTCAAGCAAGGAGCAGGTAACGCTCTCCCTCACTCTCTCTCTCTCTCTCTCTCTCTCTCTCTCTCTCTCTCTTTTTCTTCTCCACACACACACACACACACACACACACACACACGAGGAGAGGAAGGAGAGCCAGGTATGCTCCTTCCCTCTCCTCATTCTCATGTTCCCTTCCCCTCTTTCTCTCTCCCTCTCTCACACACACACATACACACACACACATAGTGTTTTTGAGAGAGAGAGAGAGAGAGAGTACAAACAAAAACAAAAACGCACACTCACATACATAAACAAAGAATGCACACACACATTGAGAGAGAAAAAGAGAGAGAGAGCATGCATAAACAAAAAACGCACGCATTGAGAGAGGAAAAGAGAGAGAGAACATGCATAAACAAAAAACGCACACATTGAGAGAGGAAAAGAGAGAGAAAACATGCATACGATCCAAAAAAACGCACACACATTGAGAGAGAAAGAGAGAGAAACTAATTTAACGTCGTAGGAAACTAATTAAAATTAAAAGACCTAAAGATCTAGCCGACGAGGAGTTGAACTGAAGACCTATTATTCAAGAGGGAAATGGCATAATGAATCTATCATACTTGGCATGGGTGATAGAAAGGTTATACCATTTATCTCTTTTTATTGGCACATACATCCACACACGCGCACACACACAAGAAGAAGAGAGTTATAACGTCGTAGGAAACTATCTTAAAAGACGTTAAAGATTAGGTTATATGTAGACTTACATTAAATTAGATTTAGGTTTATTTTTAACTAGATTTACATTTATTTAAGTTAGATTTAGATTTACGTTATATGAGATTAGATTTAGGTCTCCATAGACTGCGATGCCTGCATGAAGCGGGTGAAGAAAGCCCTCAATGGAATATAGGGTATTGCTGCCTTCACTCATGGTGGGCTCCGTCGATCCAAAAGTACTGGTGAAATGTATTCAGAAGATAGGGAAGAAGGTGGATCTTCAGGGCGGCAAGAGTCACTACATCCCCGACACAATGACCATCTAGACAACCTCTAGTCATTAGACTTACGTTAAATTAGATTTAGCTTTATTTTTAGTTAGATTTACGTTTATTTAGATTTACGCTTATTTACGTTAGATCGAGTCCACGCAAGAATTACTTACGGTTTAGGGTTTAGAGTTAGACGAACAGTGAAAAGATCTACTGTGAAAAGATGTTAAGATGAAGTGAAGTGCTACAGCTAGAGAAGAGGCAAAGGGATTTTGTCCACTACATGCAGTATCATGTAGACGTACGTGGGTGTGTAGATTTCTTGTACCCACAAATATAGGTATTGACCAATAAAGACGAGATTATAACCCGGTGGTTCTGATCTCCGTGCACCTCTAGACCGAGGTGTGCGGGGATTGGACATGACTAGAGAATGTGAGGTAAAGAGAGAGAGAGAGAGAGAGAGAGAGAGAGAGAGAGAGAGAGAGAGAGAGAGAGAGAGAGAGAGAGAGAGATAAGACGAAGAATGCCAATAGAATATTAAATTTGTTGTCCAGGTTATAAGTTTTTTATCCTCATTATGAGTAGCGACGAGGATGTGGGACCGTCCAACCGAAACACCTATCTCTCAACGAGGGTCTTATGTCCTTGTAATCAATGCAAGCATGCTGTGCGACGGACAAGACGTGTTTCTTTGCAGCACGTTCGCGAATTTGGCGAGTTCGATCCATCTATTATAGATCGAGTTGTTGCCAATTATAACTCGTGGGACTCTGACGCTGGCCAACAAGCAGCAATCTTGCAACCCAATAGACGTGTTCGCAGGCGCTTTGGTCAACAAGCAGCATATGTGAGGCCACAAGATGTAGCCTCTGACAGCTCGGGGGATGATCATGCAGAGCACATTCCCAACGAGGCAATGTTTGAGCCCGAGATTGATGAAATGATCGAGACGATCATGGATTCAGAAAGGCTTATCTATGATGATATGAAAAGTGAAGCCGATACGTCATTGTATAATGGAGCACATATGTCTAGATTGAAAGCACTCCTGGTTCTTCTCAACATGCAGGCAAAGTTTGGATGGAGTGACACTAGCGTCACAACGCTTTTCAGGTGATCTATTACAGTTAGTTTACTTTAATAGAACTCTAAATGTATACTGATCTGATAGATTTTTACACGACTGTATCATATTTTTATGTTGTGTAGATTGCTAAAAGATCACATACTACCAGCTGACAATGTGATGCCAGATTCCCGAGATGAAGCAAGAAAGATTTTGCGAAACTTGGGAATGGATTACAATTCTATCCACGCTTGTCCTAATGACTGCATTCTTTTCAGAGGGGAATACACAGACATGGAGAAGTGTCCGAAATGTGATTCCGAAAGATATCGAGTAGATCTCCATGGGACAAAAATTCCACAAAAGGTTTTGCGACATTTTCCTTTGCTTCCTCGCATCAAGCATTTCTTCGAATGTAAGTCCATGGCCGCCCTAGCATCATGGCATGAGGAGAATAAATCTTCGGATGGTGTGCTACGAATTCCTGCAGATTGCGCAGCCTGGAAACATATAGATGGAACATGGTCGGATTTTGCCAGGGAAGCTCGAAATTTGCGCTTAGGCCTGGCTATGGATGGCGTAAATCCATTTGGTCAAAGATCAACATCTTACAGTGTATGGCCCATTGTCATCGTCAACTACAACATTCCCCCGTGGTTGACTACGAAGAAGGGGCACCTATGGCTAAGCTTGATTGTGCCAGGGCGATATAAAGTGGGGAATATGGATGTGTATCTTCGTCCACTATTGGAAGAGCTACAACAATTGTGGATTGGCATAGAGGTGGTGGATATGAGCCGACACACAGGACGACGGAATGCTTTGATCAGAGGCATTCTAATGTGGACCATGCATGACTATCCCGGGCTAACAGAATGCTCAGGTGATCTATTGACACTCCTCACTCAGACACTGTAAATATTGTTTTTTTCCATAGTTGATCTATTATCATGTGTATACATGCAGGGCTTCAAACAAGCGGATATAGAGCATGTGTCACATGTGGACCTAGACTGAATGCACGTAGGGCACCCTCACTAAAGAAGCAAATCTACGAAGGTCATCAAGCGTATCTTCCAGAGAATCATGTGTTACGCGACGGCTTTTTGGGAAGAGAGCCACCAAGGATGTCTGATGGATCGATAAAACTCCCTAAAGCACCATGGATTTTCACAGGAGCCCAAGAACGCAAAGTAAAAGAGGCCATTCGATCTTTGCGGACCCCCACTGGCGTAATGCACTCGCTCCGAACGTGTTTCACTAAAGAAGGAAAGCTTACCGGTTTGAAGTCACACGATTGGCATAAAATGTGTCAGGTACGTTCATAGTGGACTTTAATATCATTGCATAAAATGTGGACTTTAATATCATTGCTGCACATACTTTACAGTTTATTTTACCGGTTGCCATTGAGGGATGTTTGTCTCTTGACATCCGTAACACAATCTACAAACTTGCAAAGCTGGTGCAATGGATCTCACAAAAGGAGATCAACGTAGACTCCATACCATTCGCCAAACTAAATGCTGCGGAGCTTGTGTGCATGTTTGAGAAACATTTTCCTACTACAATGCTAACCATTCAGGTGCATCTTCTTGTTCACATAGTTGATGAGGTGGAAATAGCTGGCACAGTTCATTCCAGATGGATGTTCTTCTTAGAGCGTTTCATGAAAACGCTTAAGGGATATGTGCGTCAAAAGGCACGTCCGGAGGGTAGCATGGCAGAAGGTTGGTTGGTATCAGAGTCCCTAGTGTACATTGGAGAGTGGCTAGACGGATTTGATAAATCCCGGGACACGCTATGGCGAACCATAGATGATGAGCGCATATCTGGGATTGTCATGTGCAATCTCGGTGTTGAGAAGAAGATGACGGAAGATCTAGAGGCTAAAATCAACCGATTTTGCATGCTTCACAATCCAGTGATGCAAAAGTGGATTTCACAATATGAGGATGCAAAGCAAGAGCGACAAAGGGCACGAATCGAGTGGAGACGGGGAAGACGACCACCGATGCACTATCCAGCGATTCTGGAGAGCCTACCAACCTTCATGAGCTTAAGATGGTTGCACAACCAATTGAAAAGCGCACAACAATGCGGTGACGAAGTGACTGAAGAAGAGTGGGAGTACTCTCGGGGTTGCGCGACCAAGGTAAGTTTGCAATGTACGACTAGCAAGTGACTTTATTTATAAACGTTTGAACGGCCACTCATAATCTTTGTTCGTTGTAGTATAAGTCATACACAGCAGCATGGTGTAAAGGTCGACATTTTAGGGTGGAACGAATCGACAAAAAGCGTTTTACTCAAGATTGTGGAATCATGGCAAAATTTGAACAGTCTAGTCGACGACGTTCCTCTGATGCAGATCCTGTGGTGGCGGAACTCACTTACTTCGGCACGCTGCAAGAGATTTTGAGGATCGATTACAGAGGATTTTTTGTCGACTTGTTCGACGTGCAATGGTTCAAGATAATCATGGAGGGTCGCAACGCTACTGTGCGTAGAGGAGAGTCTGGTTTTCTTGAGGTGGATTCTACTAAGAAATGAACTGACCTAAGAGACACTTTCGTACTACCCGAGCATTGTGAACAAGTAAGTATGTAAATAGTTAACATCCCCCTTTTACAAGTTATGTGCTTGAAAGCTCTCATGTAAGTTATGTGGCTCTGGCAGGTAGTATTTCATCCTACAAAGTCTACATCAAACTGGTGGTACGTCATAGAGGTAGCCCCTCGTAGTGCAAGGACGTATGAAGGCTACCATGTGCCAATCACAACGACATCAATGGAGGAGATCAGAGAAGATGCTCAATCAGAAGCCGCTGCGGTGGTGCCAGACGAGCATCAAGATGCTACTACTCTATATGGGGTGCATGCAGAGGAGCTACAAAATGAAACAGAGGATATGTGTTTAAACGGAGAGCTCTATATAGATATAGGAAGTTATGCTGAGTTATGCGAGGATGAGAGAGAGATCTCTTAAAGCCACAAATATTGTATTTGAACAATTTTGATCCGTGTTGTAAAAGCTCTGGCTCTCTAAGTACCTTCCATGGTGTATAACGCTCTTTTCTACTCGCGCTCACATCTTTTGATTGAAAATTCTGAGTTTTCGACTTGCCTCTTCTATCACTCGATTCATTGCGTCATTGTATTTATATGCGTCATTACGTCATTGTATTTAATGGTCTTTGCGTCGTTGTCTACTCTATTCATTCAATATTAAGTTTAAATATTCGTGTGTTTAATGCAGGTATGGATGATGAGGAGTTTCTTTCTTCTTTGTCACCGCAGCAGAGACAGTGGTACGTGGAGCGTCATCGCTCTGGCGCATCATCGCGCGTTCCTACACCATCCGCATCTCCCTCTCTTTCGGAGCATTCGGCGCGCTCCGAAGCTTCGGCGTCGACGAGACGAGCTTCACACTCGTCTAGACATCGGCGCTCTAGTGGTGGCGGTGGCGGTTGTTGTGGGGATTCCGCCACCGATGCCTCCACACCGCCTCGTGTTCGACGAGGCTCTTTACCCTCCCCTTCTTTGCCCGCCCCCACACCAGCCACAGCATCGCCATCTACGCCAGGTTTTGCACGGCTGACTGTTCCTAGAAGCTACACACCTCTACCTACTCCGCCAGGAGCCACCCCACTCGACACTCCTCGCTTCGGGGCCCAGACGCCGGTGGAGACACCTGACGTCCGTACCCCCATCGACACGCCGCTAGAGACCCCTGCCGGGACACCCAGGTTCACGCGTCACCGGCCAGAGGGCTTGCCTTACTCCGTCGACATCAGCGGCGGCATCATCATGGATGATGACGGCAAGAAGGTGATCTCGCGCATGCGTGGTCTTTGCTCTCAGCTGTTTAGACACTATATACTAAACAAATGGAGTGAAGTACCAAGTGATTTAAAAAACAGAGTCATCAGCATACTTCATGATGAGTTTCCCGTTCCAACACGGGATCAGCGCTTCAATGAAGACCTGATGAAGATTCGAATGCGCGAATACTGCAAACACAAGCGTTCCGAAGTGCAAAAAGCAATCAAGAATGGGTGGAATAGGCCAGATTGGCTGGCCAAAGAAGATTGGAAGAATGCGAAGAAAGCAGCGCGCGAGAATCCCGACAAGTGGAAGCAACAAAAGGATGCAGCCAGAGCGCGAGTAGAGGCAGGGAGCTCGCACCACTTGGGGAGCGGTGGATGGGCATCATTTGAGGCCGATTTTGTAAGTCTTTTCACATTGCTCTTTATGCATGTTCGATAGTTTAGGGTTTATGAGTTTTTTAGTTCTAACATAATGAGATCTTTGTATGTTTTGACAGTGGTCAATGACAGGACGTGATCCCACACCGTACGAGCGCGAGTACGCAGGCAGGAAGGGCTTAAACGCCCTGATGGACATTCTCAGTTCTCGCGGCGGCATGGTTAGTATTAGGGTTTACTCTTTTTTATTTTTTGTATTGTTTTATAAATGTCGTTATATGTTTATACTTACTGAAAGCTGTCTTATTGTCTTTTTTTGCAGAATCCGACAGATACGCCGCTTGGACGCGATGAGACGTCTGACTAGACGACGTCAGTTTAGCCGTAGCTAGATAACATTAGTTTAGGGTTTCTCATAGCTTATGTATCATGAGACGGATTTTATACGTCTTTTTGAACCATGTATATTATTACATTTGTCACCGCAGTTTCTTTTGCCAATCAATTCTTTATGCCTATGATGTTGTACAATTGTCATTATTACATTTGCCAATCAATTCATTTTGCCTATGATGTGTACAATTGTCAATTTTGCAAACAATGCGTCTTGTGGGTGACTATTTTGGGTCTATTATCTACCTTTGCATTTTTTTAAAAAAGTGAATCAAGTACAATATGGTTGATGGGTGGCAGGGCATTCAATGCCCTGCCACCAAAAAAATATTCTCTCAGGCGTCGCTATAAGCGTCGCTATTTATGGCTCTGTAGCGTCGCTATGAGCGTCGCTATAGTCTTCTGGGTAAACGTCGCTATAAGCGTCGCTATAGGCGTCGCTATATGCGTCGCTATATAGCGACGCATATAGCGACGCCTATAGCGACGCTTATAGCGACGCTTATAGCGACGCTCTCGTAGCGACGCTCGTAGCGACGCTTTTAGCGACGCCGGGGGTTATAAAAACCCAATGTATTTCCGTCGCTAACAGCGTCACAAGAGCACACAACCTCTTGTAGTGTTACTTAGATAAACTATCATAATTCTAACTTTTAAATTATTTCTTAACATAAAACTACAATATAAAAACTCCTAATATAAGTTTGTGCCAAAGAATCAATGTTAAGATGAAGATTTTGTACATCAAGTACATGCTTTAAAACTTCACTCAAAGGTTTTAGAGATGGTGTCTCAAAAAAAGGAGGTGTTTTAAAACACCATTTGATGTGAATAATACGAATTGTATACATTGATTATGTCAAAATAGTATAAAGTATAAACATAAAGATTACCACCAACTTGACAGTTTCATAAAAATGATGGTCTTTATCGCATGTACAATAAAGTACTAACTACAAAGAGTATGATATCTCCAAGATTGAGGGTGTTCAAAAAACACCGTTTTGTAACACTACCAAATGTCAAGAACATTCTGATTGTTTGGATCACTTAATAAAGACAATTAATAAGAAGAAAAAGTTAACAATACCATAGAAGCATCAAACAATGAAACCAAAGAACTTGAATGAGAGAAGTCTCCTGACAATAGGATGCACTTCATTAAAAAAACAGGTTAAAGATATTTCAAGATATCCCACAACATTCCATCAAGTTTAAATTTTGAAAAGTACACATTGCCAAATACTTGGTAGATGGTATTTAGAATACTTAACTAGTACACTTAAAATGGCCTCCTTCTCTTGAGATTTTGAGTCCTTTGAGACATATAACATTGCATTACATAGTGAGTCTCAGGATCAGGATGGAACATTACAAAATTTCTTATGGTATATACTCTCTTGTCTTTAGCATACAACCATCCACATAACCATGGAACAATTTCATCTTTTAAAAAACTTTGAAGCAATTGAGTAGGTTGGTTCCAAAACTTTGGAAAAATCATATAAGTTCCTTGCATATTCCACATCACTCGATATGGACTATCATCAAATATTATAGTGTTGCCCCCATCTAAATAATCAAATAGCTTCCATATGGTCGAAAGATTTTTGTGATAGGCTCTTTTGTAACCGATCATGAAAGTTGAATTTTGGCAGCACCGGTTATCCATAATCATCTTGAATTTGTGACTTTGTGTAGGAAAACAGGTCTTGATTATGTGTTGAGCTTTTTGTAAACGATGACAGCTCCAAATCCAAACCTCAAAGAACTCAAAGCAAAATCTTAAGAAATACTCTGCATCTGGACGCACCGCATACACCTCATTGTTATCTTCTACAATGCACATGTACTTGGTCCAAGTTGGCCTTGATTGAAGTTCAAATGTTGCAAGAAGCACACCCTCTAAATCCAAGATAAGTGTTCTTTTGTCCTGTTTGAAAGATTTTGGTAGATAATGAAACCATTGCTCTTGGTTTGAATGTGATATTTGATGTAATATGAAAGGGAGCTCCTCTATTTGGTGATAATCTAATAGCAAAACATTTTTTCTTAGAAGCTCTGAAATGATTAAAAAAGAAAAGTTAATATAGAGATCTTAAGTGTGTTGAAGACCTTAGGGACATAGGATGCTAATTTGTGGTTACACTTAGTAAGTCCTATGCAAGAACACATGCCAAACTATGACCCTATGGCCTTAGATTCATAGGGTGTTAAGACCATAAAGTGAAATTCCCCCAAGGTTATAGAGCAAGATTTGACCTTATGAGCATGTATATTGTCCTTGATGGCACAATGAGTTCAAATTTCAAAGCAAACAACATAAAAGCTTTTTAAAAAACGAGCATTTGGCACATGAAACTCAGAAGTTACTTATAGTATTGAAAGACAATTTAAAAAACTATTCATCATTTACATCTTCATATATCTTGAAACCCTAAGCACTCTAACAAAGTCTCTGAGTATATAAAGATCTTTGTAAATGACAAAATGTTACAAAACATGCATTGCTCCATCATTTCTTGATATAGGGCTATTTGAGATCATACTAAATTTTTAGATGCTTTATAAAATTCCTGGCTTCATGTACTTTGATCACAGGCTCCTTGTATCCCAATTTTTGGGCAAGCATGATTGCTTCTGTACCTTTCAAGGCTGATAATGATTTGATATTCTTTAAGACCCTTACTTTTTCTCGATCACGTGCTGAAAGGTTCTTGTCTTGACTTCGAGTGGATATTCCACTAGTGCTAGATGTTGTAACTTTCTCATCGTGAAGAGGACGAGAAACTTCTGGTAGCCTTCCCGTGGAGTAGGTTTTTCCTAGAAAAATTAGATTTCTCTCCTCCCACTCTGCAACAACCTTGTGTATACGATTATAAAGCTCATGACCTTGAGCAATGGGTGCTTTTCCATATAAATGAGACCCTGTAACTGTGCGAATGTCATTAACATGATTGAGAGCTTTGATATATGGTAGCAGCTCCCCAAGGAGGATATTATCCTCCTCATCATCAACATTAAATGATGGTGGAAAAATACAATTCACTGCAGGATTCACACATCCCTTTAATGGTTCATCATCTACAAGAAGCAATCTTCTTGCATCAAGCCCAAATTTTGATGATGCAATAGCCAACGGTTTGAAAAGTGCTTCTACTCCTAGATTATCTAAGCGAGTGATCCTTGATTCTACGCATGGTTGACATTAGCTTTGCCCCCAGATCATAAAGAATGGAAATTTTTCTTTCGCTTCTTTTTCTAAAATCTTGATGATGTCCATAACATGCATGTCATTAGCAGCTGACCATATCCCTACATTGAAATTGCTAAATAGAGCCTTTAAAAACTCAATGCATCCTGGACGAAGAACAATATGCTCATGTCCAAACTTTAAGCTCTTCATTTTCTTGGACTTTTGCCAGCATCTCCTCAGGAACAATCCACACAAGCTCACTATTATAGTCAGCATTGGTTTGTTGGTGGATGAAAGGTCTGACTCACCATGCACTTCGATTTCCAAATCCTGGGGTGCTAAAATATTTGTGTTGGATTCTCCTTCTGGCGTTGCACATGTTCTAGAACTTCCATTGCCTTCTACTTCCATTGTGATGTCATGCAATCCAATTCCCAACTCTTGGGCTACTAGAATATTTTCATTGGATTCTTCTTCTTCCCTTGCACATGTTCTGGAACTTTCACTGTCTTCTTCCATTGGATTACTGTTTAAATTTATCTCCAGTCGTTGTAGCAGTCGACCTTCAAAGACTTGTAGATTCTTGTCATCTTCGTCAGAAACTATTTGGTTGACATGGAGATTGATAGAATCTTTCTCAGTTTAGCATCCTCTATACCAACAATCTTGAGTAAAACTTTGTCAGCCGCAATATCTTGTTGAAGGACTGCAAGTTTAAAGAACACATAATTTTAGATTCCAAAGTATCTACATTTTGATAACTCTTTTTTGTCACACTCTTATAAAAAAGTAATCGCAAATAGAAAATTTACTAATTGACAACACATCTACAATGAATTTATTTTTATGTTCCTTATTGTCTAGAGATTTCTAATCTTTATCTAGCTACATTAGTTCTTTGTCCATGATGGTGGCGCCTAGAAGTATACTTGGAGAAACTTTTATGCCTTTAAGTTCTAGAGCAGAAGTCTCATTTTCTATTGCCAGGATCTTCTTGCATTGGATGATTTACTTGACTAAGTTTCTTATGGCCTTCAGGCCATACTGTTCTCTTTGTAGATATCTCTATGACTTTAAGATAATCCAAAATATGTCTCTTTATGGTCTCAAGGCCATAGGGTTAGGATTGTTGGGAGGTCTCAACATATAAATAGATATATGGATTCAAAGCCATATGGTACTTTATTTATGTGTCACCCTATGGCCCTAAGGCCATGGGTTGTCATAGGCCCACAAGATGCCCTCTATGAGCACTAGTAAGAAACCATATATGCTTTATGTTGGCACCCTATGACCTGAGGGCCACAAGGTCTGCCTCGTATGCTAGTAAGAAACCCTTTATGCTACATGTTATCAGTCTATGGTGTTTGGGCCATAAGGTGCCCTATTTCGCTAGTAACAAATGATCCTCTATGCTCTATGTTTTCACACTATGGACCTAGGGCCACAAGGTACCCTGTATGATAGTAAGAAATCCTCTACTCTCTATGTTTGCACCCTATGGACCTAGGGCCACAAGGTAGCCTCTATGATAGTAAGAAATCCTCTATGCTCAATATTGAAACCCTATGACCCCAAGGCCATAGGATGTCCTCTATGCTAGTAAGAAAAACCCTCTACTCTCTATGTTGGCACCCTATGGAGACTTGAGGGCCACAAGGTACCCTTTATAATGCTACTAAGAAACCTTGTATGCTCTAGGGGAGCACATAATAGCCCCTAGGCCACAAGGTTCCCTCTATGCTAGAAAGAAAACCTCTACGGTCTACATTGGCAACCTACGGCCCTCGGGCCATAGGGTGCATCAAATGGCTCCTAGGCCACATGGTGCCCTCTATGCTAGAAAGGAAAGCTCTGTGCTCTACATTGTCACTCTATGGCCCCAAGGCCATAGGGTGCCCTTTACGCCTAGTATGAAACCATTGAAACTCTATATTAGCATCTAAAGACCGTAGGCCACAAGGTGAGCTCTATGTTAGTAAGAAACCATCTAAACTCTATGTTGGTAGCCAAAGGCCATAGGATAGCCAAGGAACCCTCTAGGAGCATTCCCCACAAAGACCACCTTATGGCCCCATGGTGATTTAGTGGCCTAGGTGTCCTTCTTAAGACTCTTTTATTTTTGTATCATATGGCCCCAGGGAAATAAGCTATCCTCTATGCTATCAAAAAACCGTTTATGCTCTTTGTTGGAATCATATGGCCCCAAGTACATAGGGTGCTCTCTATGCTATCAAGAAACCCTCCATGCTATATGCTTGCACCCTAAGGCACCAAGGACACAGGGTGTCCTCCATGATAGTAGGAAACCCTCTATGCTCTAAGTTTACACCCCATTTGACTATGTTGACACCCTATGGCCCTGGGGCCATAGGGTTCTCCCTAGCGCCAAAAGGTGCCCTTCAACCTAGGAAGAGACCCTTTATGCCCTAAATTGGTACTCTTTGGCCTCAGGGTCATAGGGTGTCCTCTATGCTAGTAGGATACATTATATGGTCCAGGTTTCCACTCTATTGCGTAGGGCTAAAAGGTTTTCTCTATGAAGAAACCGTGTATACTATATGTTGGCAGTGTATGTCCCTAGGGATAGAAGGAAACCCTAGGGCTATAGGGTGTCCTCTATGCTACTATCATATGGTCCAAGGGCCAGATAGTGACCAAGGTATCATGTGTGTCCTAAGGGTAACAAGGTGCTAATAAAAAGCTCTCTATGCTCTATGTTGGCACCCTATGGCCCCAAGGCCATAGAGCGATCTTTATGCTAGTAAAATTTCCTCTATTCACTATGTTTACCTGTATACTTATAAGAAGCCATTTATGCACTATGTTGGCATCTTATGACCTTAGATCCATAAGATGTCCTCTATGGTAAAAGCGAAATTGTACATGGGATATGATGGCATGTTATGGTCCTAGGGCCATAGGGTGTCCTCTATGCTAGCAAAATGTGTAAGTTAATACTCTGAAATTGAAAGAGCTTTTCAGAAAAACAAAGAAAAAAAAAACCTTCTACTTCCATTGTGGTGTCATGCAATCCAATTCCCAACTCTTGGGCTACTAGAATATTTTCACTAGATTCTTCTTCTTCCCTTGCACATGTTCTGGAACTTTCACTGTCTTCTTCCATTGGATTACTCTTTAAATTTATCTCCAGTCGTTGTAGCAGTTGACCTTCAAGGACTTGTAGATTCTTGTCATCTTCGTCAGAAACTCTTTCGTTGACATGGAGATTGATAGAATATTTCTCAGTAGGGTCAATGGCATTAGCATCCTCTATACCAACAATCTCGAGTAAACCTTTGTCAGCCGCAATATCTTGTTGAAGGACTGCAAGTTTAAAGAACACCTAATTTTAGATTCCAAAGTATCTACATTTTGATAACTCTTTTTTGTCACACGCTTAGAAAAACTAATCGCAAATAACAAGTTTACTAATTGGCAACACATCTACAATGATTTTATTTTTATGCTCCTTATTGTCTAGAGATTCCTAATCTTTATCTAGCTACATTAGTTCTTTGTCCGTGATGGTGGCCCTAGAAGTATACTTGGAGAAACATTTATGCCTTTAAGCTCTAGAGCAGAAGTCTCATTTTCTATTTCCATGATCTTCTTGCATTGGATGATTTCCTTGACTAATTTTCTTATGGCCTTCAGGCCATACTGTTCTCTTTGTAGATATCTCTATGACTTTAAGATAATCCAAAATATGTCTCGTTATGGCCTCAAGGCCATAGGGTTAGTATTGTTGGGAGGTCTCAACATATAAATAGATATATGGATTCAAAGCCATATGGTACTTTATTTATGTGTCACCCTACGGCTCTAAGGCCATGGGTTGTCATAGGGCCACAAGATGCCCTCTATGAGCACCAGTAAGAAACCATATATGCTTTATGTTGGCACCCTATGACCCGAGGGCCACAAGGTCTGCCTCTTATGCTAGTAAGAAACCCTTTATGCTACATGTTTTCACTCTATGGCCTTTGGGCCATAGGGTGCCCTCTGTGCTAGTAACAAATCCTCTATGCTCTATGTTTGCACCCTATGGACCTAGGGGCACAAGGTACCCTGTATGATAGTAAGAAATCCTCTATTCTCTATGTTTGCAACCTATGGACCTAGGGCCACAAGGTAGCCTCTATGCTAGTATGAAATCCTCTATGCTCAATATTGAAACCCAATGGCCCCAAGGCCATAGGATGTCCTCTACGCTAGTAAGAAAAACCTTCTACGCTCTATGTTGGCACCCTATGTGTTGGAGCTATATATGGCTCACTCTACTCAACTTGGTCTCACCTATATATTTGTATCTTGTCCTCAATATGAATCAGTCTTTGGGAGCGTATATGGTGTGTCTCTTGTCTGGTCTCTCTCTCTTTCTCTCTACATCTCAACATGGTATCAGAGCAGTAACGATCATGCGCCGATTCAATTCATGGTGACAAAACAGTATGTGTATGCAATTTGCATGTAAGATTCAAAAATTGCTACAAATTTTATTTTTGAGCATTGATTCTTGTTAATTGTGGTTGTTTTGTATTAAGAAGAATATGATTAGTGTTTTGTGTGACGTTTATTGCTAATCAATCTAATCGTTGATTACGTTTTCTTGTTGATGACACCCTGAACTTCATCTCAATTTTTCTTGCTGTTCTGCTCAAAATTTGGAGAAACGGGAAAAGCGCAATGGCACTTTTCATCCAAAACTTGTTCGTCTCCTCGAGCTCTTCGATTTGAGTTCTAGGTTTGCGTCAATCGGAGTTCGCAGCAGAAAGTTATGCTGTTTTTACTGCAATTGAGCTTGACGCAGCTTTCTTCGTCCTACTTCTTCGTGAAGCGTCCGCGATCGTTTTTCTTATTTTGGCGTTAACTTTTTCGAGAAGATTTAGCTTTTTGCTATTCATATTGTGGCCGTCAATCTTGCGTCTCACGCCACTCTATTTTGAGGACTCTTTTATTATTAACGTCTCCGTTACCCTGCCATTTTTGGGTGACGTCTCTCACATCTTTGGAAGTTCCTTGAGCATCCTTCTTACGTTTATCGTTGACAGAACGCAGTCCTCATATCTCTCTCATTCTCAATTGCGGCCTTCACCATATATGGTGTGCAAATTCTGCGATCTTATCTTATACGTCTTCTCGCAACAAGATATGGCTATGAATATTCTCGTCAACGGCTTTCCTTCTGGCCAGCGTTCTGTTCCTCCTTTCCAAGGTCAAGGTTTTCCAGGCTGGAAAGCAAAGATGTTGTTAATTCTTGAAGGCGATGAACTCTCCGATGTTGTTCTTGGAAATCGTGTTTGTCCGCCTCAGCCTGTTGATACGGATAATGATAACGTGCTTATCACTGAAGGACCTATATTTGAAGATTGGAATGTTGCTTATACGGATTGGAAACGACGTGATAAAGCAGCTCGTCGGTATATTCTTTCTGCTCTTACTGATTCCCTTTTGCTTGATATGTACGAACTGCCTACTTCCCATGACGTATGGAAGTACCTTATTGCAAACTTTCAGAAGAAATCTGTCACAGAAATACTTTATTTGAGAGGGTTGCTTAACAAGTTACAATATGAAGTTGGTACTGCCATGACGGGACACATTGAATCTTTCAAATCTATTATTAATCAACTTGCTGCTGTCGGTGATCCTTTTCCACAAAAGCAACTGATTACACTTCTCCTTGATACGGTGAAGGACTCTTCTTATGATAACATTGTTACTATTCTCTCTAATAAAGATGGTCTTGATTTTGACCAAGCCTGCATGTCTTTAATTGAATACTCTCAACGTCAAGAACGTCGTAATGCTAGTCATGAAACAGCTATGATTTCACATCAGGAGACTGAGTCACAACAGATAGAACGGGCTTTTTATGCTCGAAAGCGTCCATTTCAACGAGGAAACCGCAGAGGTGGCCGTCGCGATCGGAATAAAGCATATGCTACTGAACATCGAAACAACATTGTACCAGAAACAAGCTGCGTCCTATGTTCAGTTGCTCCAGACAGAATACTTCATGTACGCGATGGATCACTTTTTATTGTCGATTCTGGTGCTACAGGAAATATGACATATCAGTCTAAGTGGCTCCATAACTATCATCCACTGCCAGTTCAACGTGTTGTTTATCTTGCTGATGATACTACTTGTCAAGTAAAGGGTATTGGAGACTTATATCTTGGTACCTTATCTTCTTCCACTCGAATTTTGCGAGGAGTATTACATGTACCAGATCTTCAACGTAATCTTCTTTCAGTTGCTAGACTTGTTGATCTTGGTCTGTTTGTTGGGTTTGATCATACCAAATGCCGAATTGAGAAAGATGGACAGACTATAGCCACTGCTCCTCGAAATGGTAATTTGTTTGAACTCTCTCTCAACGATGCTGTAGCAAATGTTGTCACTGCTCCAGGTGATCATGATTGCAAAGTATGGCATCACCGTTTTGTTCATGCTGATTTCTCAAAACTCCTTGATCTTCAACGTCGTGATCTTGTTCATGGCATGGATCTTAAAGCTCATCCTCATATGGGAATTTGTGAATTTTGTGCTCTTGGGAAACACAATCGCAAACCCTTTCCTCTTTCAAATACAACTCATTCTCATGACATATTGGATCTTGTTCATACTGATATATGTGGACCTCTACCTTCTTCGAGATCACAATATCGCTACTTCATTTCTTTCATTGATGATTTCTCAAGGTATACGACTGTATTTCTACGTAGACAAAAATCTGAAGCCTTATCTGTTTTCAAACAATTCCACAAGGCTGCGGAACTTCAAACTGGTCGTCGCCTTAAGAAGCTTCGTAGTGACAATGGAGGCGAATATGTTTCTCGAGAGTTTATGAGTTACTGTGCTGACATTGGAATTCATCATGAACACACTATTCCATATTCGCCTCAACAGAACGGTGTTGCTGAACGAAAGAATCGCACTATTCTCAATGCTGTAAGATGTATGCTGATTCATTCTGGCTTATCTCGTGTTTTTTGGGCTGAAGCTACTTTGACAGCAGTATTTATTCAGAATCATCTTCCTACTACTGCACCCTCTGGTAAGATACCCATCACAGCATGGACAGGTGACATTCCTTCTGTATCTCATTTTCGAACCTTTGGATGTATTGCTTATATTCATGTTCCCAAAGAAACACGAACAAAGCTTGATGCTCCTGGTCTTAAAGTTATTTTTATTGGATATTCTGACACTTCCAAAGGCTACAAATTCTATGACCCTTCCTCCAAGAAAGTAATTGTGAATCGTGATGCTACTTTTAACGAACAGCTTATGGGAGGCTCATGGTCCATGGATGATTCTGATGATACTAAATCATTGCTTCAAGCTTTTCCATTTCTTTCAGAAGATGAAACTCTTCCTATAGAGCAACTTTCCTCTTCACAACCATCCATTCCGAATGTCGCCAATGATGATATTGATATTTTTGTTGATCTGCCTATTGATTTTGAACATGGCTCATGTCAAGTTTATGATGACGATATTGCTGATAATGCTTTTTCTACTTCCGAAGATCCAGTTACTTATGATGAAGCTATCTCTTCACCACAAAAGGATCAATGGCAAGAGGCTATGGAAGCAGAGTACGATTATCTTATCTCTAAAGGTACATGGATACTAACTGAATTACCTCCTGGTCGTACAGCTATTAAATGTAAGTGGGTGTATAAGACAAAAGTAAAAGCAGATGGATCTTTTGACAAGTTCAAGGCACGTTTAGTTGCAAAAGGTTATTCCCAAGTAGCTGGTGTTGATTATCAAGAGACTTTTTCACCAGTTGTTCGCATTACAAGTGTTCGAGTTTTATTGGCATTTGCTGTTCAATTTGATTTAGAAGCTCATCAAATGGATGTGCGAACTGCTTTTCTTAATGGTGACTTGGAAGAGGAAATTTATATGGAACAACCAGAAGGGTTTGTTATTCCAGGTAAAGAAGACCTTGTTGCTCAACTCCATAAGGCACTATATGGTCTCAAACAAGCTTCGCGAGCGTGGTATAAAAAATTTGATCTTTTTCTCACCTCTAAAGGATTCATCTCTTGCTCGTCTGACCCCAACTTATACATAAAACGCCAAGGTAGCAGTTTTGTGATTCTTGCTCTTTATGTGGATGATACCATCCTTGTTTCCAATGATTTGGGATTTCTTCAGCAAGTGAAAAAGTTATTGTCTTCTGCATTTGATATGGTGGATCTTGGAGAGATTCACTCGTGTCTTGGCATTCAAATCCAACGAAACCGTACAAAAGGTATTTTATTCCTTCGACAGTCAAAGTTTATTGCAGATACTATTCAAAAATTTGGTATGGAATCTGCACATTCAGCCAACACACCTTGTCTTGCAAGCTCTACGAAGAACACTTCTGACAATGGCGGTCAACTTGTCACAAATCAACCTTATGCTAACTTGATTGGATGTCTTCAGTTTGTTGGCATGAACACTCGTCCTGATATTCTGTTTGCTGCTAATTATCTTGGACAACATCTTGCATGTCCTTCTCTTAAGCATTGGTCTGCTGCAAAGCGTGTGTTGAAATACTTGAAAGGCACTACAGATTTTGGTTTAGTTTATCGACGACAACTCACATCGGATTCTATGCAATCTCTTTCTCTTTTGGGTTACACAGATGCAGACTGGGCAAGCTCACATTTATCTATGCGATCTACTAGTGGAAATTGCTTCTTTATAAATGGTTGTCTTGTTTCTTGGACTAGCAAGAAACAACGTTGTGTTGCAGTTTCTACGACTGAGTCAGAATATGTTGCGGCATCACTTGCAGCTCGTGAGTTGATTTGGCTTCGACAAATGCTGGTTGATAATGGTCACTCTCCTCTTTCTAGCACACCCTTGCGGTATGACAACCAAAGTGCTATTAGTCTTGCAAAAGACTATGTTCAACATAATAAGTCAAAGCACATTGCTGTCCATTATCATTATGTCAGGTATGAAGTACGCAAAGGAACCATTATGGTTGAACACTGTCCAAGTGACCAGATGATTGCAGACATTTTGACCAAAGGCCTCAACGAGTCACGTTTCATCCTCTTGCGCTCGGAGCTTGGAGTTGCTTCGACCTCACTCTTTCTAGATTAGCTTCTTTGCTATTGTAATAGCTTTGTACATATGACATTGTAATCTTTTAGGTACCATGCACTATGCACACTCCACATTTGCACATTGTGATCTCTAAGTCACTTGAATATTTGTACATAGATGCACAATTCACTTTCACATCATCATCGCTGGTTCATATTTTCACATTGTATAGGGGCTTGGGTTTTTCCCTTGAACTCCCCAAGGGTTTTTTCATCCAAAGCTAGAGACCTTTGTTTGAGTGGGGGTGTTGGAGCTATATATGGCTCACTCTACTCAACTTGGTCTCACCTATATATTTGTATCTTGTCCTCAATATGAATCAGTCTTTGGGAGCGTATATGGTGTGTCTCTTGTCTGGTCTCTCTCTCTTTCTCTCTACATCTCAACACTATGGAGACTTGAGGGCCACAAGGTACCCTTTATAATGCTACTAAGAAGCCTCGTCTACATTGGCAGCCTACAACCCTCGGGCCATAGGGTGTATCAAATGGCTCCTAGGCCACATGGTGCCCTCTATGTTAGAAAGGAAACCTCTACGCTCTACATTGACACTCTATGGCCCCAAGGCCATAGGGTGCCCCTTATGCCTAGTATGAAACCATTGGAACTCTATATTAGAATCTAAAGACTGTAGGCCACAAGGTGAGCTCTATGTTAGTAAGAAACCATCTAAACTCTATGTTGGTAGCCAAAGGCCATAGGATAGCAAAGGAATCCTTTAGGAGCATTCCCCATAAAGACCACCTTATGGCCCCATGGTGATTTAGTGGCCTAGGTGCCCTTCTTAAGACTCTTTTATTTTTGTATCATATGGCCCCAGGGAAATAAGCTATCCTCTATTCTATCAAAAAACCGTTTATGCTCTTTGTTGGAATCATATAGCAGGAAGGACATAGGGTGTCCTCCATGATAGTAAGAAACCCTCTATGCTCTAAGTTTACACCCCATTTGACTATGTTGACACCCTATGGCCCTGAGGCCATAGGGTGTTGCCTAGGCCCACAAGGTGCCCTTCAACTTAGGAAAAGACCCTTTATGCCCTAAATTGGTACTCTTTGGCCTCAGGGTCATAGGGTGCCTTCTATGCTATTATGATACATTATAGGTCTAGGTTTACACTCTATAGTGTAGGGCTAAAAGGTTTGCTCTATGAAGAAACCGTGTATACTATATGTTGGCAGTGTATGGCGCTAGGGATAGAAGGAAATTCTAGGGCTATAGGGTGTTCTCTATTCTACTATCATATGGTCCAAGGGCTAGATAGTGACCAAGGTATCATGTGTGTGAGAATTCTCTACTATATATACAAAAACCACTTTATGGCACTATGGTGTCCCAAGGGCAACAAGGTTCTAATAAAAAGACCTCTATGCTCTATGTTGGCACCCTATGGTCCCAAGGCCATAGGGCGGTCTTTATGCTAGTAAAATTCCCTCTATGCACTATGTTTACGTGTATACTTATAAGAAGCCATTTATGCACTATGTTGGCGTCTTATGACCCTAGATCCATAAGATGTCCTCTATGGTAAAAGAGAAATTGTACATGGGATATGATGGCATTCTATGGTCCCAGGGCCATAGGGTGTCCTCTATGCTAGCAAAATGTGTAAGTTAATACTGCAATAAATATGCAACACGATATACGAAATTGAATCATTATCATACATCATACATTTGTTGCTTTGCCACACAGTTGAAGGGGTCTTTGCCTTCAAATATCATCATAACATTCAAACATTTAAATCAAATTTACAAGTACTGTAATTCACAAATGCATTGATCTGTTGGTGGATGGAAGGTCCGGCTCACCATGCACTTTGATTTACAAATCCTGAGGGGCAAAAGTATTTGTGTTGGATTCTCCTTATGGCATTGCACATGTTTTGGAACTTGCATTGCCTTCTACTTCTAATTCACAAAATTAAACAATGGTTATACATTATACAATCATTTCTTTGCAATAAACCTTGATACAATGTTCCGATTGCTACATGACAAGCTAAAAAATTCTACTAGTCCTAGCTTCCCTCTATTGAAAAAAATTCAAGATATAAATTCCAATTCTCTGCATCATCTAGAAGAGAAACAAAATCATAGTTTGGAACAAAATACTCGCACTTTATATCTTTGAATAAAATCTTGTTACAATCAAAGAAATAAATCTTCACATAATCCAAAGGACAAATTCTTCAATAATTTATACTCGATGTTTACTATCTAAGCAATCAATTGGCATTTACAAGAAATATTGAATATATGTTTAATCTAGTTAGTTTCAATACAAAGATAATTATTTCAAAGCGAATATGTTTAATCTAGTTAGTTGCAATACAAAGATGATTATTTCAAACGCTTACACCATCAATTCACAATAGAAGGACTTACACCCAACAAAAAATGATCATACATCAATTGTTCAAACTCTCATTTTGGAATTTTGAGGACTAAATACTTTTTAGTTTTTTCTAGCTTATTTCATTCTCAATAGACACCTAGATATGGACACAAGATATAAGGCCAACAAAAAATGTTCTTGAAACACTTAAAGAGTCTTTAGGTGACCTAGAATAACCAACCTATGGTCTAAAGGTTATAGGGTGTCATGTGATGTTTTATAAGATGTGTCCATAAGAGCTAGGTGATTTGTATCCATGGGGTGATTTAAGTGCCCCTGTGGAGATTCTATGTCACCACCCTATGGCCCTAAGGCCTTAGGGTATCCCAAATTCTCTTGGATAACTTATGTTTCCTTCTAGAATATCCCAAATACTCATGTGCCCGTTTGGAGACTTTATGTAATCTCTCTATATACATAAGATTGTAGGATAGCTGTGTTGACACCCTATGGCCTTAAGGCTGTAGACTAGCCCAAATGCTTATGTACCCTTTTAAAGACTCTATATAATCACCCTATATCCGTAAAATTGTAGGGTAGCCAAATTCTTTTGGGGGATTCTATGTTGACACCCTATGGGCCTAAGGCTATAGAGTAACCCAGATGCTTATGTGCCCTTTTAGAGACTCAGTGTAATCACCCTACATCTGTAAGGTTTTAGGGTATCCCATTTTCTTTTGGGGGATTCTATGGCCCTAGGGCCATAGGGTGTCTTGTCTACAAAGAACTCTATGATCCTCAAGTCATAGTGTATTCTTCCCAAACCTCATATGATCAATTAACTTTAAAGTATTACATAATATATATCTTATGACCATATATAAATGTAGAATTCTATTTACCAAAACATGTCCATATAATATCATATACTTAAGTCTAATTCATTTATTGTGAAAAAACTCAAACTCACAAGTTCACATTTTTTCAAAGAAAATAAATTGAGAAAAATAACGAGCCAAACATCAATGTTTTTAACATCATGGGTAGATTTGAGATGGTACAAATAAAATAAAATGACAACAATAATAATCTAAATATCAGTAATCTAATATCATGGGTAGCTAGCTTAACCTGTTTCCTGTAGAATTTCTAGAATGGCCTCAGCACTTGCATCCAATGGTTCTTCAATTTCGTCTTCCTCTGAATCCTTGGCATTGACTTTCTCTGTGTTATCCACACCTGCCCACCTTCTAAGATCAAGGTCTTCTTCCACTATGGAATGGCAAAGAGATTCCAATTGCGTCATTTGATCACTACTACATGCAACTGATATCACCTTTCTCTGTTGTTGTAGTGCCTCTTTAGTCCCATAGCCTAATGAGAAGATGTCTATCACTTGATCATCTTCTTTGAGACAGATGCATTTGATTGCACGGCATACAAAAAAGGATTTGGCCGTGGTCACAGCATTTTACTCGTCGTCATTGATGCAGAGAGTATGCATTGGCTCCAACAATGACTCTTTGACACTAGAGTAGTTGGTGTACTGCTCTCCTTGACTGAAAAATGCCCAAACCCCGAAAATTACTTCGCGAAGAGCACATGTTTGGATGGTCTCTGATCCAATTAAGGAGCTCAAAGGTAGAACGTGCATTTCATACCATGTAGCTTTTTCAGAAATTGCCTTCTCTAGGGAAGCAGCATGCTGATAATTGACTAAGCCGGCAATTAAAAACTCTGATGGTTGATGTGCTACCCCACATACTCCATCAATTAATTTACCAAATTGGGCAGCACTCCAACCACTAGATGTAAGACTTTTGTGTGTTGTGTCTATGATGCAAACACCAACACGAATTTTAGAGCTATTCTCACTACAGAGAAACTCAATGCCTTCCAGATTCTTTCCAACACACTTGATTGTCCATGGTAAAATGAATTCCAAACTAGAAGTCCCATTCTTTTGTGCAATGATCCACTACACATATCCCCTAGTGATCTCAGGAATTGGCTCTTTCTCCTTTCCTTTTTGTAGTAGGAGATTTAGCCATTGCGTACAACTCGTGAAGAGAGATTTGTAAATCTCATCTGTAATGTTATAATGAGACTTACATTGATCCCATGAAGTAACTGCTATTGCTGATGGATCTATCTCTTTAAATGCCATCAACATTTGAGGCTCAAAAACCCTGGTCTTCTTTAAGACCGTTGCACGTGCAGTGAGGTCGAGCATGCCCGCTTGACCTGGTAGCTTCACTAAGCAGATCTTCTCATCTGCCAGCTCTTGTTGTAGTAGCTTGACATCATTATCTTCTAAACCATTTAGGCATCTAAAGGTTGTTATGCTTGGTTGTCGCCCACGAGCAGTTGATGTCTGATGCTTCTCCAAGATGTGTATCCACTGATCATAGATTTCATCATCGTACATGACCATGTGTGCTTCTTTGTTGGCAAATGATTTATGGTTGAACACGATGTTCGCCACATTTACAAAGGCCTTCAAAATAAAGAAAAGAAAATTAACTTTATTTCAAGACATATTTGTAACAAAAACAAGCATAGGGAAGTGGAACTTACATCCCAACCTGCTCGACTCGGATGATCGATAGGAACACCTCCCTTGGGTTTTGTTGGTTTAGAATATGCAAGCCATTGACTACGGCCATGCTTCAAGACCTCCACATAAGGCTGGTGTTTCATTGCTGTTATTCTCTCCATGTTCTCCATTCTGGAAATTCGAACAACAACCTCTTTCAGAGCATCTACCACTATCCTTGCAGTTCTAAACTTGTAGAACTCTTTTCTCAAAGCATACTTAGTGCTGTTGTTACGCAAAAAATCTCTAGCCGCTATGATGGAATGCTGACCAGCTAGAATCCAGTAGTGGTATGTTGATAGCTTGTCTCCATGCACTTCAGTTGTTTGTAAAGGCATTTTTGTAATTGGTTTATACGGCATCAAGTCTGCTGCACTGGAGACTGGCCTAGAGTGCCCTGCAAATTGCTTCAAGAGATATTTCACATATACATCTGACAATGGTCTGCATCTATAGCCATCTGGTGCAAGGTTGCATTGCTCAACTGGGATCAATTGGGTAAATTGTACACCAAATTTAAAATAGTGGTCAATTCCGACGTATCCATCTAGCCCACTCTTAGAAGTTTTGGCAACTTCTTTATCAAGATCTTTTTCTTTGGGCTGTATAATAGAGTCCAACACAGCTAAGGATGCTGAGTCCACAACCACTGCCACTGAGGGGGTTCCAACTGTTAGGGTTGCAAGTCCACTAGAATCTCCTGCTTCTTGAGTTTGTAAGGGTATAACTGAAAGATTTTCTTTCGCCACATTTCCACTATTTTCTCCAAGTGAGGGAGTCTGACTCTCCTTGAGCGTCTTAGATTGATTTACTGTACCTGTGTCTTCATTCTTTCGCTTCTTATTCTTCTTTGTGCTGCTCAATTTACCTAAATATTGATTGACTTTCTTAAAGCCCTCAATATATAAGTCTATAAAGTTCTCACTTGAAGTGTCGTCTTGAAGCTCCACCCACCCTGCTTTTGTCATTGTCACTCCTTCATAATCAACCTTCATCAATTTTTGAGCAAATGCCACAGGCTCCAACAAGTAGGAGTCACCATTGAGTAGTTTTACTCCAAGGCATGGAGACATTTCAAGATCTGAACAATCTTTCTTTATGTCCTTGATAATACCACAGTCCTTGAAGGGCAATTGCTCTTTATCTTGAAAGAACAAGTGGACTTTCTCATCACTTCCACCATTTGGTAAGTGAAAATCTAGATACCAAGAACTTGGTGTTGAGCCTGTTGCATCAACTGACTTTGACTTTCTCTTCTGAGACATTTTCTATAAAAAGAATGACATATATTTAGACAAGATGGATATTATTACATCCATATGGACCTAGGGCCATAGAGTCACCTCTATGTTAAACCATGTGGTCCTAGGTCCAAAGGGTGCCAACAAAATGGTTCTACAAGTGTACCTAGGCCACTCTATGGTAGTGTGATCACATGTTCCCTTATGACATTAGAGGACCCTCAAAGAAGTATTCCTTGAATGGCCTAAATACCCCTTTAGAGCCTCTACACCAACACCATATGGCATCATGTGGCCTGAAGGCCATAGGGTCCCCTGCATGCTAGTAAGAACCTCTCTATGCTCTACATTGGCATCCTATGGCCCCAAGGCCACAAGGTGGCCACAATGTTTTAAAGAAACACTTCATGAGGGTTTTCGGGTAACCTATCACCCCAGGGCCATATGGTGCTCTCCATGCAAGTAAAAACCACTATTTGCTCTATATTGAGGAGACCTTGTGGGATGAAGTCCATAGGGTCCCCTCTATGCTAGTAAGAACCTCTGTTTACTCTATAATGGCACCCTGTGGCCTGAAGGTCAAAGGGTTCCCTCTATGCTACTAAGAATCTCTTTGTGCTCTATGCTCTATCGTCTATGCTCTATGATCTATATTGAATTCCTATGGCCCCAAGACCACAAGGTGCCCTCATCATTTTCAAAACCACCTCATTGTTTTGCTATGGCCCTAGGGCCATAGCTCTCTATGCCGATAGAAAGCACCATGCTCTATATTAGCTCCCTAAGGCCTGAAGGCCATAGGGTTGGCCTCAAGGGCCCCAAGGGTGCTCTGTATGCCAATGAAAAATACTATTCGCTCTATATTGAGAAGACCTTGTGGGCTGAAGGCCATAGAAACCCTTCTGTGATGGATTTTTGACAACCAATCCCCCTAGGTGAGGATGTTCTATATGCTAGTAAAAACACTATTTTCTCTATATTGGCAGTATGTGACTTGAAAGCCATATGGTCCCCTATATTCTAGTAAGAGCCGCTCCATGCTCTATATTGGCACCCTTTGGCCTGAAGGCCATAGGGTCCGATCTTTGCTAGTAAGAACCATCTATGCTCTATATTGGCATCCTATGGCCTGAAGGCCATAGGGTCCCTTGTATGCTAGTAAGAACCTCTCTATGCTCTACACATCCGATGATCCCAAGGACACAAGTTGCCCTCTATGTTTTGAAGAAACCCTTCAGGAGGGTTTTTTGGCAACCTATGGACCCAGGGCCATAGGGTGTTTATCTATGCCATTGAACAACCCTCATTGTTTTGGTACCCTATGGCCCCAGGTATAAAGCACTATTTGGTCTCTCTATGCTAGTAAGAACTGATCTTTGTTCTATATTGGCACCCTTTGGCCTGAAGGCCATAGGGTCCGCTCTGTGCTAGTAAGAACCGATCTATTCTCTATATTGGCACCCTTTGGCCTGAAGGCCATAGGGTCCCCTGTATGTTAGTAAGAACCTCTCTATGCTCTACACATACTATGACCCCAAGGGCATAAGGTGCCCTCTATGTTTTTAAGAAACCCTTCATGATGATTTTTTGGCAACCTATGGACACACGGCCATCGGGTGCTCTCTATGCTATTAAAAACACTATTTGCTCTATATTGAGGAGACTTTGTGGGCTGAAGGCCATAGGTTCCCCTCTATGCTAGTGAGAACCTCTATTTTCTCTACGTTGACACCCTGTGGCCTGAAGGCCATAGGGTTCCTTGTATGCTAGTAAGAAGCTCTCTATGCTCTATGCTCTATGCTCTATATTGACATCCTATGGCCCCAAGGCCACAAGGTGCCCTCATTGTTTTGAAAAAACCCTCATTGTTGTTTTGGAACCCTATGGCCACATGTATAAAGCACTATTTGGTCTCTCTATGTTAGTAAGAACCGATCTATGCTCTATATTGGCACCCTATGGACTGAAGGCCATAGGGTCCCTCCTATGCTAGTAAGTAACTCTCTATGTTCTACACATCCTATATGTTTTGAAGAAACCCTTCATGAGGGTTTTTTGGCAACCTATGGACCCAGGGCCATAGGATTCTCTCTATGCCATTGAGAAGACCTTGTGGGCTGAAGGCCATAGGGTCCCCTCTATGCTAGTAAGAACCTCTGTTTTCTCTACGTTGACACCCTCTATGACAATAAGAAGCTCTCTATGCTCTATGCTCTATATTGACATCCTATGGCCCCAAGGCCACAAGGTGCCCTCATAGTTTTGTAAAAACCCTCATTGTTTTGGCACATTATGCTCCCAGGTATAAAGCACTATTTGGTCTCTCTATGCTAGCAAGAACGGATCTATGCTCCATATTGGGACCCTGTGGCCTTCAGGCCATAGAGTTCCCTGTATTCTAGTAAGACCCTCTCTATGCTCTACACATCTTATGACCCTAAGGGCACAAGGTGCCCTGTATGTTTTAAAGAAACCATTCATGATAGTTTTTTGGCAACCTATGGACCCAGGTCCATAGGGTGCTCTCTATGCTAGTACAAAACACTATTTTCTCTATATTGAGGAGGCCTTGTGGGCTGAAGGCCATAGGGTCCCCTCTATGCTAGTAAGAACCTCTGTTATCTCTATATTGACACCCTGTGTCCTGAAAGCCATAGGGTTCCCTCTATGGTAGTAAGAAGCTCTCTATGCACTATGCTCTATGCTCTATATTGACATCCTATGGCCCCAAGGCCACAAGGTGCCCTCATTGTTTTGACACCTTATGGCACCATGTATAAAGCACTATTTGGTCTCTCTATGCTAGTAAGAACCGATCTATGCTCCATATTGGGAGCCTGTGGCCTTCAGGCCATAGAGTCCCTTGTATTCTAGTAAGAACCTCTCTATGCTCTACACATCTTATGACCCTAAGGACACAAGGTGCCCTGTATGTTTTAAAGAAACCTATGGACCCAAGTCCATAGGGTGCTCTCTATGCCAGTAAAAAATACTATTTTCTTTATATTGAGGAGACCTTGTCGGCTGAAGGCCATAGGGTCCCCTTTGTGCTAGTAAGTACCTCTGTTATCTCTATATTGACACCCTGTGGCCTGAAGGCCATAGGGTTCCCTCTATGGTAGTAAGAAGCTCTCTATGCTCTTTGCTCTATGCTCTACATAGAGATCCTATGGCCCGAAGGCCACAAGGTGCCCTCATTGTTTCAAATGGAAAGTAGGGCACCTTGTGACCCTAGGGAACATAGGGAATCCTATGGCCCTTGAGTGTTGAGCGATATATAGTATCTCTATATATAGCACCCTGGTCCCCTCTATATAAACTTATCTCGTGTGATCAGTAGAAATACTTTGGGGTTTGCATATGATGGTGTTGTCTCTCTCTCTTCTCGTCTACCTGGCCTCTCTCGCTCCAGTTCAACATGGTATCAGAGCAATGGTCGCATGGACACACTCGAAAATCTTAAAGATCTTCATCGCAAGGAGGATGAGTTTATGTTTATTTTATTGCAAAAACATATGATTTTCTGTTTCTTTTGTTCGCTGCTATTTTGAATGGAAAAAGAAAAGGTGAAGAAGCTAGACAGGATTAATTCAGCGGTGTTTTGTGTTTAGCTTTGAGAGTCCCCACTAGACATATGTGTTTAGCTTTGAGAGTCCCCACTAGACACCCCCACTTTTGTCTGTCAGACCGTTTAGTGTCGTTGTCCTATTATATAAAACCTTCCACGCCCGAGAAGTTATTTCATGTTTTTGAAGGTTGCCTATTGAGCGTCTTCTTAGCTACATGCAAAAGAGGCGTTTGTAGATGCTTGCAGAGAGGTGAGTAAGGAGTAGCAAGAAATCACTAAGTCTGAGGCTGCAAGGTTTTTCGTTTGGAAGAGGTCGCATCCTTTTAGGCGGCTAGGATGTGGGCGTTAATATATGCAGGCAGATGCAAGCGTTATTAGCATGAAGCTATGAGATTCTACCTCTGTTGTAGGCATGAGTTGGCTGCAAATAAAATAGAGGAAGCGACTGCAGAGACTAGTGTGTGTGCTTGGTGTTGACATGGCAGCAAAGTCTGTAGACTACAGCAATCCAAAAATTGCATATGTAAACATAGACTTGTCTGTAGCTCTATCGTGCTCCATAGCTCTTGTTGAGTGATACAGCTCTGTAGCAGTGAGAAGCGTGCAGTTGCGGCGCTTGCTTCTTATAATAGCTAGGCACTCAGCGTTTGCTTTTCGCGTTGCCCAAATTGCGTTATTTTAAGAACTACTAAGCGTCTCTTAATTATAGAACTGCCAAGGCTCTGCTAGTGCCAACGAAAATTCTCTATTAATTATAGGGGGCGCTAATTAACGTGCTGGACTGCTGACGGGTTTTTTTCACCCTTACTAGTGCACCTCTGCAAAAGCGAAGTTCATATTCATGAAAATCTTTTCCTGCACAATTTCATGCTGACTCTGTGGACTCGCTAGGCAGGAGCAATCTAATTCAGCTTTGAATTGCTTTATTTAAAATTCACGTTGGAATGCTTTATTCGACGCGTAGTAGAAATATGCTTAGCGATGGCAGCAACTGCAACGATGTACAGGCCAGTCCCAATCGCATGCCCCAACCTGCAGCAACACATACACACTACGTCTGGCAAGACCAGATAATGAGTCCCAGCGTTGCCTAATTGCAGGGGCCATAATCACTCTATTAATCTTGGCCGATTTGCACTCTTAGATGGGTTCGTTGCAGGACCGAATCAGATCCGGGTCATGAGGGCCACCCCCCTGAGAGGAGGAGGTAGAGTTCGTTCCAGGACCGAATCAGATCCGGGTCATCAGGGCCACCCCCCTGAGAGGAGGTAGCATTGCTTGCAGGAGACGGCAAGTCGATTGGACTGCTTGCATGGCAACACAAGTTTGCAGCAGCGAGGAGAATATATAGCCAAAAGCAATGGTAGCTGTTATGGCTTGCTAATGGCGGTAGATGGTGACGAGCCGCCATTAAGGTTTCTACCGCGAACTCAGGCCTCCCTGTGGGGTCGTGTTTCTGGTTACGAATCGTACTACATTATGTGAGTGGTAAAGATGCATGAGCCCCGTCACCCCGAGTTAATCGTCATGCACTTTCCAAGGCTAGTCCACAAAAGATTTTGTTTACTAAGCTTCGTTTATTTCACTGCTTTGGGATGCTCATATTAACTAAGAGGTCATACACTCGGATGCAACAGCTGAGTTATTCACAGTTTGGCATGAGTTTTTGCATCATTTTGATCGTTCTCTGTTGCTGTTTTATTCATTCAAAAGCTACACAACTTTGAACAAGCTTTGATCAATAGATTGGGCATGTAATTTGTTTCTACCTCAATCATAGCAGGGTCACACCATTTCATGCAAATCATGGCTTTGGTTCTTGATGCATGCTATTGCTCTCGTCACGATTGATTTGTCATAAATATACTTCACGTAATTTGATGATCATTTTATAATGGTATACTAACGTGATGATGGTTTTCATTAGAGTCATCAATGTAGAGATTGTTGGAGCTTTTACCAAGCCATTATCTACCGACTAGTCATTGTCTTGAGGTTTGGCAGATTTTGCACAAAACTAGCGTCTCTGATGCCATGGTACGTAAGGCCATGATGGTGATTACTATTTTACAATTTTTATTTGATTTGAAGAAAGCGTCTCTAATGCCATGGTACGTAAATCCATGATGATTTCTATTTTCAAAAAATTTCTGAGCGTCTCTAATACCATGGTGAATATCGTGATGCCATGGTACATAAAGCCATGATGGGTACTGCTTCCTCAATGTTTTTATTCGTTGAAAGCGTCTCTGATGCCATGGTCTATAAATCCATGATGGTTATTCCTATTTCAAAGTTTTTCTAAGCGTCTCTAATGCCATGGTATGTAAAGCCATGATGATGATTGCTGTCAATTAAGATCTTGGGAGCCCCTTTTATATGTTTACTACATGCCGATTTTATGTATATATATGTGAACATGTGATTACATTGATATTATGTTTTCTTTCTTTGTCATCTACACATGTGATTGCATCAACATTATGTTTGTTTCTATGTCGTCTCCACAGCGGAGTCGCGAACCGTCTGTAAGGACAATGTGATGTGGTTATTTCTAACCTTCACGTTTCGATATGTTTCTTGAGCTGATATTGTTTACAGGATGAAAGTCACATCAAGCAATGTGTATAGAGGCTCAAAGGTATTCAAGCTACTCAAAGATTATGAAGGTTTTCAAAGATATTGAAGAGTTTGCATCAATTCAACCGCATATATTGTTAAAGACCCTTGAAAGGGCACATTGTAAAACAGGAGTGATGTAGCTCCTTTCAACATTGTAAATGTATATCTAATATGTTTTAATATAACGGTGGGTATATATAGAGCTGTGGGTTTTTCCCTTGAGCACCCAAGGGTTTTTTCATCCACAGTTAGGGACCTTCATTTGAGTGGGGGTGTTGAGCGATATATAGTATCTCTATATATAGCACCCTGGTCCCCTCTATATAAACTTATCTCGTGTGATCAGTAGAAATACTTTGGGGTTTGCATATGATGGTGTTGTCTCTCTCTCTTCTCGTCTACCTGGCCTCTCTCGCTCCAGTTCAACATTGAGATTGTAGATTGTCACCCTATGGCCCTTGGACCACAAGGTCTTTAGATGAGACAGAGGGCATCCAAGGGCCCAAGGGTGGCCTACGTACATAGGGTACACCATGGTGCATATTAACAGGCACCATGGCAGCCCCATGCACCTAGGGCTCTAGGGCCATAGGATCTCCAAAAGGAACATAGGGAATCATATGGCCCTTTCGATTGTACATTGCCACCCTATGGCACTTGGGCCATAGGGTCTTCGGATGGAACGTAGGGCACCTTGTGACCCTAGGGAACATAGGGAATCCTATGGCCCTTCAGATTGTAGATTGTCACCCTATGGCCCTTGGGCCACAAGGTCTCTAGATGGGACATAGGGCACCCTGTGATCCTATGGATATAGGGCCATAGGATCTCCAAAAAAAACATATGGAACCCTATGGCCCTTCAGATTGTACAAATACACCCTATGCCCCTTGGGCCGCAAGGTCTCAATATGGAACATAGGGCACCTTTTGATCCTATGGCCACAGGTTCCTCATGTTCCTTTTGGAGATTCTATGGCGCTAGGGCCATAGGATCTTCAAAAGGAACATATGGAACCATATGGCCCTTGAGATTGTACATTGCCATCCTATGGCCCTTGGGCCACTGTGTCTCTTGATGGGATCCTATGTCGGTAGGGCCATATGTTCATTTTGGAGATCCTATGGCCCGAGGACCATAGGATCTCCAAAAGGAACATAGGGAACCCTGTGATCCTATGTCCGTAGGGCCATATGTTCATTTTGAAGATCCTATGGCCCTCGGGCCATAGGATCTCGAAAAGGAACATAGGGAACCCTGTGATCCTATGTCCGTAGGGCCATAGGATCTCCAAAAAGAACATAGGGAAGCCTGTGATCCTACGTCCATAGGGCCATATGTTCATTTTGGAGATCCTATGGCCGGAGGACCATAGGATCTTCAAAAGGAACATAGGGAACCCTGTGATCCTATGTCCGTAGGGCCATATGTTCATTTTGGAGATCCTATGGCCCGAGGACCATAGGATCTCCAAAAGGAACATAGGGAAGCCTTTGGCCCTTGAGATTGTACATTTCCACACTAGAGCCCTTGGGCCACAAGGTCTCCAATAGGTCACCCTTTGATCCTATGGCCCTGGGTTCTTTATGTTGCTTTTGGAGATTCTATGGCCCTAGTGCCACCCTATGTCCAAAAGCAACATAGGGAACCCTATGGCCCTTGAGATTGTACATTGCCACCCTAAGGCCCTTGGGCCACAAGGTCTCTAGATTGGACATAGAGAACCATGTGATCCTATGGCCATAGTGCCATATATACATTTTGGAGATCCTATGGCCCTATGGCCATAGGATCTTCAATAGGAACATAGGGAGCCCTATGACCCTTGAGATTGTACATTGGCACCCTATGGCCAGATGGGACATTGGTCACCCTGTAGTACGATGTGAGACCACCCTATGGCCTTATGGTCATTGGGTGCCTTAGGGCCATATGTTACTCTTTAGTATGAGGTGAAACCCTATGTAGGCACACCATGTCTACCCTTCTAAAGATTTGATGTCTAGTTTTATTTTAGTGACTACAAATGAATTTAAAGAAACTATATTACACCATATCTTACAAACACATATAGTGTACACTTTCTTTCCCACCTTTTTGCCTCTTTTTTTTTCCCATCCTCTTGCAATTGAACCCTTATCCATCCTCATACAACAGCGCGCTCTACTCGTCCTCTTACAACGTGTGCCCAACTCCCCACAACCCAATTACAGGTATCCATAGTTTCAGCATTTTGTGTAGTTATTGTCTTTTATATTTGCAGGTTTATAATTGTTTTTGTAATTAGAGATTTTTGCAGTTAGAGTTTTACAATTTTACAGTATTAGGTCACTTATGAGGAGTTTTCTGTTTTACAGATTTAAGTCCCTAATAAGAGTTTTTCGTGTTACAAATTTAGGTCCCTAATTAGTGTCTTCTGTTTTATATTTTTAGGTCTCTAATTTGAGTATTCTGTATTACAGTTTTAGATCTCTAATTAGAGATTTTTCTGTTTTCTAGTTCTACAGTCTACAATTTTACAGTTTTAGAGAGAGGTGATTCACAACTTAGCTAAAACATAATTAGATTAAGAACAGTTTAAACCGAATTAAGCAAAAAGATTAGGGTTTCTACATGTTACCTCTGAGTAAATCTGTGTTTGATGAAAACCGGCTGCAGCAGTAGCAAGCAGTCACTTAGGTGTGTTGAGGCCGCGACGATGATGGTAACAAATGTGTGTTTGGGAGGTCGCGACAACACTCCTTCTGTTGAAGGTTGTGGCAATGGCTTCGCGTAGATCTGTGTGCGCATCGCAACGATGGCGTAGAACTGTATGCGTAGGGAGAGAGGGAGAGATAGACAGAGAAAGACAAGCTCTGTGCAGGTTTCTGTGTAGGTTTCGAGCAAGAAACGAGAGAGAGAAAGAGAGCGACAGTGCGAAAAAATTTGTGGTAGAGAGAGAAAGAGAGAGATAAGGTTAGTTACGTTAGGTTAGAAATTCAAAATTCAAATTTTGAATGTAGGGGCTGTTCTCACGGGTTTGTAGTCGAGATTACTAGAGTTCTAGGCTTTGTTAAAAAATGAGACATAGCTCGTCGTCCATATCTTTGTAGTACGAGTGGAACGACACCCATGAAGCAAAATTTGACTCCGGAATCAAAATCTGCATAGTAAAAAATACACTAAAAATAGCTAAATTTTAAAAAAAGTATCCCGAAAATTGTGCGCTATTTTTTTGTCCGATATCAATAAGTGTATTTGAAAAACCATTATGACAAAGTTTGTCGTAGCGTAATTTTTTTTAAAATTTTTTAAAAATTATTTTTTAAATTTATGCCACTTGCGGATATCCCTTGAATGGCCGAAATTATTATGAAGACACCTCAGCCACCCCTAGGCTCACACCATAGGACGACAATGTTAGAGGTCAAGGATCAAAGCGTGAAAATCCTATGTCCTAGGGTTTTCTTCTTCTATCTTGTGAGATCCTTGTGGCCCTACGGTGGCAATGTGAAAGCTTGTGGACCTAGGGCCATAGGGTGGCAATGTATAAGGTCAAGAGCCATAAGTTGCCCTATATTCCATTTGGAAATCCTATGGCCCTAGGGTTTAGGGGCAACAATGGATAAGCTCCAATACATAGCCTTATGTTCCAGTTGGAGATCCTATGGCCCTAGGTCCACGACAATGTATAAGCTCAAGAGCCATACGTTGCCCTACTTGCTAGCTGGAGATCCTATGGCCCTAGGGTCATGGGGTGGCAATATGTAAGCTCAAGGGCCATAGCGTGCCACATGTCCCATATGGAGATCCTACGGCCCTAGGGCCATGGGGTGGCCATGTATAAGCTCAATGGCCATACATTGCCTATGTTCCATTCGGAAATCCTATGGCCCTTGGGTAATGGGGTGGCAATGTATAAGCTCAAGGGCCATACATTACCCATGTTCCATTTGGAAATCCTATGGCCCTAGGGTAATGGGGTGGCAATGTATAAGCTCAAGGTCCATAGGGTGCCACATGTCCCATATAGAGATCCTATGGCCCTAGGGCCATGGGGCTGCATTGATATCTTGGCCACCCTTACACCCGCACCCTTGAGCTTGGGGACCTTAGGTTCTCTTATTGTATGTTGTGAGATCTTGTGGCCCTAGGGCCATAGGGTGGCAATGTATAAGCTCAAGGCTGCATGTTCCATGTAGAGATCCTATGGCCCTAGGGCCATGGGGCTGCATTGATATCTTGGCCACCTTTGACATCTTGGCCATAGGTTGTCTTTTTGTATGTTTTGAAGTCTTGTGGCCCTAGGGCCATAGGTTGTCAATGCTCACACCCTTGGCCTTAGGGCCATAGGTTGTCTTCTTGTATGTTTTGAAGTCTTGTGGCCCTAGGGCCATAGGGTGTCAATGTATAAGCTCAAGGGCCATACATTGCCTTATGTTCCATTGAAATCCTATAGCCCTAGGGTCATGGGGTTGCAATGTATAAGCTCAAGGGCCATACATTGCCGTATGTTTCATATGCCAATCCTATGGCCCTAGGGTCATGGGGTTGCAATGTATAAGCTCAAGGGCCATAGATCGCCGTATGTTCCGTTTGGAGATCTTATGGCCCTAGGGTCATGGGGTGCCATAGGATGTATATATACTTGACATGAAACTCCGTGAGGTGATCTTGAGGACAACCCTATGGCCTTCAGGCCTTAGGGAGCTAATATAGAGCAAATATGCTTTATACCGGCATAGAGAGCTATGGCCCTAGGGCCATAGAAAAACAATGAGGGTTTTTTGGAAACAATGAGGGCGCCTTGTGGTCTAGGGGCCATAGGAAGTCAATATAGATCATAGAGCATAGACGATAGAGCATAGAGCATAGAGCACAAAGAGATTCTTAGTAGCATAGAGGGAACCCTATGACCTTAAGGCCACAGGGTGCTTGTCATGAAACACCCACATACATACTTGTTATGCTTTATGCTACGTAAATCAATATACTCTGCAAGCGGTTTGTTTAACAATTTTTCTTGAAAATCTTCTTGCAGGTATGTCTAATTTCAATCATGGTGATAGAGTGTGCATGTTTGTAGCGACACAAAAGGTTGCCATTGGGATTGTATTTGAAATAAATCCAAGTGCATATTGTTCTGGCATGCTTATTGGGGAAGGCAATGTATCGGTGTCAGTTGATTTGTGTTTTGAAAAGAAAGCACTCATCCCTTTTCCAACAATGGATGCATTGACAGTGGGAGATGCTTTTCATAGTATTGTGAAATGGACTAGTGGGTTGTTGCAACATATAAATGAGATGCAGTACAAAGGGGCTTCTATGCATGAGGCTAACAAAACAGAAGGAGCATTGGATGCACAATGTAATGGAATGAGCTACAGAGAGGTTTGGAAGGATAAGAGGTTTCAACTTTGGGATGAAAGCAAAACACATGTAGTAGCCGAAGGGGTTGTCATGTATGTGTGTCCGTTTGACTCCGTAAACTTTGGTGAGCTAGGTGAAGATAACATTGGTATTGGTATCGAAACATCCTATGCAGATGAGGCTACTATTTTTGCAGAAGCTAGTGAATGCAGCATTAATCTAGTTTGTTGGCCTATCAAGAGAGTGACAACTATGGATGGAAAAGAATTGTTATGCTATGAGGATCTACATGCTATGCATGCGTTACAAGACACATGCATTGAATCAGCTTATTTGGTAGAGCCTATTTCAAAAAAGCGGAAATATTTCTTTGTAAATAGGAAGCCAAAAATGTCAGTGAAAGCTTTTAAGAGATCCAATCAAGCATCTCTAGCATCTGTCCAGCTTGTTTCAGCCATAGATTGTTGTTCCAAAAGGTGTTGTCAATATGCCAATTGAGATAAGGTCATGGATATGCGCAATGAATTTTGGGGACAGAGTTTGCAAAATAGAACAAACTATGTGTATGATACAATGTTGACTGCATGGCGTGAGAACAAAACAACTACAAAGACATGCTATGTGTTTTCTTTTAATGGCACTGAGGTTTGCAGTAGAGCTTGGTACGAAATTCATGGCATTCCAAAAACTTCATTTTATCGTTACCGTGAACATTTTGAGAATGGGGTTAGACGCTCAGTGCATGGTAATGATGGTGTCATGAGAAAAGGAAGAGACCATACAGAAATGGGAAGGGCATTGATGCGCTCTTTTGTTGATGAAAACTCAGAGAGAATGCCACATAAGAGTAGAACCATGGAAGATGGTACTAGGGAGACTTTGCTTGCAATACCAAACACGTACAAGCAAGTAGACATTTTACATGATGTCAATAAAACACTTGACAGTATTAGTCTCAAGCCAATGTCTAGCACGACATTCAATAGGATTTTGAATACAGAGTTTGCTAATGTGACATTGTCAAAAACAAGTGAGTTCTCCAAATGTGTTGTGTGTAGTCGGATAAAGTCTCAACTAGAGTCAACAAAGGATGACGAGATGATTGCACGTTTGAAGGATGAACGTCAAATTCACATGTTGCAACAACAAAGTTGTAGGAATGTGTACTACACCTGGCGTAAGTTCTCCCAATTGCAAAAGGATAAGTATTTATGCATTATACATGATAAAATGGATCAAAAAAAGACAGCAATACCTAGGTTGCGTGTGAACTCAAAAGATTATGCAAATGCATATCAATTGCAAGTATCATTAACCGGTATGATAACACATGGACATGGTCATGGAATGTATGGTCACTTCTCACTTAATGGTCTATGGCCTTCAGATCCCAATGCTACAATTAGTTCCCTTGCATTATGCTTACAGAATCTGGAAAGAATAGAAAACCATGGACTAGGAGATTTATGCCATGACGGTATGCCACGCAGCAATGTAACGTTATTCAATGCATTGAACTCCAGGAGAGCTCTAGACCTCCAAAACAAAATGAAGCAAGAGCGTGAGAGGAATGCATCAACAATGACACCACCGTTGTCCATCCAAGGAAGTAATGAAGAGATTGTACACATACAATCAACTTCCTCTCAATGTGTTGTGGATACCATATCCACTCCTGTATTTCAAAAATTGCCTGAGAATCTTTTGCTACAGCTAGATAATTGTGCAGGAGAGAATAAAAATCGATATTTGTTTGCATACTTATCCTTGTTAGTAGCAAAAGGAGTTTTCAAAACCGTGCATTTGGGATTCTTAATGGTGGGTCATACACATGAGGACATAGATGCAATGTTTAGTAGGTTCTCAGAAAGATTGCGAACAGGAATGACATTCACTTTTCCACATCTGATGGAACATTTTCAAAAATGTGAAAGCTCAGCTCCAGCACCATTTTTGATGACACAAGTTCCCGACTTTAAATCCTTTGTGCAAGGGTACATGTGTGACGGACAAGATTCTCTAGTCGGACACTCTAAGCCACTTCAATTTCGTTTCTATATGCAAGGTGAAGTCCCAGTAATGCAGTACAAAATTCATCCCAAGCACCCGATTGGATGCCAAAGGAGTCAGGAATTGAGTTGTGGAAAAAAGATGACCAGGGAAAACCAAAATTACCAACAGGCTGTCCAGATGTGGTACCTATAGCAGACTATGTGAGAGATAGTCCACTTGTTATTCAAGGGATTAAATCATATCTTGACTTTTGGAAAATATTTTCTCTATTAAAGGGAAAGGACCATGACTCCACAAAATATATGGAGCCTGTTATCACTTATTGGCAAAACATAATCAATGAGCTTGAACAACCAACCAATAAACACATTGGTGAATATACAACATTTTGGCCAAAGACTATAGGGAGTCATCGAATGCAAGAGATAGAGGAAGACAAAGATGAGTTTCAAGGATATGAAGAATTGAATGATCACTATGTTGGTCCTCAAAGTGCAAGGCCACAAGAGGCCTTTAGGCCTCAAATTGATGTAAGAAAAGAGGATCTTGTTCTTGTGAGACCCGCAGATCCTGAATATCCGATATGGCTAGGAGTGGCAGAGTCAAACGTTGATGTAGACAAATCATCTCCCAACTACAAGAAAGTTCTGATTCAGTATTGGGCACCAAAACATCGAAAACGAAATCCCACAATCCAAGAACAGTATGAGGATTGTTGGAAAAAGAGTTGGTGCTGCAATCTTGCTGACCCAAAGCGCTGGGAGTGTGTTGATACAATTGTATGGTCATGGACTCCAAGGGGTGGAAGAATTGCGGAAACAATCAAGATCCCATCAAATGTCATGGAGAAGGCGCATGCTAGCTTAATAGGAGAAATTGAATAGCATTTCAATATCTTGCTCATTGTTTTATTTCCCTAGCTTATGTATGATTTTATGAAGTCTTTTTAAACACCCACATAAAAATAAAAATTCTAAAAGGTGTTTCTCAACACCACCATTTTCTTGGGAATCTATCTCTTTTATGAAGTGTTTTGAAACACCCACATAAAAATAAAAATTTTAAAAGGTGTTTCTCAACACCACCATTTTCTTGAGAATCTATCTCTTTTATGAAGTGTTTTGAAACACCCACATAAAAATAAAAAATTTAAAAGGTGTTTCTCAACACCATCATTTTCTTGAGAATCTATCTCTTTGTCACATTCCCAAATTAAATGAAATTTTTCCAAATTTAATGGGAAATAGGAATCCATAGGCGTTGAAATTAGTCCCAAAGTCGTGGGATTTTCCCATTTCATCTAAAATGGTGTTGATACATGATATGTTCAACCTTTCACTTCAACATGGTATGCCTTATGATTGGAGTATTAATTAGATCAAACCTTTGCATAAATAGGGGATGTAAAGAATGTAAACAACTACTAGACTATAATGATTGGGTCTCTTATGGAATACCTTTTTGGGTGCATAATGGAGATGAAATGGAGTGATTCAGCTGAAGAGAATGACAAGCGTGCAAAAGGACAAGAGGGATTTCCCTAATGCCATAACACCATTGATCATCTTGTCACTCTTTCTCTTCTCATGGAGGAAAGTCGATTGAGAGGAAAGCAATTGTATTGTTGTTTTGTGGACTTTAAGAAAGCCTTTGATATGATTCCACGTAACATTTTGTGGAGAAGGATGGAAGAACTCCAAGTGCCAAGTGAGTTTATGCTTGCGGTTTCTCGAATCCATGAGAATGTGACATGTCAATTGTGCATGGGAAGATGAATTTCAAAGAAAATTGTAAGCACTATTGGGGTTAAACAAGGATGTCTGACGTGATCAGGACATGAGCAAGTGTATAACTTCTCGGCGTCCTCCCACCTCTAGCAGCTATAGAGCTACCTTCAAAAGGCCTCGTAATTAGATGAAATTTTTCATTCTTGTTTATATGTGAGGTCTTTATTAATGCCAATTGCCTCACTTAAGCAACATGCAAGCATCACATAAACGGTTATACGTGCATTGCTCAAACAATTCCATATATTCTACTGGCTACATGATGTTCAAGGTAATTTGGTTATCTACGCAATGTTAAGAATTTTTCTTTTTTCCAAAAATGGAGGAGTTCATGAGTATGGAAGCGTCTCGATTGAAAGGAAAAAAGTTGTATTGTTGCTTTGTGGATTTCAAGAAAGCTTTTGACATGGTACCGCGAGGAAATCTTTGGAGACGTATGCAAAGCCTTCAAGTGCCGAGAGAATTTATGCATGCAGTCTTTCGCATCTACCAAAAAGTGATATGTCGATTATGTATGGGAGATGGAATTTCAGAATTTTTTGCAAGCACTATTGGTGTCAAACAAGGATGCCCATTTTCCCCAACCCTCTTTGGGCTACTCATTGATGAATTGGAATACATGGTTCTTGATTTTATGCAGCAAGAAGGCATAGAAGAGGTTAAGATTGGAAATGCGGTGATCATGCTTTTGCTTTATGCCGATGATGTAGTGCTCTTGGCACATACCTTAGAAGATGCACAAAAGCTTACGAGTGTCTTGGAACGCTTTTGCCTACATAGCGGGCTGATCGTGAATGGATCCAAAACCAAGGTTATGCTTGTAAAGACCCTCAATGACGAAAATCCATGCATTGTATACAACAATGAGAAACTTGAAGTGGTAGATCACTTCAAGTACCTTGGCCTTGAGGTTCCATCCAATCATAAATGGAAGGATTGTGCAATGCGTCGCTTGGAAGCCGGAAAGAGGGCTTATTATGCATTTGAGAACATGTGCAATGCAGGAGAGATCAAGTGTTGGGCTCTCAAAAAGTACCTCTTTGACACATTGGTGACACCGGTGCTTCTTTATGGAGTGGAGGTGTGGGGTGGAAGCATCGAGAAGTCTACTTGGAAAGAGTTTGAGAATGTCCAAAAGCGTTTTCTCACCAACTTTCTCCAAGTCAAGACACACACACCCTACATGCTCTTACTTCTTGAGTCCGGATCGCTTCCCATTGAGGTCTTGGGCATGGAAAGGGTTGTGGAGTACATGCGTAAGACACAACGTAGCCCTTTGCATCGACTTCCTAGAATCGCATATGAAGCAAGTCAAAAGGTTCAAAAGACATGCAAGAGCAAAATACTAAGTTCGGGGTGGATGCTTGATATCAAGAAATGGTTTGGAAGATGGGATGCATGTCACTTGGTCAAGGATGCGTCGATCGACTCCCAAGTTAATGAGGCCTTCTTACAACGCCAATGTATCATGGCTTGGGAGAAATCTGGAGGTTCTCGCTTCAGCCATTACACCACACACGTTGCCCCAAACTACAAATCTCTCTTCTTCTCGGAACGAGGTAACCGAACCCATTCCTACATCCTTGAGCCCATCCCGTTGAGTGCGATCCGCACCATTGCCTCCATTCGTCTTAGCTCCCATTCTCTACGCTGCGAGACAGGACGTTGGGGCACTGGCGAGGAGTGTCATCGACTTTGCACCTTATGCCCTCGTCAAGTGCGAGAGAGTGAGTACCACACACTACTTGAGTGCTCAGCTTTTGAACACATTAGGTCCTCTTTTCCCCATATATTCAGCCATGAGCTCTCCCTACATACCTTCCTCTCCCAACCACGATGTGGACTCTCTATTGCGACGCTCATTTCAGCCATTTTTGAGCATCGAGAGTCACTTATGAACTCCACTCACACCACGTGACATGTTCATTTGGTCCCATAGGTCATATTTGACCTCCCAGGACGATAATAGAACTATCTATCTATCTATCTATCTCTCTCTCTCTCTCTCTCTCTCTCTCTCTCTCTCTCTCTCTCTCTCTCTCTCTCTCTCTCTCTCTCTCTCTCTCTCTTCTCTTTTGGAAAACTCTTTGTCTATATTCTAAACTTTATGTTACAGGACTAGGGCACTGGCCTTCTACACATGACCGGTATGAAGGGGGAGACAATCTACTATGACATGAAGATTGGAAAGTAGAAGCAAATGAATCTGGAAACATCAGGAGATGAAACCACTAGCGAGTCTTCCACTTATGAGGAGGAGACCACATCCACCGACGAAAGTGACAGCTACATCAATGTGATGGGCATCATTAGAAAGGATCCACAAAGGGTAAGCACAACTGGTAATCCGTCACCAGAAGGGCAACACAATGAAGAAGAGAGCAAACCACTTGGCCTAGGAGAAGGTAGGTTGAAGGGTATGTTGTCCACGGAATTAACACTTGAGGAGAAAGATAGTTTTTTGAAAATGTTGATGGGATTTCCTGACCTATTCATTGACAACTATGAAAGAATCACAGGCATTAGAGTGGTGGAACTCATATTAAGCTACAGGAAGGGGTAAAACCAGTTGTGCATAAGCTACGACGAGAAGGCACTCTTGGCTCAGGTAAGGAAGCTGCTGGAAGCAAGATTCATCTATCCTGTAGAAAACTCAGAATGGGTGTCACCCGTAGTAGTGACACCTAAAAAGAATGTTAAGTGGAGGGTCTGCGTTGACTACAAACCACTAAATGCACCTACAAAGAGAGATCACTTTGCTCTCCCTTTCTTGGATGAAATTTTGAATGAAGTAGAGGGTTTTGAATGCTACACCGTGTGTGATGTTTATTCTGGATATTTTCAAATACGCATAGCCTTGGAAGATCAACTAATAACCACTTTTATCATGCCATGGGGTTGTTTTGCATATAGAGTTATGCCATTTGGTCTCACAAATGCACCTGCCACATTCCAAAGATATGTCACATATGTCTTTCAACCGTTCTTTGGAACATCCATAAGAGTGTTCATTGATGATTTTTGTATATATAGCTCTCGCATTTCACACTTAGAAAGGTAGCTGAAGGATTGGCCATGTTGCAAATCCTAGGCGAGGAATTAAATGTGGATAAATGCCACATTGGGGAGAGTAAAGTCATTTTACTAGGCCATGAAATTTCAGCAAAAGGTATCAACGCCGATCCAAGTAAGGTATCTGCACTCATAGCCCTACCTTCACCAACAACCGTACGACAACTGGTCTCTTTTCTACAAAAAGTGAGGTACTTGAGTAGATTCATACTATTGAGCTTATATGTGAAGCTACTCAATATATGGATTCTCTATATATGGCACCCAGGTCCCCTCTATATAGAGAAGCCATATATTGAGTAGCTTCACATATAAGCTCAACACATACATCTACTATCACAACTTGTTCTACCGCTGCAACAACTCACTAAAAAATCAACTTTCATTTGGGACAAGAAAAGCAAACATCACTACAACAAGGTTAAGAAGGTCTTAGCCACCCTGCCAACTATCTCACCACCTAAGTGGGATGAAAAATTCTATGTCACCTCAAGTGTGGGTGATGACTCATTGGGGGCTGTACTACTCCAAAAGGATACAACGACATCTTTCATGAGGCCAATCTACTTCTCTAGTCGAATGATGACAGTAGCAGAAAAAGTTTTCACCCATGTGGAACACTTAGTCCTAGCTCTTAGATTTGCAACAACAAAGTTTAGGTCATATTTGCTGCCTAAGAAATTTGTGATTCTAACCACGGATGAGGTGTTTCCCTATGTTGTACAACACATGGTTGTGTCTGCTAGGATTACTAAATGGCTAATTTTTATGCAAGAATTTGACTACATGGTACAAGCGAAAAGCACGACAAGGGCAAGCTTGGGAGGACTCATGACCTACCAGGGCTTTGAGAGGAAAGAGAAGCAATCTAAGAGGGAAGAAGTTTGATCACTTCCAATACCATCAATGGTAGAAGGAGCACACTCTCTCTACTTTCATGGAGCTTACAAGCGAGCATCCGACAAATTAGCTGCAGGCATAGTGGTCTTTGATGACAAAGGGGTAAAGGTATTTTCGCTTGGCCATTTGTTAGATTCACATTCTAACAATGAAGCTAAGTATGCAGCACTAACCAAGGGTCTACAATGGTGCATCTCGCAAGGGGTATCTTAGCAGCTACACACACCCTACGGAGAATGATTGCTCGATGGAATATTATTTTTTGTAATTATTCTTTAAATGAGAAAAACCGACATTTCACCTTTGTAAATAGTGGGGCTTGCAGAAGCTTCCAGATTGTATCCCATTTTTGACATTTAGATTGAGTAGATGGTTAAATTGGAACATTAGGATTTGAGATTGTAAGGTATTTATACCACTTTTGAACTTTGTCATTTTTAAAAAGTTCTATCTGTGTGAGTGAGCGTACTATGTACAAGAGAGAGAGTGAGAGTTTCATCTTGACGCTACGCGCGCACGGATGGTCGGAATTGAGTGCGGAGAAGTGTAGCATGTTGCCCCTGACGAGAGCTATGCATCGATACCTGCATTGCGGGTGTACGGTCTGGTTTTTGCGAACTCGACCCACGAGCTACATCTGGTGATTCGGTGAGCATACATTGTCTGTTTTTGCATTTCAGCATATCCACGCGTTCGCATTGAGTAGAGCTACACATTAGGCACTTTAGTTTTCGGAAATGACGACTTGCAAATTTCGACCAGACATCCTACGAGATTTTGCACCAAGTGTTTAGGTTTGGGATTTTGGTTCATGGACCTTAGGGAGAGCAACATATTGGTGTTAATAGAGTCTCCTTCAAGTTCTGTGGCGTTTCAAAAACGTTTGATGGGTATTTGGCTCTTGAAAGCGTTGTAGGAAATCTCCTCTTAAGCACTCTTGAAGGTTGTGGCTTAGACATTGGGTAGAGACCTCTGTAGGAAGTAGTCGAGAGTCGGTCAAGTGTAGGTTGACACCCTATGCTTGCTTCCACGTGCCTGCCGGTCGAGCTTCGTCCTTAGCTGAAAAATCTTGTTAGGTGAGTTCTCGCTGTGCTAACGTCCCTCGCGGCGTATCCACCAACATTGGAACCACTGTCGGGGATGAAAATCCTAGGTAGGTGACCGAGACTAGTCCTTGAGGATAGGGATTCTCTCGCTTGCCAGAGTGTTGTTTTAGATTTAGATAGGATCAGAGGGTGGAGGACTCTCTAGGTCTTAGGAGGAGTCTAGGGAGCGAGTGTTTGGCGTAGATCCTTCGACTTAGGTAGACTTAGGTAGTTTTAGGTATTAGTTGAATTGTGGTGTAGAGAGTAGGAGTTGGAGTGGTAGAAGCGGTGAAAGGAGAGCTTGAGAGTCCGGAGAGGCTAGGAAGCAATCGAGACACCAATATCACCATCTCACATGAAGAGTAGGAGTAGAGTAAGTAGGACATGATGATTTATGATCTGGAGCACTTCATGCATGTTATATTTGTTGTTAGACTCATCACAAGGTTGTAAAAGACGGAAAAGAGTGTTAAGAAGCTGAAGTGAAGTTCAAAAAATTCTGTGAGTATTTCTGAGAGAGCTGCAGTTTCTATAAGGAAAAAATTAAATTTTAATCCAGGAGACATCCTACGCGTAGGATGTCTACAGGGTGTTTTGGTGGAAATTTTGAAATTTTGAGTTGACCAGTGTGTTCAGAAGGTAAGTTTTATCTTATTTTCACTTGGAAAGGTAAAGTTAACCATATCTTGATAGGATAAGGCCTGATAGAAAGAAAATTGCCAGCTATCCTACCCAAATTGTGCCAAGGCATTATTTTAAGACCAAAACCATAGGATGGCTGCATGAGCATGATCTGCATGATTTATTGAGTGCCTGAGAAAGGTTTCATGTCAATTGGGTGAGAAAATTGGGTTTTAAGCAGACTTTAGCATTTTTGACGGAAAAGGGCTAGAATAGCTAAAATTGGGGTCTTTTGAATCCAAACTAAAATCTAAGCATAGCACTGGGTTGCTGACATCAAGGGGAAGCTGTGGCTTAAGTTTGGGGTCAAACAAGCCATATAGACATCCTACGCGTAGGATGTGTTCTGTGTGATTTTGCACTCCAAACCTAGCTTTGAGCATAACAAAGTGATCAGCACCTTAAGAGGAGTCTGTGCTTTGCATTTGAAGCCATTTGGAGAGTTAGACATGCTACGCGTAGAATGTCTAATGCATGAAATTGAAGCCAGAAAATGTCTGTAGGCATAGCAGGGTGTTGTATAGCCTGAGGCAAGCCTCCTAGTCAATTTTGGTCCAAATTAGAGTTGATTTGATTGGTCAGACCAACATCAGTCTGTTGGAACAAATTTTTGATCAATTGACCATCTTATAAGTGTCCAAATCAAAAAGTAAAGATAGCTGTTGACTTAGCACATCAAGGGGAATCTATAGTGCAAAATCCTAGCAAATCAGAGCAGGGAGACATCCTAAACATAGGATGTCTACAGGGGCTTAGTAAAGAGGAAAGATGATAGAGGAAATAGGGTGATACTCCAATTGACTTAAGAGTTTCAAAACTTCTTTTAGAAGTGAATTTGGACCTTGTTTGATCTTTTGATAGAGCAAAGATGGAATTAAGACTTTCCATGTAAATTGACCAACATCCGAGGTAAGTACAGTTCCAGATTAGCAGACCTAATCAAGAACATACGAAGTGTATAAAATACAGTAGTGGTTGAGGTTAACCCTCCAGTTATATCAATCATTACTAAGAACACCTCTAGCGGTTAAATGCTTTGACTCAATTGCCGAAATTAAACGCTTGTGTACAGGTATATTCAGAGGCAAAGCAAGAAGTTGTGAGGAAAATGATCCTTTGCCAGATGAGTGATTGAATTTGTGATAAATTGCATTGCTAAGTTTGATGAATTTAAGATATCATCTGGTTGGATTTGTGATAAATTGCATTGCTAAGTTTGATGAATTTGAGATCAGGAAGACACATTCTTAGAGATCAAAAGGTGGCAGGTGATCAGGGTAGCTTAGTGTCCACCGAGGAGAGTGTAACTCACGCAAGGCTAGATCCACTAGCACCAATTATTGAGGAGGGTAGTGATACTGACACTTCATCCGATAAGTCCTTCTTCATGATGGGTAGTCAACAGCCAGGAGGTTTCTCCGATGAAGGACCAATGCTAGGAGGAAGCACCTCCCAAAATCCTTTGAACGATTCCAAGTTCACTATAATCTTCTTAGAAGGAACAAACTCTAGGGGAGCCCTAGTTTATTTTGACTATTGAGGATGCAAATGTATTTGCATAGAAGAAAGACCTGCTCAGAGACTGGAGATAATTCGAGTTTATGATGATGGAGATAGATTCCAAGACGAAAAGGGGAACCACTATCTGATAGTTAGTAACCCTGACGATTACAACAGATATGGAGATAACGTGGCAAAAGTAAAAATGGTTTCAGAGACTCAGGAACTGCCTCCAAACATTGATCGACCTGGATCTCTTTTTATGTATGATAAGAAAACAACCAGGGTCTCTACCTATAATGAGAATGTGGGAATTTACAAACATGAGAGCCAGGGAGTAGTCTCTTACTTTCAATGCAAAGAACCCTACCCAAACGAATTAAGCAAAGACAAGGTTCTTTACTTATTCTCTTATGAAATTTCTATGGGGAAGGATATTGTTTTTGTTGATAGGTACGGACGATAATACAAACGTATTCTCCAAGAGGAGGTAGAAAAGGCAACAGTTCCAGGAAGATCATCATATGCCCCCGAAGAAGTGCCAAGGTTCACCTACACCCCTAGCAAATCGACAAATCCATTTTCAAAAGAGTACGACGCGACCTCACATTCCACTCGACAACAGACGTTCAACTACCAAAACCAACCAGCAACTCAGCCATCATTGCAGGCATGGTGCCGATAGAGTGCAACATTAGAACAAGACCATAACCGATATGGTTATCCAGTCGCACGAGGGATAAGGGATTTACAAGAACCACCACTCTACTCACGGTATCAAGGCGAGAGTAAGCCAAAAACTCAAGGGTCAACAGAGCCTGGAAGACAACCCATAGAGTGAGTTCAAAGAGATGAACCATCTCTTGAAAAAACTGTTAGAAGCTGGACACACCCCATGACATCTAACTACTCGAAGGACTATTATTTTTGTAATTATTCATTCATTGAGGAAAACCCGATTTTTTACCTTGTAAATATTGGGACTTACAAAAGTTTCCAAATTGTATCCCAGTTTTGATAAGTTAGTTTTGATAAGTTAGATTGAGTAGATGGTTGATTATGGAACTTTAGGGTTTGAGAAGTTGTAAGGTATATATACCACTTTTTGACCTTAATGAAAAAACCTTTTGTCATTTTAAAAACAAGTTTTGAAGTCTGTGAGTGAGCGTATTGTGTACGAGAGAGAGAGAGAGTGAGCTTCATCTTGACGCTACGTGTGCTACGGTGGTCGAAATCGAGTGCGGAGAAGTGCAGCATGTTGCCCCTGACTAAAGCTACGCGCCGATACCAACATTGCGCGCGTACGGTCCAGATTTGGGAGCTCCTTCTACGAGCTTCATCGGTTGTTTGGGTGAGCATACATTATCCGATTTTGCATTGCAGCATATCCACGCGTTCACATTGAGTAGAACTACACATTAGGCACTTTAGATTTTGGAAACAAATACCTGCAGATTTCGACCAGACATCCTTCGTGTTTCTGCACCGGGTGTTTTGGGTCGTGATTTTGGTTCATAGACTTTAGGGAGAGCGGCCTATTGGTATTAGTAGGGTCTCCTTTAAGTTCTATGGTGTTTCGAGATTGTTTGATGGGTGTTCGGCTCTAGAAAGCATTGTAGGAAGTTTCCTCTTTTGCACTCTTGAAGGCTGTGACTTAGACAATTGGTAGAGACCTCTATAGGAATTAGTTAGGAGTCGGTCGAGTGTAGGTTGACACCTTATGCTTGCTTCTACGCGCCTGCAGGTCGAGCTTCGTCCTTAGCCGACATTACATGTTAGGTGAGTTCTCGCTGTGCTAATGTCCGTCGCGGCGTATCCATCCAACATTGGCGCCGCTACCGGGGACGAAAACCTTAGGTAGGTGACCGAGACTAATCCTTGAGGATTGGGATTTTTGGCTTGCCAAGAGTCTCGCTTTACATTTAGATAGGATGAGAGGGTGGAGGACTCTCTAGGTCTTAGAGGGAGTCTAGGAAGCGTGTGTCTGTCCTAGATCATTCGACTTAGGTAGATGAGGTTGACTTAGGTAGTTTTAGGCAGTAGTCGAGTTCTAGAGTAGTAGTTGGAGTGGTATAAGTGGTGAGAAGGGAGCCTAAGAGTCCGGAGAGGCCAAAAAGCAACCAAAAACACCATTATCACCATTTCTTCATGCACTACAAGAGGCTATTCATATTAGCGACGCTCACACAGCGACGCTAAAAAAAAAAATTCCCGGCGTCGCTATGAGCTCATAGCGACGTCGACTGGGCTAAAAAAATAACAGAGGGCGCCCAAAAACTCAAATCTCAGATCTGAGTTTTTTGGCGCCCTCAAGCAAGGAGCAGGTAACGCTCTTCCTCTCTCTCTCTCTCTCTCTCTCTCTCTTTCTTCTCAACGCATACACACACACACACACACACACACGAGGAGAGGAAGGAGAGCCAAGTATGCTCCTTCCCTCTCCTCACTCTCATGTTTCCTTCCCCTCTTTCTCTCTCCCTCTCTCTCTCTCTCTCTCACACACACACATACACACACACACATAGTGTTTTTGAGAGAGAGAGAGAGAGAGAGAGAGAGAGAGAGTACAAACATAAACAAAAACGCACACACACATACATAAACAAAGAATGCACACACACATTGAGAGAGGAAAAGAGAGAGAGAGCATGCATAAACAAAAAACGCACGCATTGAGAGAGGAAAAGAGAGAGAGAACATGCATAAACAAAAAACGCACACATTGAGAGAGGAAAAGAGAGAGAAAACATGCATACGATCCAAAAAAACGCACACACATTGAGAGAGAAAGAGAGAGAAACTAATTTAATGTCGTAGGAAACTAATTAAAATTAAAAGACCTAAAGATCTAGCCGACAAGGAGTTGAACTCAAGACCTATTATTCAAGAGGGAAATGGCATAACCAATCTATCATACTTGGCATGGGTGATAGAAAGGTTATACCATTTATCTCTTTTTATTGGCACACACATCCACACACGCGCACACACACAAGAAGAAGAGAGTTATAACGTCGTAGGAAACTATCCTAAAAGACGTTAAAGATTAGGTTAGATGTAGACTTACGTTAAATTAGATTTAGGTTTATTTAAGTTAAATTAGATTAGATTTAGGTTTATTTTTAATTAGATTTACGTTTATTTACGCTAGATTTAGATTTACGTTATGTTAGATTAGATTTAGGTCTCCATAGACTGCGATGCCTGCATGAAGCCGGTGAAGAAAGTCCTCAATGGAATATAGGGTATTGCTGCCTTCACTCATGGTGGGCTCCGTCGATCCAAAAGTACTGGTGAAATGTCTTCAGAAGATAGGGAAGAAGGTGGATCTTCAGGGCGGCAAGAGTCACTACATCCCCGACACAATGACCATCTAAACAACCTCTAGTCATTCAACAGCAACTTCAAAGTTAGTAACAAGAGCAAGAACGGTCTAAAGGGCCAATTGCTGTCGTCAGATGTGGATGGAGATGAGGCAGCGTCACCACCGGAAGTTAACTCTCACATCTTTAGTGATGAGAATGCCAACTCTTGTCGAGTTATGTGAAAAATTATGTGTTAAATCAGTTTTAAGGTTCTTATAATCCCTGTTAGTTTAGTTCTTTGTTTTTAATATAACATAATTTACGTTAGATTTAGATTTATGTTATATTAGATTAGACTTAGGTTTATTTAGGTTTACCCACACACACACACACACACACACACACACACACACAAGAAGAAGAGATTTTTAATGTTGTAGGAAACTATCCCAAAAGACGTTAAAGATTAGGTTAGATGTAGACTTACGTTAAATTAGATTTAGGTTTATTTTTAGTTAGATTTACATTTATTTAGATTTACGCTTATTTACGTTAGATCGAGTCCACGCAAGAATTACTTACGATTTAGAGTTTAGAGTTAGACGAACAGTGAAAAGATGTTAAGATGCTGTGAAGTGCTACAACTAGAGAAGAGGCAAAGGGGTTTTGTCCACTACATGCAGTATCATGTAGACGTGGGTCTCTAGATTTCTTGTACCCACAAATATAGGTATTGACCAATAAAGACGAGATTATAACCTGGTGGTTCTGATCTCCGTGCACCTCTAGACCGAGGTGTGCGGGGATTGGACATGACTAGAGAATGTGAGGTAAAGAGAGAGAGAGAGAGAGAGAGAGAGAGAGAGAGAGAGAGAGAGAGATAAGAGGAAGAATGCCAATAGAATATTAAATCTGTTGTCGAGGTTATAAGATTTTTATCCTCATTATGAGTAGTGACGAGGATGTGGGACTGTCCAACCGAAACACCTATCTCTCAACGAGGGTCTTATGTCCTTGTAATCAATGCAAGCATGCTGTGCGACAGACAAGACCTGTTTCTTTGCAGCACGTTCGCGAATTTGGCGAGTTCGATCCATCTATTATAGATCGAGTTGTTGCCAATTATAACTCGTCGGACTCTGACACTGGCCAACAAGCAGCAATCTTGCAACCCAATAGACGTGTTCGCAGGCGCTTTGGTCAAGCAGCATATGTGAGGCCACAAGATGTAGCCTCTGACAGCTCGGGGGATGATCATGCAGAGCACATTCCCAATGAGGCAATGTTTGAGCCCGAGATTGATGAAATGATCGAGACGATCATGGATACAGAAAGGCTTATCTATGATGATATGAAAAGTGAAGTCGATACGCCATTGTATAATGGAGCACGTATGTCTAGATTGAAAGCACTCCTGGTTCTTCTCAACATGCAGGCAAAGTTTGGATGGAGTGACACTAGCGTCATAGCGCTTTTCAGGTGATCTATTACAATTAGTTTACTTTAATAAAACTCTAAATGTATAATGATCTGATAGATTTTTACACGACTGTATCGTATTTTTATGTTGTGTAGATTGCTTAAAGAGCACATACTACCAGCTGACAATGTGATGCTAGATTCCCGAGATGAAGCAAGAAAGATTTTGCGAAACTTGGGGATGGATTACAATTCTATCCACGCTTGTCCTAATGACTGCATTCTTTTCAGAGGGGAATACATAGACATTGAGAAGTGTCCGAAATGTGATTCCGAAAGATATCGAGTAGATCTCCACGGGACAAAAATTCCACAAAAGGTTTTGCGACATTTTCCTCTGCTTCCTCGCATCAATCATTTCTTCGAATGTAAGTCCATGGCCGCCCTAGCATCATGGCATGAGGAGAATAAATCTTCGGATGGTGTGCTACGAATTCCTGCAGATTGCGCAGCCTGGAAACATATAGATGGAACATGGTCGAATTTTTCCAGGGAAGCGTGAAATTTGCGCTTAGGCCTGGCTATGGATGGCGTAAATCCATTTGGTCAAAGATCAACATCTTACAGTGTATGGCCCGTTGTCATCGTCAACTACAACATTCCCCCGTGGTTGACTACGAAGAAGGGGCACCTATGGCTAAGCTTGATTGTGCCAAGGCGATATAAAGTGGGGAATATGGATGTGTATCTTCGTCCACTATTGGAAGAGCTACAACAATTGTGGATTGGCATAGAGGTGGTGGATATGAGCCGACACACAAGACAACGGAATGCTTTGATCAGAGGCATTCTAATCTGGACCATGCATGACTATCCCAGGCTAACAGAATGCTCAGGTGATCTATTGACACTCCTCACTCAGACACTGTAAATCTTGTTTTTTCCCATAGTTGATCTATTATCATGTGTATACATGCAAGGCTTCAAACAAGCGGATACAGAGCATGTGTCACATGTGGACCTAGACTGAATGCACGTAGGGCATCCTCACTGAAGAAGCAAATCTACAAAGGTCATCAAGCGTATCTTCCAGAGAATCATGTGTTACGCAACGGCTTTTTGGGAAGAGAGCCACCAAGGATGTCTGCACAAGCATGGTTAGAGCAGAAGGAGATGTGCGATGACGGATTGCCTCCAGGGATGAAGAGACTATCTCTATGGTACGAGTTACCATACTGGCCCCGACTCATGATCAATCACTTGCTCGATCCAATGCACATATTCAAGAATGTGGGTAATCTACTATGGGACCATCTGACCGGTAAGAAAGATACTTTGGGAGCCAGAGTTGACCTTAGAAATGTGGATCGTATGGAGCAATATTGGCCGCAAACAGCGTCTGATGGATTGATAAAACTCCCTAAAGCACCATGGATTTTCACAGGAGCCCAAGAACGCAAAGTAAAAGAGACCATTTGATCTTTGCGGACCCCCACTGGCGTAATGCACTCGCTCCAAACGTGTTTTACTAAAGAAGGAAAGCTTACCAGTTTGAAGTCACACGATTGGCATAAAATGTGTCAGGTACGTTCATAGTGGACTTTAATATCATTGCATAAAATGTGGACTTTAATATCATTGCTACACATACTTTACAGTTTATTTTACCGGTTTCCATTGAGGGATGTTTGTCTCTCGACATCCGTAACACAATCTACAAACTTGCAAAACTGGTGCAATGGATCTCACAAAAAGAGATCAACGTAGACTCCATACCATTCGCCAAACTAAATGCTGCGGAGCTTGTGTGCATGTTTGAGAAACATTTTCCTACTACCATGCTAACCATTCAGGTGCATCTTCTTGTTCACGTAGTTGATGAGGTGGAAATAGCTGGCACAGTTCATTCCAGATGGATGTTCTTCTTAGAACATTTCATGAAAACGCTTAAGGGATATGTGCGTCAAAAGGCATGTCCGGAGGGTAGCATGGCAGAAGGTTGGTTGGTATCAGAGTCCGTAGTGTACATTGGAGAGTGGCTAGATGGATTTGATAAAGCCCGGGACACGCTATGGCGAACCATAGATGATGAGCGCATATCTGGGATTGTCATGTGAAATCTCGGTGTTGAGAAGAAGATGACGGAAGATCTAGAGGCTAAAATCAACCGATTTTGCATGCTTCACAATCCAGTGATGCAAAAGTGGATTTCACAATATGAGGATGCAAAGCAAGGGCAACAAAGGGCACGCATTGAGTGGAGACGGGGAAGACGACCACCGATGCACTATCCAACGGTTCTGGAGAACCTACCAACCTTCATGAGCTTAAGATGGTTGCACAACCAATTGAAAAGCGCACAACAATGCGGCGACGAAGTGACTGAGGAAGAGTGGGAGTACTCTCGGGATCAACGCTTCAATGAAGACCTGATGAAGATTCGAATGCGCGAATACTGCAAACACAAGCGTTTCGAAGTGCAAAAAGCAATCAAGAATGGGTGGAACAGGCCAGATTGACTGGCCAAAGAAGATTGGAAGAATGCGAAGAAAGCAGCCCGCGAGAATCCCGACAAGTAGAAGCAACAAAAGGATGCAGCCAGAGCGCGAGTAGAGGCAGGGAGCTCGCACCACTTGGGGAGCGGTGGATGGGCATCATTTGAGGCCGATTTTGTAAGTGTTTTCGCATTGCTCTTTTTGTTCGATAGTTTAGGGTTTATGAGTTTTTTAATTCTAACATAATGAAATCTTTGTATGTTTTGACAGTGGTTGATGACAGGACGTGATCCCACACCGTACGAGCGCGAGTACGCAGGCAGGAAGGGCTTAAACGCCCTGATGGACATTCTCAGTTCTCGCGGCGGCATGGTTAGTATTAGGGTTTAGTCTTTTCTATTTTTTGTATTGTTTTATAAATGTCGTTATATGTTTATACTTACTGAAAGCTGTCTTATTGTCTTTTTTTGCAGAATCCGACAGATACGCCGCTTGGACGCGATGAGACGTCTGACTAGACGATGTCAGTTTAGCCGTAGCTAGATAGCATTAGTTTAGGGTTTCTCATAGCTTATGTATCATGAGACGGATTTTATACGTCTTTTTGAACCATGTATATTATTACATTTGTCACCGCAGTTCATTTTGCCAATCAATTCTTTATGCCTATGATGTTGTACAATTGTCATTATTACATTTGCTAATCAATTCATTTTGCCTATGATGTGTACAATTGTCAATTTTACGCTTGTCAATTTTGCAAACAATGCTTCTTGTGGGTGACTATTTTGGGTCTATTATCTACCCTTGCACTTTTTTTAAAAAGTGAATCAAGTACAATATGGTTGATGGGTGGCAGGGCATTCAATGCCCTGTCACCAAAAAAAAGTTTCTCTAGGGCGTCGCTATAACCGTCGCTATTTATGGCTCTGTAGCGTCGCTATGAGCGTCGCTATAGACTTCTGTGTAAACGTCGCTATAACCGTCGCTACGACCGTCACTATGAGCGTCTCTATATAGCAACGCATATAGCGACGCAAATAGCGACGCTCTCGTAGCGACGCTATTAGCAACGGTTTTAGCGACGCCGGGGGTTATAAAAACCCAGTGTATTTCCGTCACTAAGAGCGTCACAAGAGCACACAACCTCTTGTAGTGATGATAGGTAGGAGTAGAGTAAGTAGGACATCATGATTCAAGAAACATTACAAGTTTGTAAAAGAAGCAAAAAGATGCAAAAGTGTGTTTGAAAGCCTAATTGAAGTCCAAAAGTTACTGTGAGTGTTTCTGATAGATCTACAGAGCATCAGGAGCATTCCTGTCAGAAAAAACTTTAATTTTAAGCCAGGAGACATCCTACTCATAGGATGTCTACAGGCCAATCTGGGAGGAATTTTGGGATTTTGAGTTGACCAGTGTGTTTAGGAGGTAGGGTTTACCCTAATTTCAACTGGAAAGTGAAAATTTGGCCATATCTTGACAGGATAAGGCCAGATAGACTGAAATTGCTTGACATCGTACCCAAATAGTGCCAAAACATTATTTTGAGACCAAAACCATAAGATGGCTGCATGAGCATGTCTTGCATGATAAATTGAGTGACTGAAAGGGGTTTCACCTCATTTGGGTAAGAAAATTGGGTTCAAAGCGGACTTTAGCACTTTTGAGTGAAAAAGAAAAAAACAGCTGAAATTTGGGACTTTTGACATCCAAACCAAAATCTAAGCATACCATTGGGTTACTGACATCAAGGGGAAGCTGTGGGACAAATCTGGGGTCAAACAGGCCAAAAAGACATCCTATGTGTAGGATGTCTTCTGAGTGATTTAGGACTCCAAACTGAATTCTGAGTATACCAAAGTGATAAGCAACTCAAGGAGAGCTTGGGCTTTGAGTTTTAAGCCATTCTGATGAAAAAGACATCCTACGCGTAGGATGTCTAATGCAAGAAAATGAAGCCAGACTTTGACTTTGAGCATAGTAAGGTGTTATATAGCCTAAGGCAAGCCTCCTAGTCAATTTTGGTCCAATTTGGAGTTGATTAGACTGATCAATACCATCAACAGGCCGTCGGAACAGATTTCTGACTCTTTGACCAGCTAATAGGTGTCCAAATCAAAAAGTAAAAACAACTGTAATCTTAGCACAACAAGAGGAAACAACAGTGCAAAAATCCAGGCACAACACAGCAGGAGACATCCTACGCGTAGGATGTCTATTGGGGCATACTGCAAGGGAAATTTGACATGGCATAGATAGTGAGATTTCATTTGTCTTAAGGGTTCCAAAACTTCTTTCAGAAGTGAATTTGGACCTTGTTTACCCATTTGACGAAACAAAGACTGAATTCAAACTTTTTCGCGTAAATTGACCAACATCAGAGGGAAGTTTTGTTTCAGATTCGCAAACCTAATCCCGAACATCAGTAGTGTATAAAATACAGTAGTGGTTGAGATTAACTCTCCAAGTTGTACCAATCATTACTAAGATAACCTCTAGCAAATAAATGCTTTGATTTAATTGCCGAAATTAAAACGCTTGTGTACAGCAATATTCAACAACAAAGCAAGAAGTTGTGCAAAAACTGACCCATTGCCAGGTGAGTGGTTGAATTTGTGATCAATTGCATTGATAAGTTTGATGAATTTAAGATCAGAAAGATACATTGTTAGAGACCAAAAGGTTGCAGGTGACCAAGGTAGCTTAGTGTCCACCGAAGAGAGTGTAACTCAAGCAAGGCTAGATCCTCTAGCATCGATTATTGAGGAAGGTAGTGATACTGACACTTCGTTAGACATATCTTTCTTCATGATGGGTAGTCAACATCCAGGAGGTTTCACCTATGATGGACCTATGCGAGGAGGAAGCGCCTCCCAAAATCCTTTGAATGATTCCAAGCTCACGATGATCTTCTTAGAGGGAACAAACTCAAGAGGAGCCCTAGTCTATTATGACTATCGAGGCCGCAAGTGCATTTGTATCGAAGAGAGGCCAGCTCAAAGATTGGAGATAATCCGAGTGTATGATGATGGAGATAGATTCTGAGACGAAAAAGGGAGCCACTATTTAATAGTTAGTAACCCTGAAGATTACAACAGATATGGAGATAACGTGGCTAAAGGGAAAATGGTTTCAGAAACTCAAGAACCGCCACCAAACATTGACCAGCCCGGAGCTATTTTTATGTATGATAAGAAAACAACCAGGGTACCAACTTATAACGAGAATGTGGGAATCTACAAGCATGAGAATGAGGGTATAGTCTCTTACTTTCGCAATAAAGAACCATAGGTAAACGAATTAAGCAAAGACAAGGTTCTTTACTTATTCTCTTATGAAATTGCTACGGGGAAGGGCATAGTTTTTGTTGATAGATACGGGCGAGAATACCAACGTATTCTCCCAGAGGAAGTAGAGAGAGCAACAGGTTTAGAAGCATCCACATATGCCCCTGAGGAAGTGCCAAGAGTCGCCCACACCCCAAGCAAGTCAACGAATCCTTTTTTAGATGAGTATGACACTACCTCACACTCCACCCGATAGCAAGCATTCAACAACCAAGACCAACTAGCAAACCAGCCATCATTGCAGGCATGGCTTCGATAGAGTGCAACAATGGAACCAAACCAAAACAACCGAGATGGTTATCAAGCCGCACGAGGACTCAGGGATTTGCAAGAACCACCACACTATTCAAGGTATCAAGCAGAGAGTAAGCCAAAGACACAAGGGTCGACAGAGCCTCGAGGACCACCCATAGAACGAGTTCGAAGAAAAGAACCACCTCCAGCGAGAACCGTTAGAAATTATGGCTTAGGAGCACCATTGGGAGAGGAACCAGCCTATTACAGAAGGCCTGAGGAGGTGTATCGACTAGGACGGGGAGATCCAATGATGAGATTTGTAGACCATCGAAGGATTAGAAATTCTCAAGTGCAAAAATGGGTAAACAACAAATACATAGGAAGCAGAGACCCAAGAGATCATGTAGTAGCCTTTGTGCGTGTAATTAGAGCCGAAGAAGTCTTAGATTTTCCCACCCAATTTGCAGGGTTTGGACTAGAGGATGATGCAGCCACTTGGTTTGACTCTGTAGAGCGTAGAGACTTTGAGTCGATGGAGGAAGTGTTTGACGAGTTTATTGAGGAATTCTCTCAAAGAGGAATAGCTCATAATACCGTCTCACAAATCCATAAATTCAAAAAAAAAGATGGAGAATCTGTACGGAAGGCAGCCCTAAGACTAAAAAGATATGTTAAGTTCTGTCCTGTTGAAGAACTGCCAACTCATTCCAGACTTATACTGATATTCATCCAAGGACTAAGGAATGCAGATCTACAGAAAGACTTACATATGAAGAGGAGTACAATGTTGAATGAGTTGACCAAAGAGGCTCTTTACCTTGTGGACAATTGTGCAGTCTATAAAGAAGGGGAGTTCAAGGACCTTGATGACGATTCCACTTCACAGCAAAGTGAAAGCAAGTCTTCCAAGACAGCACCGAAAGGAGAAATAGCGGTAAACGAGGGGTAGCTCATAGATGAAGTGCTAAAAAAGATCAACTTGTACGCCAAACCCCAGGCTAAACAGCCCAAGTGGTGTGCCATTGAACAAAAATGGACAAACCATGGGACCGAGGAATGTTATTATAACAAGGGATATGTGAGAGAGAGACCTTACGCTCCCCAAGCTCCTGTAGCTTCCCCTCAAGTTCCACCGATGCCTAGATATCAAGCAGGCAACTTACCAGGACTTGTAGGTGTAGAAAGACCACAACCGGTGTTGGGGCAACAATCACCCCTACCAGGATTAAGACCAGTTGGTATAAGATACACACCAACGGTAACTAAATCAGAAAAAAAGGCTTTGGTGCCTATGCATGCATATATTGAAGATCCCAATGGATATGTGGCAAACCCTGTCTATTATCCATCAGAAGAACCCTCGACACCATAACCATGGAGCATGATAGGGAATCAAGGACCACCAACTGCTGCACAGGCCGCAGGAGAAGGAAGATATAGCTTAGATGAACGAACACTAATGTTCATAGCCAATGGAGGATGGGCGGGCAAAGACATGCTTACCAACAAAGAGGGGCTCAAGGAGCACCTCAACAACCCAAAGGACCCTGCTACAAGTGTGGTGGAGACCATTGGCTGAGAGACTGTCCTCATGATGAAATCATTAGAGTCATTGCGTATTGCCCAGAATGTGGAATTACTCATTTGATTCCCGACTGCCCTAAAAACCCTAGCAAAGGAGAAAAAACCACCTTGAACATGTTGGAAATAGTACCTTCCAGTGGAGGATTGGAAAATGAAACAACCATACCTATTCAGGCGCTAGCACGGGCCCAAGCTCAAAGAAGGACGAACGAACCCATACTTGAAGAACCAAAAACCGATGCCCAAAGTTCAGAAACGAAAAATCAGAGAAGCACTTGGAAAGCTAGAAAGGCGCGTAGGAAAGCCAGGAAAGAACGAGAGCAAACAGTCCTATCCGAGGAGTTGAAACATACAAAGAACAGATTGGAGCGGTTAGAGGATCTAGCTAGCTTAAGCTCACACACCACAGCAGCCATAGCACCCAAGGAAACAGCAGAGCCCAAAAGTGCAGGTTCAGGAGGATCTGTACTGGCAGACAAGGTAAACGAGCAGTTGGACGCGCTTCTAAAAGCATATGAAGCTCGACTTAAAAGGAACCAAACCCAAGAGCAAAGGTGGATGACTTATCCATATGCATAAATAGAAAAACAGAGGTTGGATATGTGTAAAAAGATGATTGAGACGGCTCAATCATTGATGGAAGAACGGTTGGGTAAACCTGCAAATTGGCATGAGGCACCAGCTCCAACCCCTATCCAACCAACGCCAGAGAAACCTGAGGAAACAAAGGAAAGACTCACTAATGACTATGAGTCCAGAGGAGAGCCTATCATAGTGCCAAATACCACCGATGGGGCAAGTGACGGGTTCCAGCCTAAAATATTGGCAGAAATGGGTAAGGACTGTAACGGTCTAGATGATCTGTGGAAGAAAATCCATGACGCCAACGAGACTAATAGCACGAGAAAAGAAAAGAATGTGATCTTACCTCCTATTGAAGAATTTGAGGCAAGATCTCAGATGAACTTTGAGATACATTCACAAGGGGGAGACGAAGGATCAATTAGTTTGGGGCACAGCCAACCAGACTCTTTGAGAACTTTACCCTCTTACCTAGGAGAGTACGAAGCTAAGTCGGAAGAGAAATCCCATCTTAAAGACTTTCTTATAACAAGGTGATGGATTCGCAAGGATTGATTGAGTTGTTATCCACTCCGGTGGCATGCACAATCACGTTAGAATAACTCCTAAGGTTAAGGCAAAACATGTGGACCACAGTAGGAAAATGCCTAGAAAAATTTGTAGTGAAAGACCCCACCTTGAAGCTACAAGAAGGTATCAGAGAGTTGGACACTCCTCAACTAAACACTAGGCCGGTACCATTGAATAAGGTTGGAGAATATTGCGAGGGAGAAGACGGAAACACCACACTACCAGTAGAATTCCAAGGAGTAGTTTCCAAAGCTATTCTTGACAGTGGAGCGGGAGTTGCTATCGCCACCAAAGAAATCTAGAAAAAATGGGAAAAACCAACTTTGAGGGCTACCAGAATGAAACTGCAATTGGCAGATGGGTTCATGGAGAAGCCTCTAGGACTCTTAGAAAAAATAATTGTCACTTCGTGCGGAATCGAGTATGAGCATACATTTGCAATAGTCGATTTCGATAGAAAAAACAATTATGAGATTATCTTGGGACGACCATTCATGCGACAACTGAAGATGGTCCAAGATTGGGGTTATGACCACATATACCTCAGACATGGCGAGACAACAACTAAAATACACCTGAAAGACCATAGTTACAAAGATGTAAACCAAACACTATTGGTAGAGTTTGATTCGGCTATAGTAGCAGGATTGGAATTACTAGCATTGTTAGGGTAACCAAAAGATCTATGGATGTGCGGAGCTTCACATTGTGGACGCTTAAGAAGAGAGGACTGCGTGTTAGAAAGAGCAATTGAGGACAAGGAGTATATTCCGGAACCTTTCCTTGAAGATGCCTTGGAACCTCTAGAATGGGAACACATACTAGCACATTGGATGTTTGTATCATTACCGACAGTCCAACAACAAATTTTGCGATAAGGATGGCTATGATGTGCTACCCTATTACATTGGTAAGCGTTATACCAGAAAAACAGACGGTAGAACCACGAGAGCAAGAAGAGTTTTACAAATCCTCTGAACAATTGGAAGTAAATGACGATGCAGATAATGAGTATTTAGACACCTCAAGTGAGTGTGGAAATGAAGCCAAGAATATCAAGTTTTATGATTTTGCTAATCAACACCCTAGACGCCAAGAACTCTATAGGAGGAAACGAGCAAGAACTAAAGCGAGAGAGAACCTGATACCTAGGATAAAAGGTAAAACTCACTATTTGATGCTTGTAAAAGCAGAGGATTGTGTAAAAGATCAAATATCAGGAAAATTCTCAAAAAATCTAATAGAACGAACGCGAGAGGAAATAAAACAGGTAAGAAAATTTAAAACCGAAACAAAATCACAAAAATCTCAAAAATAAAAAAAAGAAACAACAGAAGACCAAGAAAGGACCAAACTGGAGCGTAAACAGAAATACCAAGTACTGAAATTGTCTCTGAGAGAGATATGGACTACTGAAGAAGATAGTGATGGTAAAGGGGAGTCAGAAAAGGGCAACATGAACGTACCAGCACAGTATCAAAAATTTACTATCCAGGACAGAAAAATCATCATGACACCACCAGTCAGGGAAAGAACCAACCAAGAATCTTACGATGGGCCTAAAAATGCAAAAAAGATAGACCTCGCTGAACCAGGTGAAAAGCCTTAGCCGGTCTATATAGCTAACGATTTAGAGCCTGAGGAGGAAGAACAACTAACACAACTTCTCAAGAAGTATAAAGATGTGTTCGCTTGCTCCTATAAAGACCTCAGAGGAGTTGATCCATTAATATGTCAACATACAATTCCTTTGAAATCGGATGCAAAACCTAGCAAACAACGTCCTTATGCATATAATGACACATTTGCTAAACGAATCAAAGAAGAGATTGATAAACTGATGGAAGCAGAATTCATCTATGAGATTGAACATACAGATTGGGTGTCACCCATTGTGATAGTTCCCAAAAAGAATGGAAAACTGCGAGTGTGTGTCAACCTCAAGAAGGTGAATGCAGCAACCATAAGGAATAATTATCCCTTGCCAATTACAGAACATGTACTTGAGCGAGTGGCCGGGAAACGAGCTTATTCCTTTCTGGATACAACCAACTGGCAATAGTGTTGAGCTTATATGTGAAGCTACTCAATATATGGCTTCTCTATATATGGCACCCAGGTCCCCTCTATATATACATCATCTCATGTGTGTATTCTACACACTTTGGGGTTCTACTTCTGTGTTCTCTCCTTCTCTCTCAACATGGTATCAGAGAAGTACGTTTTTGTTTTCAATTTTTCTCCTGATCGGAATCGATGTGGTCTACAACTTTGTGGAAGGAAGTTTCTTCAAATTCTGCACCGATTTTGAGTTATCATTCGCGGACTGCGTACATACCTGAAAAATAGCTTTCGCGTTTTGTTTTTGATTTTTCTACTAATTGGAAACAATTTTGCAGAAACTACTCATTGCAGAGACCGGAATCGATGTGGTCTACAACTTTGCAGAAGGAAGTTTCTTCAAATTCTGCACCGATTTTGAGTTATCGTTCGCGGACTGTGTACATACCTGAAAAGCAACTTCCGCTTTTTGATTTTGATTTTTTTTCTAATTGAAAAAGATTTTGCAGAGACTACTCAAGATGGAGACTGGAATCGATGTGGTCTACAACTTTGCAGAAGGAACTGTTTTCAAATTCTGCACCGATTTTGAGTTATTGTTCGTAGACTGCGTATACACCTGAAAAGCAATTTTTGCTTTTTGTTTATTATTTTTCTGCTTATTGAAAACGATTTTGCAGAAACTACCCGCTGAAGAGACCGGAATCGATGTGGTCTACAACTTTACAGAAGAAAGTGTTTTCAAATTCTGCACCGATTTTGAGTTATCGTTCGCGGACTGCGTACATACCTAAAAAGCAATTTTCGTTTTCTGTTTTTTATTTTTCTGCTTATTGAAGACGATTTTGCAGAAACTACCCGCGTGAGAGACCGGAATCGATGTGTTCTACAACTTTGCAGAAGAAACTACCCGCGATGGGGATTGGAATCGATGTTGTCTATAACTTTGCAGAAGAAAGTTTCTATAAATTCTGCACCGATTTTGGGTTATCGTCTCGGACTGCGAATATGTTTGAAAATCAAAATTTTACTTTTTGCTTTTGATTTTTCTCATAATTGAAAACTTCTCAATTATATTTTTCTTTATCAATTATATATTTGTTACTGACGTAACTTTGCTGCAGAAGCCAGTTACACATCGTTCCGATTCAGTCGAGCCGTTGATGATCGTCCAAATTCTATCGAGCTACTGTTGGTACATGATCTTTTGCTATATGATATACTCGTTCATTGATTCTCGTATAATTATTCTTTTAGAGATATAGTTTACGTCGTTTTACTGATAATTTCTCATTGATACCATAGTGATTTTGATGGTACCATGATGATGTTTTGTTAATACTTTGGTCATGGTGATTTTCGTTGATACCATGATGATATGTCATTGATACCATGGTTATTCTCGGTGGTGCCATGATGATATTTCGTTGATACCATGGTTATTCTCGGTGATTCCATGATGATATTTCGTTGATTCCATGGTGATTTTTGTTGATACCATGATGATGTTTTGTTGATACCATGGTTATTCTCGGTGATACCATGATGTTGTTTTGTTGATACCATGGTTATTCTCGGTGATGTCATGATGATATTTCGTTGATACCATGGTTATTCTCGGTGATGCCATGATGTTGTTTCGTTGATACAATGATTATTCTCGGTGATATCATGATGCTTTTCGTTGATACCATGATCATTTATTCATTTTTATTGACATAATGATGATATTTTGTTAATACTTTGATGGTATTCATTGATCACTACATTGATAAATGTTGTTTTATGTAGTATATACGCATATCATTTGTATCACATAATCACACATTTTGTACTTTTACGTTTATACTTTATGTACCATATGTTGTCGTGCGTATATATGTCGTCAAAAGAGTGGCGTCGTGAACCATCTCTTATGGCATTGTGAACGTAATTATTTCATTAACGATGCTAATAATTTTCATGACATGTTTTTTTTGGAGTCTATGATCTATGTAGGATTGATCAAAGAATTGATTTTATGAAGACAAACTTGGTGACAATAAAAGATTTATGAAGATATGTTTGGTGATGCCATATTGATGACAACATGAAGACATGTTTCGTGATGCGATATTGATGACAAGCTACACAGCAGATTCACGGAGACACTTTTGATTACAAGCTAATCGATAGGTTTTACACCTCTTTATTGAACCTTTGTATTCATTATTGTATTTGATAGGAGTAATGTAACTCCTCATAAAACATTCATTGTAAAAGGAGTGATGTAGCTCCTCGTAAACATTTGTATATTCAATGATTTTTATAATATAACGGTGGGTGTATATAGAGCTGTGGGTTTTTTCCTTGATCCCCCAAGGGTTTTTTCATCCACAGTTAGGGACCCTTATTTGAGCGGGGGTGTTGAGCTTATATGTGAAGCTACTCAATATATGGCTTCTCTATATATGGCACCCAGGTCCCCTCTATATATACATCATCTCATGTGTGTATTCTACACACTTTGGGGTTCTACTTCTGTGTTCTCTCCTTCTCTCTCAACAAATAGCAAGGGAGGATCAACACAAAATAGCGTTTGCCAGAGAATGGGGGATTTATGCGTATCGAGTTATGCCATTTGGCTTAACTAATGCACTAGCCACTTTCCAGAGGTTAATGACTCACGCATTCAAGGAATACTTAAGAATATTCTTAGAAATTTACATGGATGACCTGTGTGTACACTCTCTTCTACGAGAGGAACATATTGACCATTTGCAAAAAGTATTTGAAAAGTGCAGGACATATCGAATCTGCCTTAACCCGGAAAAGTGTGTATTTATGGTTAAGCAAGGACGAATCTTAGGACACATTGTCTCAAGAAATGGCATAACCACATACCTCGACAAAGTCAAAGTCATTATAGACCTGCCCAGGCCTACTAATGCGAAACAAGTGCAATCCTTCATGGGACACTGCGGATATTATCGAAGATTCATATACATGTATGCGGTTATCGCACAACCTCTGTATCGTTTGCTAGTCAATTTCGAGTGGACCGAGGAGTGTGAAACTTCATTCCAAAAGCTGAAGGAAAACCTTATATCAGCACCTGTACTAAAGGCACCATATTGGGAAAAGATATTCCATGTGCACATTGATGCTTCAGCATATGCCATTGGAAGTATTCTAGCTCAACTTGGAGACGGAACAATGGATTTTCCAGTTTGCTATGCGAGCCGACATTTAAACAGTGTAGAAAAGAACTACACAACCACCAAGAGGGAAGGGTTAGGAATGATTTATGCTGTAAAGAAATTTAGGCATTATTTTCTTGTAAACAAATTTGTGTTCTTCACAGATCATCAAGCTCTTTTATACCTAGTAAATAAACCTTGCAATACAGGGAGAATCGTACACTGGTTTATTATATTGCTAGAATTTAACTTCACAGTGGTGGTCAAAAAGGGTAAAACCAATCTACGAGAAGATCATCTTTCAAGGATACACAACGGGGAATCTCCTGAAGGAGTAGATGATGACATACCAGATGCTTATCTTTTCAACATTGAAATGGTACCTAAATGGTCTCAGGAAATTGTTAGCATTCTTTCCTTCGGAAGTGAGTTTGATAATACGGAATGCAGATCCAAACAACAAACAATTCGACAAACAAAAAACTTCCAGTTGATAGGAGGACGGCTGTATCATCTTGAATCTGACCTAATCCTACGATTATGTATAAATCCGGAAGAATTCGAGTGCTACCTTGAAGAGGCACATGTCCAGAGTTGTGCATTTCATTGTTCAACAGTGAAGACACACCAGAGACTGAAACAGCTAGGGGTTTATTGGCCAACTATGTATGCGGATACACATTCTTATGTTATCAATTGTACTATATGTAGTGTCTAACGCCCAGTGGATCGCGCAACTTTGTTTCAGGTGAACATAGCACCTGCATGGAGTCAATATATCATTGACTTCTTAACCACTAGGACATTTCCTGAGAACATCACAAGAGAACGGGAAAAAGCTATAGAGCTAGAATCTCGCAACTTTTAGTTAATTGGGAACCAACTCTATAAGCGGGGAAAGGATAATCAATTTAAAATCTGTGCAAGTGAAAGTGAATACCTGCTGATTCTAGAACATGCACATGGCAGAATAAGTGGAGGCCATTTTTCCGGCGATAAGACGGAAAAAATTGTCTTAACCACAGGAATTTGATGCCCTACATTGCAAATGGATGTTGAAGAGTTTGTAAAGTGTTGTGATGCATGTCAACGCACCAAGATGCCAATAAAAAGAGATGAGATGCCATTACGGCCAATGATGTGAGCAAGAGCATTTGCAAAATGGGGCATTGATTTTGTGGGACCTATATCACCCCCTGCATATCGCACCCATACCCAATATATCATTGTGGCTACGGACTATCTCACAAAATGGGTCGAAGCCAAAGCAACACAAAAAGCTGATGCACGCACCACGGCACAATTTTTGTATGAGAATGTTTTCGTACGTTACGGGTTACCAATAGAAATTGTCAGTGACCATGGAACACAATTTCTCAATGAAGTCATTGAATATCTGCTAGAGGAATTCATGGTCATACATAGGAAATCAGCACCATACCATCCACAGGCCAATGGGCAAGCTGAGGCTACAAATAGAACATTATGCACGGTTCTCACTAAAATAGTGTCAAAATCAAGAACAGATTGGGATCAGCAGCTACACTCAACACTATGGGCATACAGGGTAGCTTACAAAACATCAACATGAACAACACCATACAACATGGTGTTTGGCCTAAATGCTATATACCCATAGAGTTTTTAATCCCAACTCTACGAGTAGAAACAAGCTTGGAATGGACAGGGCATGAGCTCTCTTCAAGGATTGATGATCTTGAAAAGCTAGATGAACTCCGCTTACAAGCTACTGCTTCTATTTATGCTAAAAAGAGAAGACAAAAGGAATTTTTTGACAAACATGTGCATACCAAAGAGTTTAAAACAGGTGATTACGTACTTGTTTATACCTTGAAGCAACATGCCAAGAAACTTAAAAAGCGAGGGATGGGACCATTTGTGATTAGTGATCTATCACAAAGTGGAGCTATCAAGCTTGCTACATTAGCAGGTGAAGAAATGCCAAACTGGATTAGTGGATGTCGACTGAGAAGGTATCATCTACCACTCACACAGGAGATGCTCCAACAAATTCATCAAGGAAAACAAAGCATGAAGGAAAAACAGAGAGTACGGGAGGAAGCTCAAGTTGAAGCACAAGAGCGCATTGCAAAAAGACGGATTCTGCGACAACAACAACAAAGTAGACCCCCATTGAGAATCACTGCCATTCGACTGATGCAGCTGGAGGAGGAAACAGTGGAGCCAATAATTACGGTAAAAGTGGGCAGCAATCAAGTTGAATCAACAGCATTGCTTGATTCTGGTGCTCAAGCAAATTTGATCTCTTACGGGTTATACCAATAGCTCAAAGTCACAGGTCAACTTCATCCTACTCCTCAAGTGCTGGAAAGTAGCACATCATACCCATTGAAAACATTGGGATGGACTGTATTGCATGTACAAATACATCAATATATTTACCCACACAAATTCTATGTGGTGACAGACGAAAGCACACAACAGTACCCAATGATGCTAGGGGTACCTTGGCAAAAATCATACAATGTGCAGATAGATTGGAAAGCAAAGGCGGTCAAAGTTCAGCATGAACATGAACAACATGTGATAGCTTTTGCTCAGCAATACAAGCATGTTCAGCTGCAAGCCATGCAATCACTGGAAACAAAGCCAAAAGCACAAATGCCATTAGAGAAAAAAATAATACCCGAGACCAACAATCAGGTAAAATCCAACCATGCTAATTACAGACAGATGAAGTCACCGGCCACAATGCAAAAATCTAGGCTACCAAAACAAGGTAAACAAGTATGGATGCGGAAGGATAGAAATGCATTGGCGGAAAAACAACAATGTAACAAACGGATTCCAACAAAGCAGACGGTTCAACCCCAAACCAAGGTCATAAAATAGATATGGATCCCAAAGAAAATTCTTAGCCAAAATCCAAATGTCACTCACATTTGGATACCAAAGCAAAAGCAAAAAGAACTACATTCCGTACAAGCAACAATGGAAAGCAGACAGCTGCATTTCAAAAGGGAAAACCAACATATGTGGATGCCAATGACAGACAAACCAGTGGCAAACAAGAAAGTGCAAAACCATCTACAAAAATCGGTAGCAACAAAATACCAATGGAAAGCCAAGGTCATAAGGCCCATAGCCATTACATCCCAACCAATTCTATCCTTAGAAACAACTACGACTCCATCAACAGTGATGGCAAAGAAATTGCCTTTTGAAAAAAAGACAATTAAACAGAGAGCAGTAGAATTACAGCTGTTACTTGCAAAGAAAACACGAAACCTCGACGACGAATGCCAATAAGCATCTTGCTTATTCCCTTCTCTTGCACAACATTCATTTTTCCATGCATTGACAGATTATGCATAAAATAGGGCCACATTAATTGGCCAGGCATTAGCACAAATTTTTCAACCTATGCACGGCACATACTCCGAGGCAATACTTTGTCGTCCGGGAGGACTCCGGCTAGGAGGGGGGGAGGCATTCTAGAGGCACTCTCAAATGCGGAACCAATGACAGAAACAACAAAAAAGGGCATGATTTTCCACTATTCTAAGGGTTGTTGTTTGATTGTGAAAATTTTTGGAGTAACCCAAGTATATATGCCCTTATACAGCATGAATCTACAGGTATATGGGGCCAAACGCCAAATCAAGCCCCTAGGTGTATGTATATAAGTAGAAATAGCCATTTTTCAGGCAAAATATTGGTAAAACAGAGAAATCTAGCCATAAAAATTTCATGTGAGTCTATGTAATGTGTTGCAGTGATGTTTGTGATTTATTATGATTTTTGGGGATTTTCTGGATTTGATTTGCTATTTTTCTTTTAATTTTGCTAATTTTCCATAGAAAAACTTCAAAAATACAAAAAGCAGGTGAAGAACAGTCGTAATGAAAAGGAAAAAATATGGTGATGGTCGGTGACTATAGGAAAACCTATGGTACACTGGGGGTGCAATTATGAGACTGGGGCGGAAAGCGTGTTTTGGCCATGTTTTGACCGAAATGCCAAATTTCTGGTAAACAGAGCAAATGAAGTCCAAATCAAGAAATTTTTCAGCCTAAACTGCATCTCGTAAGAAGATAGGAGCACATGTCAAATTTCATGAAAAGCGGTTCGGGGACCTCCATTATAAGAAATTTTCACCCCATTTTTAGCTCATTCTTACTATTGACTTTGTGGAGAGAGCTTCTGCCACCTAGACCAGACCGACCTTCCAACAGCTTCTACGAAGTGCACGACTACCCGAAGAGCTCCAGACATGAGAGGTAGGCTCACCACCTTGAGCTTTTTGCGCATGTTTGTCATTGTGTCGCGAAAACTAGCGTAGGGGTCACACACAAAGGGAGCAGTAGAGACCTACAAGTAGAGACGGCGGCCTAACGGCTAACCCGAAAGCAACAAGACTTCATCGACAGCTTACCCTAGTCTAGGAGACCAGTCCTGGATAGCCAAAGGCAGTGGGAAACCATCAGGAAAAACCTTAATTCACAGAAACCCGCAAGAGGCCACCAAATGGGAAATCGGCGAAACGGCAACCAAATGCTACCAAAATTCATGGGTAGGAGAATCTCGGCATGCTCGATAAGTCTATATGACCCGCATGATCGAAAAGTGACCCGAAGCGGCACTAAAACTCAGAAACGGCATCAGACACACAAAGCGTCAAAATGCACTTGCGGCCAAACCTCAAGTCCGTTTGCCCCCAAACTTCACGAGCGGCTTTCTTAGACCATCAACAACCAAGTCCTATGGTGGTAGACCACCACAAATCATCAAAGGTATATAAACATAACCGCAGGTGCTTCTAGAGCGACAAATTGCCAAATGGAGCTCCGCTGAAGCCAAAGTCGACAAAAACCATACGGCAAGGATCCCCAAGGGATTGGGAAGCTATGGAGACCAACATTGAGAAATTTCATCGCCAAAAAGCACTCCAAAAGTCACAAAACAGCTCGGAGGCTCTGAAGTTCACACAGGGAGTTATACTCTATCCATTTGACTTTTTTGTTGAAATTAGGCTCAAAAGGGACATAGGGGGGCAAAGGGCACGCACTAGGAACACCAGCACTGAAAAAATCACCAGGAGACATCCTACGCGTAGGATGTCTCAAGGGAACTTTTTTGCACAGACTCCAACATTTTTTATCATGCACATGTTCTGAATGACTTTTACAAACCATACACCAAGTTTCATCACATTTGGACCAGATTTGACCTCATATGCATGGAAAAACGCAAAGTTACAGCATAGAGGCAATAATGGACCAAAGACCTACCAAATCTTGTCCAAAACCCATAAAACTTGCACAACACATTCACCAACACATCAGCCAAACAATCTGTGTGGTCAGGGAGAAAAAATGATGAAATAGACATCCTACGCGTAGGATGTCTATTTGACCTTTTTGGCATGCAAGGGATGTTTTATCATTCTAGATCCACTTACCTCATCATCAAGAGCCCACATGTCAAGTTTGAAGCCATTCTAATCACTTTTGAACCCCAACACCTTCAAGATACACTTTTTGAGCCCAAAAACACCTCACAGAGCCTTACAAGCATCAAATCTTGTCCAAATTCAAATCCAAGAACATGGCCATGTACCATAGGCCGCGCGTAGGATGTCTCCAGCATAAATTTAGCCTTCTGTGCAAACAATGACATCATGGGAGCCAATACCATGGTGCAATGAGCCCATATACCAATTTTCAACCCATTTGGACATCAATTGCTACCTATGATGGACATTCTACCCAAATTGTGACCTAAATCTTGAATACGCTCAAAAATCCACTTTTTGATAGCCAAAGTCAAATCTAAGCCTATAGCCATGTTCCATGAGCCTTACACTACCTGCATGTCAAATATGAACCAATTCTGATTAAAAAGACATCCTACGCGTAGGATGTCTAGATGGAAAATTTTGGCCAGACTTGCACTGTGAGCACATGCACAGCTTCACAAGATCCTCTTAAGCTTTAATTTCAATTTTCAAGTCATTTGGATAAGTAAAACTCAGTTTCGCAGCTAATATGGAAAAAACGCTTACTTTGGATTACTGAGTGCAATAGGATCTATGGAAGCCTCGAAATCACCGGCAAAGAAGAAAAGAATGACAATCAAAGATTATCTGGACAAGGTGGAACCTTTTGTCATTCTAGAGGGAACACTAAAGCCCACCAGCACTTGGATACAAGAAGATCTGTTAGAGTCAAACGAGCTAAAGATCTACCAGGGAGTGTTCAATGACAATGAAGGCAATGTAACAGAGCTATCAATGCTGCCAAGAGAGATCAATGAATTTGTACGAAGAAAAATGGCTGGCTACTTGGAGAAAATTGACCTCCATAACTACTTCGAAACAATACCAGCAGGGGTGGACATCAAAAGAGTATGGGAGTTTGTAACAAGCATCAAAGATGATGGAGTGGCCAAGGTGACAGATTTACAAGGTAGACCAGATACAGAGATCATAATCACGGAGCGGGTTGTAGCCCATGCACTCGACCTCTCCAATGAGGGGGACAGTGTAACAAAAACAAGGGATGAAATCAAGGTGTACAAGGAGAAAAATGCAAATTACACCTTTGAAGACATTGCCAACCCAAAGGTGGCAATTATGAGCCAATTGTACAACCAGTACTTCCACATGTGCACTAAGAGGCCACATAAGTACAGGATGCCGCCAGGTGCAATTGCGACAACGTTTACTTGGGCAATGATAAAAGGCAACCCAAAGATAATCAACTATGCGGCATACATACATGACAGCTTAGTAAAGATGGGCAATAAAAAGCCAACCTACATAGTGCCAGGAGAGATGATCACCAAGGTGGTTTATGGGGTACTACACGCTAAAGGAAGGTGGCCTGACCCCCCATCTCAAAATGATTGGCTGAGAGTAAAAGAAGACAAGGAAGATGAGCCGCAAAGAGCACCAAGGGTGGCTACAAGATTGAAGAGACGGCTGGAGCCAGTTGAAGAGGAGCAACTTGAGCAGAAGAAAGGAAAGAAGGAGTTTTCTCAAGTGCCGGCCAAAGAAACAAGGTCTCAGAAAGCGACAAGACTCGAGAGACTGATGGAGAGTTTCCGAGCAGAAAGAGCCCTCAAGGGTGATTTAAACAAACTCTGGAAGCCATCTCTCGAGTCTATGTCCGGATCATCCAGAAGAGTGCAAAGGGACCGCTTTGAAGATTATATCAAGAATTTTGAGATTCTTGATGCTGCAGCAGAAAACATTCCACATGTCCCTTTCACAGAGGAGGAAGTAGAGCAGATAAGGCAGAATCTGCTAGATGAACAGGAAAGATAAGAAAGAGAAAGAAAAACAAAAGCAGACAGGGACTTAAAGGGAAAACCGGCAGCTTTACCAGAAAACCCTAAACCCAGCCCACAACCATCTCCACCGCCCTCACCACCTCCCAACAGCCCTCCACAAGAAGATAATGCAGCTGAGGACAAACAAGATGAAAAGCAAGCTGAGAATCAAGAGCAAAGGCAAGAACCTGAGCCAAAGGAAGAGGCCAAGCCTGAGTCTGAGCAAAAAGGATTAGATGAGGCCTACTATGCATTTTTGGACCTGCTAACTACAGGCTATACAAAGGAAGAAGCCGCCACAGTCGCATTCGACTTGGCGAGGACAGGGCATAAAGAACAGATGCAAGGCATCCGGATAGTGGAACTAAAAGAAATTGCTACCGACATGGTAGACCTGCACCCGCCCTCCAATGATTGGGACGTGGTGATGGCAAAGCTAGCCGGATTGAGGGCACAATCTATGGCTTTAGAGGAAGAGATGATAACTCTCAAAGCCACCAAAGGAAAGACCAAAATGGAAAGCGATTCTCTGCAGGCACAATGCCAAGGGCAAAAAGAGAGAGAAGCTGACCTCCAGGCCAGCTTGGCAACGACTCTACAAAACTGCCAAGCAATAGAAGAAGCAAACGAGGCAGCAACAAAAAGAATACAAGCAGCTGAAGAAGAGTGTCTACAGCTGAGCAAGTCATTGCGAGATGCCAAAAGAGAAAGAGATAATCTAACACTGTAGCTGGCCGAAGAATTGAAAGAAGTAGAAGCCATGAGAAATGCCAAGGAAAAAGCAAAGATAGAACAAGAAGCAAGCCTGGATGAAGTCCTTGAGCTCAAAGACCAATTAAAAGTCAAAGATAAAACCATCCAAAGGCTGCGAGCATCACCTGCTAGAGTCAGAGCTACGGGCTCGACTCAAATCATTTCCGAGAGTCAACTATATGAAGAGCAAATGCAGGAACTTCAGAAGGAGCTGACTCTCAAGAAAAAGTAGAGGTTAATGATGGTTGAAGGTTCTATCATAATGCAAACAAGAATGGAGGAGGGCCAAAAAGCCCTGCAAGAAGAAGTGGAAAGCATAAAGAAAAAGCTCGAGGAGGCAGAAAGAGTAAACGCTGAACTTAATGACCTCCTCATGAATATGGGCAGACAAGCTGAAGCGGAAAAGCAAACACTCCTCAAGCAAATTAAGGAGTTGAAAGGCCGGCAAGGAGGAGAGGCAGAAATCTCAGGGCCAGTTGTCAATGAAGGCATCGACCTTGAAAATGTGGCAGAACCTGTGGACACACACATGCAAGAGGAAAGCATAGCAGGATCTTCTCAAGAGCCACAGGATTCAACACAAGAAGAGGAGGAAAAATTGCGTAAGGCAATAGAGGCAGAGCTAAGAGAAAGCACAAAGGAAGCCTTGGAATGGGAGAAGAGGGTATTCAAATCTATGACCATTCAGAAGATCGACGCCAACAATATCAGGCGCGAGTGGCTTCAACCCTCTCTTCCATATTGTCACGGGAACCAAATAATAGAGATCGATACCAAAAGATAGAGAAAGAGATCTTTGTATTGATGAATCTTTGTAGAGTTTTGATACAACAGAGGAGCAAAATATATGGGCGCACTCCATTGTACGGAGCTCGAACCTCCCGACCACCCCTGAGCTTCAGTTCGCTTGCATGCAGCATCTCACTCGCACTCTCACTCTCACTCGCACTCGCACTCGCACTCGCAGAAAAAGAGATCGGTGAATGATCCCCAAACGCACCACCCGTCGTGCTTTTATCCTTCTTTTCCTCGAAAAGCGTGCACGATTTTCGTACCAAGTATACCTGCGAGAATAATATAAGAACGTGATCGCTAAGCGATCCGTAAAGGTTAGATTTCTATCATGACACTTTGCACAGATCCTGTTTCACACATTGAGTTCTGCATCGCCTACAAAAGAGTCAAAAGAACATACTCGTGCAACCAATTCAACATGATAATCAAGGTAAGAAAACATAATTATATACCTTCATAATCTCAATTTCCATACTCTACCATGAAGAAACAATCCACTTCTTGGTTGATAGCAGGGAGAACTGTATGATGTTGTATGTCTGTCTGTCTCTGTGTACACTACACTGCTGCTGCCTTCTGTTTGTTTTCATTATAACTTTTATAAACAAACTCAAAACAGAGCGATCCAGGTACTCAAAATGACGGGAATAGGTCTGGTCTACAAGGCTACGCGGACAGAATTGCGAAAAACATCTCTGTTTGGCTGAAAATGCAACTTTTAGGTCGCAACTCATAAAACCTCTATTTTTGGGTATCCATTGCTTTTACAACTTATTTTAAGCCTACCCATGCATTTTAAGCTAAAACACATAAATATAAAACATTGATATTAATAAAAATCTCAATTTTATTGTTCATAGACAGACTATCTGTTATTCATTAATCTTTATCAAATCCGTCTTTAGTGTATTATTTAAAAAAAAAGAATATATGTTCTCTCTTAATATTTCAACTCATTCGTATAAGCTCTATTTAATAGACTATTCAACAATCTTTCAAATCGTGTTAACGAAAGATATGCCCTGCTACATTCTTTTCGACTTTAAGAACTTCAAATATTAATCCTATTACATTCTCCCCTTATCAAAATTAACTCTGTCCTCAGAGTTGGTTTAAAGAGAGAAAAATTCTCTTTGCAAAACACTAAGATCAACCCATGATGCATCCTCTACTGGATAGTTCTGCCACTTAACCAAAACTTCCACAATGTCTCTATTTCTCATATGTTTAAAATGCCTATCTAGTACTAAGTCTGATTCTACAGTCAATGGTCCGTCATCTTTCAACTTAGAGTTGTCCTCTAAAACATGATGCACATTAGGAACATACTTTTTTAATAAACTCACATAGAATACATGATGCACTTTAACATGAGAAGGCAATTCCAATTTGTAAGCTAATGAACCAATGCGCTTCAAAATTTTAAATGGACCAACAAATCGTGGAGACAATCTTCTATCATTTCCAAGAATCAAATGAGACTTCTCAGGAATAACCTTTAAAAAACCATATCACCAGTTTCATACTCCACAACACAATGTTTCTTGTCATAATACGGTTTATGTCTCTTTTGAGATTCTCTAATATTCCCCCTGATTTTGGCCGACTCGCTATCCATTTTCTCAATCATCTTACGTGAGAGTTCTACCTTATTCCTCGATAGCCATACATTGCCTCAAACGGAGTCATCCTAATAGATGAATGATATGAACTGTTGTATGCAAATTCAACCAAAAGCAAATATTCATTCCAATTAGATTGGTTTTCATTGACATACATTCGTAACATATCTTCTAAAATACGATTCACTCTCTCCGTTTTCCCATCGGTTTGAGGATGAAAAACAGTAGACATGCGTAACTGGGTACCTATAGAGTCAAAAGTCGCTCTCCAGAAATGTGAAGTGAACTTAGAATCTCTGTCAGACACTATGCTCTTGGGCATGCCATGCAAACGAAATATCTCTTTCACAAACAAGCGTGCAATGGTCAAAGCAGTATCGGTTATTTTCACGGGAAAGAAGTGAGCCTGTTTTGTGAGTCTATCTACTACCACAAAGATCGAGTCATACCCTCCACGAGTAGTAGGAAGTCTAATAATAAAGTCCATGGATATAGACTCCCACTTCTGTAAAGGAATGTCTAAGGGTTGAAGGTCACCAGGCATCCTCTTATGTTCAATTTTAACTTGTTGACATTGAAAGCATTCACGCACATAATTCTTAACATCCAATTTCATACGTGGCCAAAAGAATGAACTTTTAATCTTTTCATATGTCTTACTCAATCCAGGATGACCAGAAAAAGGTGAGTTATGACACTCATGCAGAATTTGACTCTTAAAAGTAGAATTTGCAGGAATACACAAGCGGTCATAATAATACAGATTTCCCTTATACAAGTGATATCTGTTCTCATACATCTCACCAATATTCTCACGCAAGAATTTCAAAATAGGCATGTAAAAAGAATCGTTTTCAACTTCGGCATGTATCTCATCAACCAAATTGGATCGCACAACAGTCGACAAATTACACATGGACCTACGACTCAATGCATCTGCAACTTTATTTTCTTTCCCACACAAATACTTCAAGTCAAAATCATACTCAGCCAACAATTCAATCCATCTCCTTTGTCTGTTGTTTAACAATGGCTGTGTGAAAATATACTTCAAACTTTGATGATCAGTACGCAATTCAAATTTGACACCAAGCAAAAGATGACGCCAATGTTTCAATGCATGAACAACAGCAAGCAATTCTAGATCATGTGTTGCATAGTTCAATTCATGTCATCTTAATTTCCTAGACTCATATGCAACCACTCTTCCTTCTTGTGTCAAAACACACCCTAGTTGTTCACCACTAGCATCACATGACACAACAAATGGTTTGTCCATCTAAGGAACTTTCAAAACACAATTTTCTGCTATTTTAGCCTTCAAGGTCTCAAAAGCAGTCTCAGAGGTAGAAGTCCACACAAAACCCTTGTCTTTCTTGGTCAATTCGGTCAAAGGACTCGCTATCTTAGAGAAATCTTTAATGTGTGCTCTCTCATATTGTGCTAGACCCATAAAGCTTCTCACATCCCTTAATGACTTTGGTGTTGGCCACTCCACAATAGTCTTAACTTTGTCAAGGTCAATGTGAATCCCCTCTTTAGAAATCACTCTTCCCAAATACACAATCTGATCCTTTGCAAAAGTACACTTACTTGCTTTGGCATACAATTTATGTTCACGCAAAACCTCAAATGTTTTCTTTAAGTGCAATGCATGATCTTCTTCATTCTTAGAATACACAAAAATATCATCCAAGAATACCAGAATGAAGTCATCAAGGTACGGGTGAAAAATATTATTCATTAAGCACATGAAAGTTGCTGGTGCATTAGTCAAACCAAAAGCAAGAACTGTAAATTCATAATGCCCATAACGTGTACGAAAAGCGGTCTTTGGGATGTCCTCGACCTTAATGCGGATTTGATGGTAGCCAGAACGAAGATCAACCTTTGAAAATATTGTGGCACCACTCAAATGGCTAAGCAATTCATCTATGTGAGGAAGAGGATATTTGTTCTTAATGGTCTGTTTGTTTAACCCCCTGTAATCAATGCATAACCTATATGTACCATCCTTTTTCTTTTGGAATAACACAGGACTGCCCCAAGGAGATACACTAGGTTTAATGAAACCCTTTTTCAAAAGGTCATCAAGTTGTATCTTGAGCTCTTTAAGCTCATCAATATTGAACCTGTATGGAGCCCTTGAATAAGGTGTTGCTCCTGGATATAGATCTATGGCGTGGTCTACCGCTCAAGGCGGAGGCATACCAAGAAGATTGTCCGGAAACACATCCTTAAATTCATGTAAGAGATCCTCTATAAATTCTGGATTTGTCTCTTTATATTTATCCCCAGATTCTTCTTTAATCTCATTAGCAAACACAAGCAACGTCTCACACTCTTATCTAAGTCACCTTATCAATTCCATTGCCAAAACTAGATTTAGAATCTCTTTCTTTCCACAAAGAGTGTGACTTATCATCATCAAATGATTAAAGATATATTTTTCTTTCTTAACAATCAATCAAAACATGATTTTCAATGATCTAATTGATACCAATGATAACATCATGCATATCAATGTTTATGTTATAGAAATCATCTTTATGATTTTGACTCTTCAAAGAATAAAAATAAAAATTTCTACTAACTCTTTCGTGAAACTATTATTACCACTAGTTAAATCCACAAGACTTTTAACTTCTCGATTTAATTTCAAGTTTAATTTCTCAATCAATTTAGACGATAAGAAGCAATGAATACTATCCAAATCAATTAAGAAATTCAAATTTTAATCTCAACTTCTACGCATAAATTCGATCTCACAGAAGCTTTCAAAGGACGTATCAAAGACATAAAACATCACAAAGAAGGGGTAGATGACTTACCTTTATCGTACGCATCGCCAAAAGTCTCCAATTGAGCCATCTTGGTACGTATTGTCTTATCGATCACCTTGCTCGAGCATTCGAAAGTCTCGTGGTCGTGTTCTCGATATTGAAAGTATAATCCCAATCTTTGAGTTCTTCAATCCACGCTTCTAAATCTTCGCATATCTTTCTTATGCCATCAAACTCTTTAAGCTTAGCCTTCGTTAAGAATGATTTGGTTGTCGCTTCTCCCATATCGTCATCGTTTCTTTTGGCGGTACCCCAGTGCCACCACGATGATTATTGTTTCCAGGTGGATTAGCATGGTTTTCACCTTCATGTTGGCCATCAAGGTCTACATAGATATCAAGCTCTCGTGCTGCTTTGCCCCGTAGAGCCTCAACACACTCCCGATTTGCAATTTTCAGATCTTCTCATAGTCGCCGAATCAGGTCTTCTTGCTCCTTCATCCTCCTCTCGTATCCTTCCATGTCCAGAATCAACCGCTTGCTCTGATACCAATTGTCACGGGAACCGAATAATAGAGATCGATACCAAAAGATAGAGAAAGAGATCTATGTATTGATGAATCTTTGTAGAGTTTTGATACAACAGAGGAGCAAAATATATGGGCGCACTCCATTGTACGGAGCTCGAACCTCCCGACCACCCCCGAGCTTCAGTTCGCTTGCATGCAGCGTCTCACTCGCACTCGCACTCGCACTCTCACTCTCACTCTCACTCTCACTCGCACTCGCACTCGCACTCGCAGAAAAAGAGATCGGTGAATGATCCCCAAACGCACCACCCGTCGTGCTTTTATCCTTCTTTTCCTCGAAAAGCCTGCACGATTTTCGTACCAAGTATACCTGCGAGAATAATATAAGAACGTGATCGCTAAGCGATCCGTAAAGGTTAGATTTCTATCATGACACTTTGCACAGATCCTGTTTCACACATTGAGTTCTGCATCGCCTACAAAAGAGTCAAAAGAACATACTCGTGCAACCAATTCAACATGATAATCAAGGTAAGAAAACATAATTATATACCTTCATAATCTCAATTTCCATACTCTACCATGAAGAAACAATCCACTTCTTGGTTGATAGCAGGGAGAACTGTATGATGTTGTATGTCTGTCTGTCTCTGTGTACACTACACTACTGCTGCCTTCTGTTTGTTTTCATCATAACTTTTACAAACGAACTCAAAACAGAGCAATCCAGGTACTCAAAACGACGGGAATAGGTCTGTTCTACAAGGCTGCGTGGACAGAATTGCGAAAAACATCTCTGATTGGCTAAAAACGCAACTTTTAGGTCGCAACTCATAAAACCTCTATTTTTGGGTATCCACTGCTTTTACAACTTATTTTAAGCCTACCCATGCATTTTAAGCTAAAACACATAAATATAAAACATTGATATTAATAAAAATCTCAATTTTACTGTTCATAGACAGACTATCTGTTATTCATTAATCTTTATCAAATCCGTCTTTAGTGTATTATTTAGAAAAAAAGAATATATGTTCTCTCTTAATATTTCAACTCATTCGTATAAGCTCTATTTAATAGACTATTCAACAATCTTTCAAATCGTGTTAACGAAAGATATGCCCTACTACATTCTTTTCGACTTTAAGAACTTCAAATATTAATCCTATTACACATATCCATTGCTGAAATATGAGGCAGCTACAATAAACAAGAGAATCAGAGAAGAGCCAAGAGTACCTCTCTACAATGCAGACACCTCGAGGCCAGAAGGAGTTAAGCTTATAGTGGATTCTCAGCCAAAGTGGAGGAATGCTTGGCTTACAAAGTACCCACAATACATAATCCATCTGGTAGAGGCACCTAAAGATATCAGAGACAATCTCAGCTTCTGTCCTCTACCAAGGGTTAGGACGTGGAAGGCACAGGAAATTTTGCAAAGAAGCCAACCCACTTGGCTGAATTACCCAAAGCTGCTGGGTGTGAAGGCAGGTGAGAGAATAAGTGTCCAATACATGGTGAAAACCCTAACGGGCGCCATAAATTTGTTCACTGGCTCACCTGACCTTACATGCATTATGATGAGAAAAATATGCAGAACCATCCTAGCAGTGTTCGAGACCTTCAAGCCAGGCCAGGTGACTGACAACATATTCTTCTTCCAGGATACATACAGATGTGCCTATGATCTGTCAAGTCAGCCTTCCAAGGAGGTGATACACGCGTTGTCTCAAAGAATCATGTTTCTACCATCCTATCACCTCTAGGATTTTGAAGAATCATTTTATACAGGGTTCTTCACCATGAATACATATATCTTTGGCGCAATAATGTTGAACCTACATGCCAGGTACGAATCACTGCTAAAGATGCGGGAAACGATAAGATGAAGCAGCTGATCAAGGCCATGTCGGGGACGATATGAACAAGGAGGGGGGGGATGTTAGAAGCTGGACACACCCCACGGCATCTAACTACTTGGAGGACTATTATTTTTGTAATTATTCATTCATTGAGGAAAACCCGATTTTTCACCTTGTAAATAATTAGACTTACAGAAGTTTCCAGATTGTATCCCAGTTTTGATAAGTTAGATTGAGTAGATGGTTGATTATGGAACTTTAGGGTTTGAGAATTTGTAAGGTATATACACCACTTTTTGACCTTAACACTAGAATGGTAACAGGACACTTTTATGTCCTTGGACACTTTTATGTCCTGTTAAGTGACCATTCTGCTTAATTTATTTGAAGAGTATGAAAATGAATTTCTAGGTGCTATATATCCACAAAGTTTCCTTATGAGCTGAAAAAAACTTAGCATTTTTTTTGAGTATCGATCTCACCATTAACCTTACTCTTGCACAACATTTTTGAACCTAAACTGTGTGAAAAAACGGGTTCTGTTTTTGGCTTTTTTTCAATTTTTGGCAACTATAACACTCTAAACTTCATGTTTGTGAGGTTTAGATGGCTAGAGGTTAGGCCATCATAGTTCTCAACATGTTTTGATGCTTGTAGGGAGAGCTAAGTGTTAAAATTGAAAGTTATGACCAGTTTATAAGAATTGCATAATCCTGTTTTTTGGCCAAAATTAGCACTTTTATGATTTTTTTGGTGGCTTTCTTGATATCCAAATTTTATTTTGATTGTGTAAGTGTAATGTATAACATAAAGCTAATCTTCCTTGATTTTTGGGGGACCTAATATGCTATATAGCATAGTATATGATGATGGTTGAGTTTTTTGATTTGTTGAAGAATACGATACATTTTAGAGTAGCAAGTATAACTTTCTCAATATTGCTAGTTTCTTAGGCCAATTGTGTGTATTTTGTAGGTAGTAACCATATCTAATCATAGACTACAAACTTGGCTAGATATTGAGTAGTTTCTATGGTTTTCTAGAGGTCATAATGCTAAACCCAGTTTTTTCATGTTTGCTGTATTTAGCACTTTATCATTGCCCCCAAGGTTCCAATTGTAAGAGATCCATTATCCTTTTGAGATGCTCCATGGCTCCTTTTGAATCCAGAGGCCCAAAGGGAACTAAGAAAACATGTATATAGTATCTGTATTGAGTGTGATTATAGAAACTTTGATGAGAGGTCCGCAGAATGGCAAAAATGCAACTTTTTTGTACCTATTTTTTTTGCCCAGAAAAAATTAGTGAGGTAAAAGCAACCATATGTTTTGGTCACCAACCCATTAAAGTTAACGGGGCATTTTATATCATTTCCTACAAAAATCTCCACTCTTATTTATATGCAATCAACCGTAAGAAATTGCTGTTTTGGGCAAAATACACTGGTCCATCAACTTTGGAGGCTTGTAGTGACCAAGGAATGAGAAAAATTACAAGTTTCTCATTTTTTCCATATGTAGTAGTTATTGAACTATAAGCTCATGAAAGGATTTTTCAAAATGAGTGGATCTACTATGGTTTTGGAAATTTTTCCCAAAACCCTGAAAGGACACTTTTATGTCCTGTTAGGTTACCATTCTAGTGTTAATGAAAAAACCTCTTGTCATTTTAAAAACAAGTTTTGAAGTCTGTGAGTGAGCATACTATGTACGAGAGAGAGAGAGTCTGAGCTTCATCTTGACGCTACGTGTGCTACGATGGTCGGAATCGAGTGCGGAGAAGTGCAACGTGTTGCCCCAACTAAAGCTACGCGCCGATACCAACATTACGCGCATACGGTCCGGCTCTGGGAGTTCCTTCTACGAGCTTCATCGGTTGTTTGGGTGAGCATACGTTATCCGATTTTGCATTGCAGCATATCCACACGTTCACATTGAGTAGAACTACATATTAGGCACTTTAGATTTCAGAAACGAAGACCTGCAGATTTCGACCAGACATCCTCGGTGTTTCTTCACCGGGTGTTTTGGGTCGTGATTTTGGTTCATAGACTTTAGGGAGAGCGGCCTATTGGTATTAGTAGGGTCTCCTTTAAGTTCTATGGTGTTTCGAGATTTTTTGATGGGTGTTCAGCTCTAGAAAGCGTTGTAGGAAGTTTCCTCTTTTCAACTCTTGAAGGCTGTGACTTAGACAATTGGTAGAGACCTCTGTAGGAATTAGTTAGGAGTCGGTCGAGTGTAGGTTGACACCTTATGCTTGCTTCCACACGCCTGCGGGTTGAGATTCGTCCTTAGCTGACATTACATGTTAGGTGAGTTCTCGCTGTGCTGACGTCCGTCGCGACTTATCCGTCCAACAAAAACCGTCAGAAGTTATGGCTTAGGAGCACCACTGGGAGAGGAACCCGCCCACTACCGAAGGCCAAAGGAGGTATATCGATTGGGACGAGGAGAACCAATGATGAGATTTGTAGACCATCGTAGAATTAGACCTTGTCAGGTGCAAAAATGGGTAAAAAAGAAATACACGGGAAACAGAGATCCCAGGGATCATGTAGCAGCCTTTGTGCATGTAATTAGAGCTGAAGAGGTGTTAGACTTCCCTACCCAATTTGCAGGGTTTGGACTGACCCTAGAGGAGGATGCTGCTACTTGATTTGACTCTGTGGAGCGTAGAGACTTTGAGTCTGTGGAGGAGGTGTTTGATGAGTTTATTGAGGAATTCTCACAAAGGGGGGTACCTCATAATACAGTCTCACAAATCCATAAATTCAAACAGAAAGAAGGTGAGTCTATGAGAAAGGCAACCCTACAACTAAAAAGATATGTTAAGTTCTGTCCTGTGGAAGAACTGCCAACTCAGTCCAGACTTATGCTTATATTTATTCAAGGACTGAGAAATGCAGATCTCCAGAAGGACTTATATATGAAGAGGAGCACGACGTTAAATGAGATAACTAAGGAGGCTCTTTACCTTGTAGACAGTTGTACGGCCTACAAGGAGGGTGAATTCAAGGATCTTGAGGACGATTCATCCTCACAACAAAGTGGAAGCAAGTCCTCTAAGACAGCACCGAAAGGAGAAGGAGCTGTAAGCAAGGAGCATCTTGTAGAGGAAGTGCTAAAAAAGATTAACATGCATGCCAAACCTTAGGCTAAACATCCAAAGTGGTGTGCTATTGAACAAAAATGGACAAACCATGTGACGGAGGAATGTTATTATAACAAGGGATATGTGAGAGATATCTTATGCTCCCCAGGCTCGCATCTCCTCAACTTCCACCGATGCCTAGGTATCAAGCAGGCAACCCACCAGGACCTATAGGTGTAGAAAGACCACAACCAGTGTTGGGGAAGCAACCACCCCTACTAGGATTATGACTAGTCGGCATAAGATACACACCAATCATAACCCAACCAGAAGAGAAGGCTTTGGTGCCTATGCATTCATATTACGAAGATCCAAATGGATATGCTACAAATCCTATTTATTATCCACGAGCAGAACCCCGAACGCCAGAACCATGGAGCATGATGGGAAGTGCAGGACCACCAACAGCTGCAAAGGAAGTAGGAGAAGGAAGATGAACGAACATTGTTGTTCATAGCCAACGGAGGCATGGGCGGGCAGAGACATGCATACCAACAAAAAGGAGCTCAAGGAGCACCTCAACAGCCTAAGGGACCCTGCTACAAGTGTGGTGGAGACTATTGGCTAAGACATTGTCCTCATGATGAAATCATTAGAGTCAACGCATATTGCACCGAGTGTAGAATTACTCATTTGATTCTTGATTTCCCTAAGAACCCGAGCAAAGGAGCAAAAACTACCTTAAACATACTGGAAGCAGTGCCTTCGAGTGGAGGGTCAAACAACGAGACAGTAACACCTATCCAGGCAGTGACACGAGCCCAAGCTCAAAGAATGACGAACGAACCCATAATTGAAGAGCCAAAAACCGATGCCTCAAGTTCAGAAATGAAAAATTAGAGAAGCACTTGGAAATCTAGAAAGGCGCGTATGAAAGCCAAGAAAGAATGAGAGCAAATGGCTCTATCCGAGGAGTTGAAACACACAAAGGATAGATTAGAGCGGTTAGAGGATCTAGCTAGTCTAAGCTCACACGCTACGGAACCATAGCACCCAAGGACATAGCAGAACCCAAAAGTGCAGGATCAGGAGGACAGTGCTGGTAAAAAAGGCAAATGAGCAGTTAGACGCACTCCGATGCCTCAAGTTTAGAAATGAAAAATCAGAGAAGCACTTGGAAAGCTAGAAAGACGCGTATGAAAGCCAGGAAAGAATGACAGAAAATGGCTCTATCCGAGGAGTTGAAACACACAAAGGATAGATTAGAGCTGTTAGAGGATCTAGCTAGTCTAAACTCACACACTACGGCAACCATAGCACCCAAGGACATAGCAGAACCCAAAAGTGCAGGATCAGGAGGACAGTGCTGGTAAAAAAGGCAAATGATCGGTTAGACGCGCTTTTAAAAGCATACGAAGCTAGACTCAAAAACAACCAAACCCAAGAGCAAAGATGGATGACTTATCCATATGGCAAAATAGAAAAACAGAGGTTGGAAATGTGTCAAAAGATGATTGAAACAACCGAATCCTTGATAGAAAACCCGCTTGGTAAACCTACAAGTTGGCACGAAGTACCAGCTCCAACCCCTATCAAACCAACTTCAGAGAAACAAGTAGACACGAAGGAGAGAATCACGACTATCTCTGAGTTTAGGGGAGAACCTATCATAGTGCCCAATACAACAGATGAGACAATTGATGGTTTTCAGCCTAAAACATTGGTAGAAATGGGTAAGGATTGTAACGGTCTAGATGACCTATGGAAGCAAATCCGTGATGCCAACGAAGCTAACCGGGTGAGCTACCAAATGAATAGTACAAGAAAAGACAAAATTGAGATCTTACCTCCTATTGAAGAATTTTAGGCAAGATCACAAATGAACTTTGATATGCATTCACACGGGGGAGACCAAGGATCAATTAGTTCGGGGCACAGCCAACCAGACTCGCTAAAAACTCTACCCTCTTACCTAGGGGAGTATGAAGCCAAGTATGAGGTGAGAGCAATCCCATCTCAAAGACTTTCTTCTAACAAAGTGATGGATTCACAAGGGTTGATTGAGTTATTGTCCACCCCTGTGGCATGCACAATCACATTAGCCAAACTCCTGAGGTTACGACCAAACATGTGGACCATAGTAGGAAAATGCTTAGAAAACTTTGGAGTAGAAGACCCCACCTGGAAGCTTCAAGAAGGGATCAGAGAATTGGACAAGCCTCAACTAAACACTAGGCCAGTACCTTTAAACAAGGTTGGAGAATATTGCAAGGGAGAAGATGGAAATACCACACTACCAGTAGAATTCCAAGGAGTAGTTTCCAAAGCTATTCTTGACAATGGAGCTGGAGTTGCTATCGCCACCAAGGAAATCTGGAAAAAATGGGAAAAACCGGCTTTGAGAGCTACCAGAATGAAATTGCAATTGGTAGATGGGTTCATGCAAAAGCCTCTAAGACTTTTAGAAAAAGTAATTGTCACCTCGTGCGGAATCGAGTATGAGCATATATTTGCAATAGTCGATTTCAACAAAAAAAACAATTACGAGATCATCTTGGGAAGACCATTCATGAAACAATTAAAGATGGTCTAGGATTGGGGTTATGATCACATATACCTCAACATGGTGAGACTACAACCAAAGTACAATTAAAAGACCATAGTTACAAAGATGTTAACCAGATACCAGTGGAAGAGTTTGATTCATCTACATTGGTAGGGTCCAAACTCCCAGCATAGTTAGGACAAAAAAAAGAGCCATGGATGTGCGGAGCTTCACATTGTGGGAGCTTAAAAAGAGAGGAATGCGTCTTAGAAAGAGCTATTGAGGACAAGGATTATATTCCGGAACCTTTTCCCGAAGATGCCTTAGAACCTCTGGAATGGGAACACATACTAGCAACATTGGATGCTGTACCATTACCGATAGCCCAACGACAAAATTTTGCGACAAGGACGGCTATGATGTGCTACCCTATTACATGGTAATCCTCATACCAGCATAGGATGAGAATGTTGAAGCACAAGAGCAAGAAGAGTTTTAGAACTCCTCTGAGCATCTCAAGGTAAATAACTATGCAGATAACAAGTGTTCAGACAGCTCAAGCGAGCATGGGGAGACAACAGCAAATATCAAGTTTTATGATTTTGCCAATCAGCACCCTAGACGCCAAGAACGATATAGAAAAAAAAGAGCAAAAAATAAAATCTCAGAGAACCTAATGCCCAGGATAAAAGATAAAACTCACTATCTAATGCTTGTCAAAGCAGAGGACTGTGTAAAAGACCAAATATCAGGCAGATTCTCAAAAGTTCGAAGGGAAGGAACGCAAGAGGAAATAAAACAAGTACGAAAGACTAAAACAGAAACAAAATAAAAAAATTCTCAAGAATCAAAACAAGAAAAAATAAAAGACCCAGAGTGGACCAAATTGGAGCGTAAAAAGAAATACCAAGAACTAGAATGGTCATTACGAGAGGTATGGACTACTGAGGGAGAAAGTGATGGTAAGGAGGAGTTGGAAAAAGGAAACATGAATGTACCATCTCACTATCAAAAATTCACCATCCAGGACAGAAAAATCATAATGACACCACTAGTCAGGGAAAGAATAAACCAGGAATCTTACGATGGGCCGAAAAATGCAAAATGGATAGACCTCACTCCGCCAGGTGAAGAGCCTCAGACGGTCTATATCGCAACTAATTTAGAGCCTAAAGAAGAAGAACAGTTAACACAGCTTCTCAAGAAGTATAAAGATGTGTTTGCATGGTCCTACAAAGACCTCAAAGGAGTTGATCCATCGATATGCCAATATACAATACCGTTGAAATCAGATGTCAAACCTAGCAAACAACGTCCTTACACATATAATGACACATTTGCTAAATGAATCAAAGAGGATATTGACAAGCTGATGGATGCTGAATTCATCTACAAAATGGAACATACAGATTGGGTGTCACCCATTATGTTTGTCCCCAAAAAGAACGGAAAGCTGCAAGTGCGTGTAAACCTCAAAAAAGTAAATGTAACCACCATAAGGGATAATTATCCCTTGCCTATCACAGAACATGTACTTGAGAGGGTGGTTGGGAAACGGGCTTATTCCTTTCTAGATGGATTTTCAGGGTATAACCAACTAGCAATTGCAATAGAGGATCAACACAAAATAGCGTTTTCCACAGAATGGAGAATATATGCATATAGAGTTATGACTTTTGGCTTAACCAATGCACCAGCTACCTTTTAAAGGTTAATGACTCACGCGTTCAAAGAATACATGAGAATATTCTTGGAAATATATATGGATTATCCTTGTGTACACTCTCTTCTACAAGAGGAACATATTGACCATTTACAAAAGGTATTTGAGAAGTGCAGAACATATCGAATCTGTCTTAACCCGGAAAAGTGCATTTTTATGGTTAGGCAAGGCCACATCTTAGGACATATTGTCTCAAGAAATGGCATAACCACTGACCTAGACAAAATCAAAGTCATAGTATACTTGCTCAGGCCTACTAATGAGAAACAAGTGCAATCCTTCATGGGACACAGTACGGATATTATCGAAGATTCATATATATGTATGCAGCCATTGCACAACCTCTGTATTGTTTGTTAGTCAGTTTTGATTGGACTGAGGAGTGTGAAACTTCATTCCAAAAGCTTAAGGAAAACTTTGTATTAGCACCTATACTTAAAGCACCACATTGGAAAAAGATATTCCATGTTCACATTGATGCACCTGCATATGCAATTGGGAGTATTCTGGCTCAACCTGGAGACGGGACAATGGATTTCCCAGTTTGTGATGCAAGCCGACAGCTAAATAGTGCAGAAAAGAACTACACAACCACTGAAAGAGAGGAGTTAGAGATGTTTTATGATGTAAAGAAATTTTGACATTATTTGCTCGCAAACAAATTTTTGTTCTTCATAGATCATCGAGCTCTTTTGTATCTGGTAAATAAACCATGCAGTACTGGGAGAATTGTACGCTGCTTTATTATATTGCTAGAATTTGACTTCACAGTGGTGGTCAAAAAGGGTTAAACTCATCTATGGGTGGATCATCTTTCAAGGCTATAGAACGGGGAAGCTTCTGAAGGAGTAGATGATGACATACCTGATGCTTATCTTTTCAATATTGAAATGATACCCAAATGGTCTCAGAAAATTGTTAACATTCTTTCCTTTGGAGGTAGATTTGATAACAAGTAAGACAGATCCAAATAACAAACAATTCCACAAACAAAAAACTTCCAGTTGATTGCAGGACGGCTGTATCATCTAGGCTCGGACCAAATTCTACAATTATGTATAAATCCAGAGGAATTCGAATGTTATCTTGAAGAAGCACATGTCAAGGATTGTGCATTTCATTGTTCAAAAATGAAAACACACCAACGACTGAAACAATTAGGGGTTTTCTGGCCAACTATGTATGCTGACACACATGTTTATGTTAAGAATTGTACTATATGTAGTGCCAAACGACTAGTGGACCACGCGACATTGTTTCAGGTAAACATTGCACCTGCATGGAGTCAATATATCACTGATTTCTTAACCACAAGGACATTTCATGAAAACATTACAAAAGCACGGAAAAGGGCTATAGAGCTGGAGGCTCGCAACTTTAATTTGATTGTGAATCAACTCTATAAAAGAGGAAAGGACAAACAACTTAGAATATATGCAAGTGAAAGTGAATACCTGCTGATTCTAGAACATGCACATGGAGGAATAATTGGAGGCCATTTTTCACGTGATAAGACCAAAAAAAAATTCTTAACCGAAGGAATATGGTGGCCTACATTTCATATGGATGCTGAGGAGTTTGTAAAGCGTTGTGACGCATGCACTACAACACTACATGGAGATATCGACGCGTGTATATAGACGAAATTAGCGGACAACGATATACGCATCGCAATGTGCGTCGATATACATGTGGAAAGGCTTTATTTCCCACCCGTATAGCAACCCGTATATCGACGCGTATAGCGACGCAAAAAAATTTGGGGGAAAAAAAGCGAAACCCGCAAGCAGCAGGGGCCATTTTCGCCTGCGCTCTGCTCAAATCTTGGCCTCCACTTGCTGCGCAGGTATTATGCCCCCCCCAACCCCTCTCTCTCTCTATCTACATCGTGTGTGTGTGTGTGTGTGTAAGAGAGAGAGAGAGAGAGAGAGAGAGAGAGAGAGAGAGAGAGAGAGAGAGAGAGAGAGAGAGAGAGAGAGAGAGAGAGAGAGAGAGAGAGAGAGAGAGAGAGAGAGAGAGAGAGAGAATTAATGTATGCTTAGGAAATTAAAATTAAAGAAAAATAATCAAAGAGAGAAATGAAATGAAATGTTATATTTACGTCTTCGAAAGGCCAAAGTGACCTATGAGACATGAGACAAGAAAGTTACAATGTGATGGATCTGATACAAAGTCAGAGTAAGAAGATGACAAAATAAAATATTATGGAATCCTAAACTGCTGTGTATGGACTAAACGGTTAAACCAGCTAGCTGGGATAGGTAGATCATAGGAGATCTAGCAGTTGTCACTGGCGGATCTCATCAATCTCCTCCATGGTCAGTAGTCTGACAGGGCGTTATGCATGTCGAGCCAAAGTGACCTAGCTAGATCCTCTGATGCAGCCTCTGTCGATGTTGTGTAGTACTCCGCAGTCGTGGACGTCTAGATCTCCCTAGCTCACTCGCTCATTCGATTAGTAGAGAGATAGGGAAGTAGAGAGCGAGAGAGAGAGAGAGAGAGAGAGAGAGAGAGAGAGAGAGAGAGAGAGAGAGAGAGAGAGAGAGAGAGAGAGAGAGAGAGAGAGGGAGGGAAGTGAAGAGGGAGACAGAGAGAGAGATAGGAAAATAAGGAAATAGAGAGAGAAAGAGAGATAGCGAGAGAGAGAGAGAGAGAGAGAGAGAGAGAGAGAGAGAGAGAAAGAGAGATAGCGGGAGTGAGATCTAGAGAGAAGAGATCCCTTTTTTGAGCAAGAACCATGCAAGGCTTCTGAATCTTTCTCAAGTTGCTCATGCATCTCCACATTATCTTCTGGCTTGGACATGGAGGCCCCGTCCGGTTTACAATCAGGTAGAAAACTTTCATTGGGCTGAGAACTTCCATGGCTTGTGCATGTGGTGAAAAAAACACCAGGGTGGGCATAATATCCTTGGAAAAACCTGTGCAAAAAATTGCAAACAGACGGAACATTACAAAAATGAAAAAAATGGTCATGCTTTAATATATGATTCATCAAGTGCGGCATTGGAAAGCTTTCTCTCATTGGCTACCTCGGAATGGAGGCAGGTGGGTTCGTAGACAGAGAAGAAACTATGGAACTAAAAGAGGCAAAGGGGTTTTGCCTGCTACATGCATTGCCATGTAGACCTGGGAGTGCACGTATGTGTCTACCCATATAGGATTTGACCAATAAAGACGAGATTTTGACCCGGTGGTCTTGATCTCCGTACACCTCTGGACCGAGGTGTACGGAGATTGGGCAAGACTAGAGAATGTATTAAAATAACATTCATAATCATTGTAGATGGCAACGTCATCAACTAACATGGAGGAAAAGATTGCATGCTCGTGCACGCTCTACAAGTATCAAATCCTCCGTAAGCGTAGGATATGTAATGAGCATGTGCACAAGTACGGAGAGTTTGCTAGAGAAACCGTACAGAATCTACGATACGACTCCTACGGAACGGGCATTGATTTTCGTGACATAGCACCTACATCTGAGAGAGAGAAAAAAAAGATTATGCGTGAAGGTCCTACCAATATAGAGCCACGGATGGAAGCAGAAAAGGGCTTACAGACAGAAGATGACGGCATGGAGGAGATGCTGGATGCCTTCTTCCAGACAAGCAAGGAGAACGCGAACGAAGCAGCACTAGAAGCCGTGCGCCTATCTCCTGAAGACATGTTGAGGAAGTTGGCACGTAAACCAATCTATGAAGGCGCCAAAATATCTGTGCTTCGTACTTGTCTGGAGTTTTTCAATCTTCAGTGAGTGTACGGGTGGTCAGATGCAAGCGTCACTACTTTGTTTAGGTACGTAATTTACAAAAGAGATTTTCCGATTGCAACGGTGATGTGCTCGGAGATCTTTTTAATTTAATGTGGCTTAAACAGGTTATTGCGGGAGCAACTTCTCCCGGCTGGCAATGAAATGCCCCCCTCCAGGCCAGACGCAAAGCAACTTCCGACCTCAGTTGGCTTGGACTACAACAAGATTCATACATGTCCAAATGATTGCATTCTTTTTCGTAATGAATTTGCAGATTGTCTATCGTGTCCTAAGTGCGTAGCAATGCGCTACAAAAAAGATGCAGTTGGCAAGACAGTGCCAGCTAAAGTGTTGCGGCATTTCCCTATTATTCCTAGGATAAAAATCATGTTTCGTTGTGGTTCCATTGCAAAGTTGATGCGGTGGCATTCTACGAATAGATCCATTGACGCAACATTTAGGGTGCCCGCTGATTCGAAGGCTTGGAGGCACATTGAAGATACCTGTCCATATTTTAAGAGTGAACCACGCAATTTGCGTTTGGGCATGGCAATGGATGGAGTCAATCCATTTGGCTTGAGAAGCTCGTCATGGAGCACTTGGCCTATGTGCCTTATCAGTTACAACCTCCCGTCGTGGCTTGCTATCAAGAAGGGTCATTTGATTTTAAGCTTGATTGTATCTGGTAAGTTCAAGGCAGAGAACATGGATGTTTATCTAGCTCCACTAGTTGACGAGCTCCAAGAGTTATGGCATGGGATCGACATAGCAGATGCAGTTGAACCAGTAGGACAACAGCATGCAAGGATCCATGGACTTCTTATGTGGACTATGCATGATTGGCCAGGATACGGAGAAGCTTCTAGTAATGGTTATTGATTTACAAAATTCTCTCTATTCGCAAGCCCTTTTCCTTGGCCTGATTCATGCTTTGATATATGCAGGACTAACAACTTCGGGATACAATGCATGTCCAATTTGCGGGCAGTCTTTGGATGTGCGCTATTCTACCTGTCTTCGAAAGACAACTTATCAAGGCCACCGCCGTTATCTTCGAGATGTCCATCACTTGCGCGAAGGCCAGCTTGGTCGCGTCGAATACTGTCCTATGCATGTACAAGAGTGGCATCGCCGATGGGAGCAACATGAGGAGAAACCTGTTCCAGGAATGAAACGTTTGTTCATTCTCCATACGTTGCCGTTCTGGGGTGATCTACTAATTAACCATTTGCTAGATCCATTGCATATATTCAATATGTGGGAGAGCTCCTCTGAAAGACAATCATGGGAATGAAAGACAATCGAGCTTCACGAGATGATTTGCAATCGTTGGAAAGATACCAGAGCTGTGGCCTTTCTCCAATGTAGCTGGTCAAACAAAACTTCCAAGAGCACCATGGGTATTGCTAAAAAACGAAGAGCGACAAGTGAAAAGGGTGATTTCAGGCCAAGTCGAATGACTAGAGGCTTACCCTTGCCAGACTATCTCGCTCCTCTACCTGAATTCCCTACAATGGCATGGTTGGACAAGACAGTGAGAGCAGCTCAACAGATCGGAGAACCCATATCTCTAGAAGAGGAAGAGCTGGCTATTGGATGTGACTAGAAGTATCATACATACATGGCACTGTGGTCGCATGGAAAGCATTTCAGAACACAAAAAATTGACAGCAGAAGAAACACGTTTGATAGTGGGGTAATGGTTAGTTTCATACAAAAGAGCAGGGCCAGTGCTAGAGACACGAATGAGAGCACTAGCAACCTGGAGAGTTTGCTGGTGTCAGATATCCTGAAAGTAAGCTTCATGCGGTTTGAGATGTTTTTGTTGGATGTGAAGTGGTTCAAGGTGATTACTTCTGGTCGCAATGCAACAGTACACAGAGATGGAAACAAACTTGTGCAAATAGATTCTACAAAGACTTGGACAGATGCGAGCGACACATTTTCTCTCCCCGAACATTGCGAACAAGTGGTCTTTGTACCGGACCCTCGAGAGCGACAATGGTGGTTTGTGGTTCAGGTTGCTCCAAGAAATAAACAAGTATTTGAAGGGCAAGATCTCCTGGAGGAAAGTCAGTCAGACGATGTCCATACTACTGTGACATTAGATGAGATGGACGAAGGTATGGCAGAGGAAGCTGACAGATATACAAGGGATGACGCAGACGAGCCAGAATTGACACTTGTAGATGAAGATGCAATGGATGAAGACAATCTGCCAGAACGAGTTGGGGCAGAGTTATGTTTGCAATTAGAGATAGACGATGATACGGTGGAAGATCTTATCGATGATGCCTCACTCGTCCAGGCCTGGGCCTGTAAGTGTTTGTGTGAAGACTTTGATTTAAAATTAAGCTAAAAGTTAATTTAAACAACTGTGTTCTGACGCTTTATTTTACTTTCTTTGTGCAAGACTTTAGTATGGCAGACGAGATTCCAAATCCCGCTTCCATGAGTGCAGATGCATTCATGGGATTCGTTACACGGATGACGCCTGCTCAGATGGCAGAGGCTTCTCAATACTAGGTAGCCAGAGGCACGGGTACTACGCCTTCGGGCTTCACACCCAAGGGATCGACGCCTAGGGGGGGACGGCTACGGGGTTCAGGACGCCTATGGGTACGACGCCTTCTTCTCCCATCACGGCCGCTTCGACGCCTAGGGGTGGGGCACAGGCGGGTACGTCCTCATCTCCACAGCACAGGCGCACTCGCTGATCTCGGCGATCGTCAGGTGGAGGTGGTGGTTGCTGTGGAGGAGGGTCCATAGATGCTTCGACCCCTCCTCGCTCACGACCCCCGTCTTACCCAGGCACACCTCTCGACACACCTCTTGGCACACCTCGGACACCTTGGGAGGCACACGATCCTAGTGCCTCCAAGCTCTATACTGTACGGGGAGATGGTTCTGTTGACATGGATAGAGTCGGGACTGAGATGCGACAGCAGATTCGCCAGCTCGTGGAGCTGTAGTTTTCGACCAGCATTCTGACGTCTTGGGATCAGTAAGAAAAGGAAAAAGTCACTTACATAATGGAGACCATCCTAAGAGAGTACCAGCCTGCTCCAGGTTCTTCCGTTGTTTCGGCGCTGTAGATCAAGGGTGTTGCACGGGACACCATCAAACATCGACGAGATGCAGCTCGGAAGGCTTTCAGGACTGGCTCGCCAAAGCCTTCGGGCATCCCACACGAGACGTGGCTGTAGATCAGGGAGGATGAGCGAACAGCGGCCACGCTGTTCAGACAGCAGCGTGAGGCCGCACAGGTACAACAGATGAGTAGGGGGACATCTCATCTTGGCAGCGGAGGCTTCGACACCTTTTGCTATGAGGTTGTGAGTTTCTAATCCAACCTTAACTATGGCGTTTTTTAAAACGCGATGAATCATGTATTCTTATTACTTTGATTTTTGTATAAATGCAGAATCTTGCGATGCATCGAGCTCCATTACGCGAGGAGGAGTCAGATGGATATCGCAGAGGTATCTATGAAGTACTGAATGATCTTGAAGCTTCAGGAGAGCCTGTAGACTGGGAGGCCTTACAGTCTCGCTGATCGCTTGAGGTGAGACGTTAATATGTGTGAGTTGATTTAATTAAGTCAGTATATGTGAAGTAATATCAATACTAATTTTGTGAGTTGTCCTATGTGCAGGTTGCGATGCCTAGTCATTAGTGGACCAGATTTCATCTATATACTTTGTGAGACACAGACACGCTTCTGTGTCTCTTTTTTGTACAAACAGTTAGTGTTCAGACAGTTATTGTTTCCCTTATGGTTATGATTATTGTCATTGTCATTGTATAAACAGTTATTGTTTCTCTTTCTGGTTATGCTTATGGTTATTGTTAATTTTGTTTATGGTTATGGTTATCTGCATTATGGTTTTGATCAAAGTGATTATAGCCGGTTATGGTTTTAAGTTATGGTTATGCTTTTAAGTTATTGTTATGGTTCGTTATGGTTATGCTTTTAAGTTATGGCTATGCTTTTCAGTTGGTACGGTTGTCTTTCATTGGCCTTAAATCTCATGTGAGATCCTACATGGATAGCATGTAGGAGGCGTATACATGATATGGTTTTTTTTGAAAAGTTTATGTAAAAACAAAGGTCTTTGTATGATACGGATTACCAATAGAAATTGTCAGTGATCGAGGAACACATTTTCTTAGTGAAGTCATTGAATATCTACTAGAGGAATTCATGGTCATACATAGAAAATCTGCTCCATATCATCCACAAGCAAATGGACAAGCTGAGGCCACAAATAAAACATTGTGCACTATTTTGACTAAAACTGTATCCGAGTCAAGGACAGACTGGGATCAGCAGTTACACTCAACACTATGGGCATACAGGGTAGCTTACAAAACATCAATAGGAACAACACCGTACAACATGGTGTTTGGCCTAAACGCTATATTACCCATAGAACCTTTAATTCCAAATCTACAAGTAGCGAAACACTTAGAATGGACATGGAATGAGCTCTCTTCAAGAATAGATGATCTTGAAAAGCTAGATGAACTTCGATTGAGAGTTGTAGCGTTGATCTATGCTAAAAAGAGAAGACAAAAAGGGTTTTTTGACAAGCATGTGTTGTTGAGATGTAGAGAGAAAGAGAGAGAGACGAAACAAGAGACACACCATATACGCTCCCAAAGACTGATTCATATTGAGGACAAGATACAAATATATAGGTGAGACCAAGTTCAGTAGAGTGAGCCATATATATAGCTCCAACACCCCCACTCAAACAAAGGTCTCTAGATTTGGATGAAAAAACGCTTGGGGAGTTCAAGGGAAAAACCCAAGCCCCTATACAATGTGAAATATGAACCAGCGGTGATGATGTGAAAGTGAATTGTGCATCTATGTACAAATATTCAAGTGACTTAGATATCACAAGGTGCAAATGTGGAGTGTGCATAGTGCATGGTACCTAAAAGATTACAATGTCATATGTACAAAGCTATTACAATAGCAAAGACACTAATCTAGAAAGAGTGAGGCCGAAGCAACTCCAAGCTCCGAGTGCAAGAGGATGAAACGTGACTCATTGAGGCCTTTGGTCAAAATGTCTGCAATCATCTGGTCACTTGGACAATGTTCAACCATAATGGTTCCTTTGCGTACTTCATACCTGACATAATGATAATGGACAACAATGTGCTTTGACTTATTATGTTGAACATAGTCTTTTGCAAGACTAATAGCACTTTGGTTGTCACACCGCAAGGGTGTGCTAGAAAGAGGAGTCGAGTGACCAATATCAACCAGCATTTGTCGAAGCCAGATAAACTCACGAGCTGCAAGTGATGCCGCAACATATTCTGACTTAGTCGTAGAAACTGCAACACAACGTTGTTTCTTGCTGGTCCAAGAAACAAGACAACCATTTATAAAGAAGCAATTTCCACTAGTAGATCGCATAGATAAATGTGAGCTTGCCCAGTCTGCATCTGTGTAACCCAAAAGAGAAAGAGATTGCATAGAATCCGATGTGAGTTGTCGTCGATAGACTAAACCAAAATCTGTAGTGCCTTTCAAGTATTTCAATACACGCTTTGCAGCAGACCAATGCTTAAGAGAAGGACATGCAAGATGTTGTCCAAGATAATTAGCCGCAAACACAATATTGTTGAGCTTACATGTGAAGCTACTCAATATATGGCTTCTCTATATATGGCACCCAGGTCCCCTCTATATATACATCATCTCATGTGTGTATTCTACACACTTTGGGGTTCTACTTCTGTGCTCTCTCCTTCTCTCTCAACATGGTATCAGAGCAGTATGTTTTTGTTTTCGATTTTTCTCCTGATAAAAATCGATTTTGCAGAAACTACTCGCCAGAGACCGGAATCGATGTGGTCTACAACTTTACAGAACGAAGTTTTTTCAAATTCTGCATCGATTTTGAGTTATCGTTCGCGGACTGCGTACATACCTGAAAAGCAACTTTTGCTTTTTGTTTTTGATTTTTCTGCTAATTGGAAACGATTTTGCAGAAACTACTCGCGACAAAGACCGGAATCAATGTGGTCTACAACTTTGCAGAAGGAAGTTTTTTCAAATTCTTCACCGATTTTGAGTTATCGTTCGCGGACTGCGTACATACCTGAAAAGCAACTTCCGCTTTTTGTTTTTGATTTTTCTGCTAATTGAAAACGATTCTGCTGAAACTACCCACGAAAAAGACCGGAATCGATGTGGTCTACAACTTTGCAGAAGAAAGTGTTTTCAAATTCTGCACCGATTTTGAGTTATCGTTCGCGGACTGCGTACATACCTAAAAAGCAATTTCCGTTTTTTGTTTTTTATTTTTCTGCTTATTGAAAACGATTTTGCAGAAACTACCCGCGTGAGAGACCGGAAATGATGTGTTCTACAACTTTGCAGAAGAAACTACCTGCGATGGGGATTGGAATCGATGTGGTCTATAACTTTGCAGAAGAAAGTTTCTCTAAATTCTGCACCAATTTTGGGTTATCGTCTCAGACTGCGAACATGTTTGAAAATCAAAATTTTACTTTTTGCTTTTGATTTTTCTCATAATTGAAAACTTCTCAATTATATTTTTCTTCATCAATCATATATTTGTTACTGACGTAACTTTGCTGCAGAAGCCAGTTACACATCGTTCCGATTCAGTCGAGCCGTTGATGATCGTCCAAATTCTATCGAGCTACTGTTGGTACATGATCTTTTGTTATATGATATACTCGTTCATTGATTCTCGTATAATTATTCTTTTAGAGATATAGTTTACGTCGTTTTATTGATAATTTCTCATTGATACCATAGTGATTTTGATGGTACCATGATAATGTTTTGTTAATACTTTGGTCATGGTGATTTTCGTTGATACCATGATGATATGTCATTGATACCATGGTTATTCTCGGTGGTGCCATGATGATATTTTGTTGATACCATGGTTATTCTCGGTGATTCCATGATGATATTTCGTTGATTCCATGGTGATTTTTATTGATACCATGATGATGTTTTGTTGATACCATGGTTATTCTCGGTGATACCATGATGTTGTTTCGTTGATACCATGGTTATTCTCGGTGATGCCATGATGATATTTCGTTGATATCATGGTTATTCTCGGTGATGCCATGATGTTGTTTCGTGGATACAATGATTATTCTCGGTGATATCATGATGCTTTTCATTGATACCATGATCATTTATTCATTTTATTGACATAATGACGATATTTTGTTAATACTTTGATGGTATTCATTGATCACTACATTGATAAATGTTGTTTTATGTAGTATATACACATATCATTTGTATCACGTAATCACACATTTTGTACTTTTACGTTTATACTTTATGTACCATATGTTGTCGTGCGTATATATGTCGTCAAAAGAGTGGCGTCGCGAACCATCTCTTATGGCATTGTGAACGTAATTATTTCATTAACGATGCTAATAATTTTCATGACATGTTTTTTTTTGGAGTCTATGATCTATATAGGATTGATCAAAGAATTGATTTTATGAAGACAAACTTGGTGACAATAAAAGATTTATGAAGATATGTTTGGTGATGCCATATTGATGACAACATGAAGACATGTTTGGTGATGCCATATTGATGACAAGCTACACAACAGATTCAAAGAGACACTTTTGATTACAAGCTAATCGATAGCTTTTACACCTCTTTATTGAACCTTTGTATTCATTATTGTATTTGATAGGAGTAATGTAACTCCTCATAAAACATTCATTAAGACCATATTAGGTAAAGTGGGAAAATCCCAATTCCCAGGTTGGACAACTTTCAATATATCATGTATAAAATATAGAGATTTTGTCAAAAATTTGAGTTTTCTTAAGGTCTCATTCCACTTTATGCACATACAATACACAATGAAAACAACTAAAATATCATGGTTTCAATCAATTGGATTATTAGGAGAGGAGTATATTGCATCCATTATCGTTGTCTATGTTCTAATGTCCTACCTACAACTTATCTCAACATGGAGAGCTTGGTTTCTAGGTCCACCACTTGTCCAAGTTAATGTAAAAGTGACTCAAGGTTCACAACTTGTGAAAGCAAGGATCCATTGAGGAATACAATCCACTTGGCTATTTTTCCTTAATTTATTGCATGTGACATTTAAGCAAGGTCCACTTCTAATCTATAACTTCTTAATTTGAGGCATGGGGCATACATAAAATATGTAGCATATGCTCTATTGCCTCATAGGAAGGTTGGTTTCAAGGTGCACTTATCCATGCTAGCCTATCTTGGAGAAATGATGGAGCTTTCTTCTCTCCTTGTTTCAATGGAGACTAGCTTGGACAAGTGGTGGACCTTTGCTTCTCTCTATGTTTCAATAGAGTTAGCTTGGACAAGTGGTGATCTTGGAACAAAACCCCCATGTAAAACATATCATGGGTATTCCAAGTGATTAGAAAGATTACCATTTAAGATATAACCTTATAGGTTGGACAACTAGATCTTGGCTTGGAGAAATGGTGGACCTTTGATTCTCTCCATGTTTCAATGGAGTCTATCTTGGAGAAATGGTGGAGCTTGCTTCTGTCCATGTTTCAATGGAGCCTAGCTTGAACAGTTGGTGGACCTTTGCTTCTCTCTATGTTTCAATAGAGTTAGCTTAGACACGTGGTGGATCTTCAAAATAAACCAACTACTATCAATGTTGCCTAGCTTGGACAAGTGGTGGAGTGTTTCTCTACTCCATGTTTCAATGGATCTTAGCTTGGACAAGTGTTGGACCTTAAAACAAAAACCCCATGTACAACATAGAATGGATTTTCTAGATTTCAATGGAGTCTAGCTTTAACAAATGGTGGAGCTTGTCTTCATCCATGTTTCAATGAAACTAGCTTGGACAAGTGGTGGACCTTGTAACAAACCCTCCCATGTACAACATATCATTGGTTTTCTAAGTGATGGGAAGGAATACCATTCAAGATATAAACTTATAGCTTGGATAAGTAGTTGACTTTAAAACCAAATTCATCATAATACAATGAAATACAGGTCAGCCAATTCCTAAATCTTGAGACCAAACCTCCCATGCTATTAGAGATAATATATTGGATAAGTGGTGGACCTTCTATTATTTTCCCATGCCTAGTTTAGACAACCGGTACACTTTGCAGCTATAAAGGTTGGACGAGTTGTGGAGCCTTGTTTCTATCCATGTTTTAATGGATCCTAGCTTGGACAAGTGGTGGACCTTGGAAAAAAGCTTCCATGTACAACATATATGAGGTTTTCCATGTTTTAATGGAGCCTATCTTGGACAAATGGTGAAGCTTTCTTCTCTCCATGTTGATTTTGGAACTACCTTAGACAAGTGGTGGAGCTTTTCTTTTCTACTCTTCATAATACAATGAAGTATATGTTGGTTACATGGTGAATCTTAAGGCCAAACCTCCCATTTTACTAGAGATGATAGGTTGGACAAGTGGATCAACCTTCTATCATTTCTCCATGACTATATTGGACAATTAGTAGACATAACATCTCTCTATGTTGTCTAGAGATGAGCTTGGACAAGTGATGGACCCTGCTTCTCTCTCCCCTTGGTTTACTAGTTTGAAGACTCAGTATATATACTTTCTTAGATCTAGCTTGAACAAGTGGTGGACCTTGCATCCACAATCTTAATTCAGTATAAAAAAGTATATGAAAAAATAACATAGGAATCTTGGTTTGAAGGTCAAGCAATTAGGTTCCAAATGCACATAATAATATATTTTTCACCCATATTAAAAGAAAGTTAAATATGCAAATAATAATATATTTTCCAAATGCACATAATAATATATTTTCCACCCATATTAAAAGAAAGTTAAATATGTTATTACCAAATTGACAAAGGTAACGTCCAAGAATTATATCTTTCCATCTTGTCAGATCTAAATCTTCATCAAGGCGACATGCATGTATACATCAACTTTCAAGCCATTCAAGAATACATGCACTTAGATTCCATAGTTTTGTTTTCAAAGTCTTTTAGATTCTAAAACTCTTTCACATAAAGTATGTAATGACAAAATTCTTGAAGCAAACATTTGTGCCCAAGAAAAAGATCCCTCTCACATATTTAAAGTCCATGAATTCTCTGATCCACACTTACAAGTTTTATTTTGACATCAAACATCAATTCTTTCATAGTTCCAAATAAATGCAACCTCGATATGAATTGACAAAAAATGAATTTCTTTTACTATATGACCCAACATAGGCCCCAATCAAATAAAAAATGAGTCCCCAAAAATTTGGGTGCACTCTAGCAATACATCAGAGTCCCCTTACAATAGGATGCACTCCAATAGTACATTGAAGTCCCCTTAGAGTAGGGTGCACTCCATTCAAGTGTTCATAAAATTGACACACCTTTTATAAAAAAAAAAAAGACTATATCAAATTATACAAATGTTGAAAGATACACACTAGAATAAAAAAAGCATCTTATAGCCATATTTATTCAATGCTTTCGTGTTGACAAGTACACACCAAGGACATAATTTGTCTCAGAATCACTATACTGATTTACAATTGTGTTATATGTATAGACTCTCTTATCTCTTGCATACAACCATCCTACCAACCATGGAATTATGGTTCTCTGCAAGAAGTTTTGAAGTTGCTCGGAAGTTTGCCTCCACATCTTTGGAAATATAAGATATGTCCCTGGCATGTTCCACATCACCCTATATGGAGTGTCATCAAAAATTAAGGTATTGTTTGCATCCAAATCCTCAAATATCTTCCAAATATCACTCAGATTTTTGTGATAAACCCTTGTAAATCCTAACATGATATTTGGATTTTGGCAATTTTTGTTACTCATAAACACCTTGAACTTGGTATACTGCTCAGGAAAACACTTTTGTGTGATGCGTTGCACCCTTGTTAAGTTATAGCAACTCCATATCCATAGCTCAAAGTATTCAGCACAAAAATCCAAAAAACTTTGTGCGTCTGGTCGCACCACATGATAAACTTCATCTTTGTCCTCCACAAGTCGCATGTGTTGAGCCCAAGATGGCATAGAATCTCCATGTTTCATTTCAACTGTCTTGAGAAGTAACCCCTCTAGATCCAAGATAAGTACTCTTTTGATGTCCTTGAAAGCAAGTGGTAGGTGATAAGGAGGTGATTCATTCCTTGGACAAGGTCTTGGAGGAGGTTGGATGGGTAATTCAATAGTTTTCTTCAATTTATGCCAGCATATAGCCAATCCATTTTTCTGTAATGGTTCTGAAATTAAAGAACAAGAACACTTAATGCAAACACAACAATAGACATGATTTTTACATTGTCTACCCTAAGGTTTTATTAGATACCAAAATCCATCTATGATCTACTCATTAATAGAAAGAAAGTCAAATTAAAATCCTGACTCTTTTTTATGCTACACTCTCTCTTAGTCTCAATACCATGGAGTTCAACTAGATTTAAGTCAACTAATAACTACTACTTGTTGTTAAAGGTATGCTTGAAGTGTATAAGGCTTAACCAATGCTCTAGTGTAGAATGGGTATTTAGGTCTCAAGGTCTACCACTTATCCAAGCAAAGATCCATTTAGATATGGAAACCCAATTTTTCTTAATATAATGATATAGAGTGGACAAGTGGTGAATCCTGAGACCAAGCCACTCATGCTACTAGGGATAATAGGTTGGACAAGTGGTGGACCTTGAATGTAAACCCCCCATGTACAAAGTATCAGGGGTTTTGGGTATTTCAATGGACTCTAGCATCTTGGAAACATGGTGGAGCTTACTTCTCTCCATGTTTCAATGGAGTCTATCTTGGATAAATGGTGGAGCATCATTCTCTCCATGTTTCAATGGAGCCTACCTTGGACAAGTGGTGCATGTTTGTTTCTCTCTATGTTTGAACATATCTAGCTTGGACAAGTGGTGGACCTTGGAACAAAATCCCCATGTAAAACATATCATGGACATTACAAGTGGTGAGAAAAAATACCATTCAATATATAACCTTATAGGTTGGAAAAGTGGTGGACCTTAACACCCAATTATTATTAATATAATGACATAGAGTGGACAAGTGGTGAATCTTGCGACCAAACCTACTAGGAAAAGTACGTTGGACAAGTGGTGGACCTTGAATGCAAACCCCCCATGTACAAAATATTACTCATGCTACTAGGAATAATTTGGTATTAAGGTCCATGTTTCAATGGAGCCTAGCTTGGAAAAGTGGTGGACCTTTGTTTCTCTCTATGTTTCAATAGAATTTTCTTGGACAAGTGGTGAACCTTGGAACAAAACCCCCATGTAAAGCATGTCATGGGCATTACAAGTGGTGAGAAAAAATACCTTTGAAGGTATAACCTTATAGGCTGGACAAGTGGTGGACCTTAGCACCCAATTCCTCTTATTATAATGACATATAGTGGAAAAGTGGTGAATTGTGAGACCAAACCTACTAGGGATAATAGGTTGGAGAAATGGTTGACCTTGAATGTAAATCACCCATGTACAAAATATCATGGGTTTTGCGTATTTCAATGGAGCCTAGCATCTTGGAGACATGGTGGAACTTACTTCTCTCCATGTTTTAATGGAGCCTATCTAGGAGAAATGGTGGAGGTTCCTTCTCTCCATGTTTCAATGGAGCCTAGCTTGGACAAGTCGTGGACCTTTGTTTCTCTCTATGTTTGAATATGGTTAGCTTGGACAAGTGGTGGATCTTGGAATGAAACTCCCATGTAAAACATATCATGGGCATTTCAAGTGGCGAGAAAGGATACCATTTAAGATATAACCTTATAGGTTGGACAAGTGGTGGACTTTAACACAATATAATGACATAGAGTGTACAAGTGGTGAATCTTGAAACCAAACCACTCATGCTACTAGGGATAATAGGTTAAACAAGTGGTGGGCCTTGAAATAAAACCCCCTAGAGTGTTTCAATGGATCCTAGCTTGGAAACATGGTAAAGCTTGCTTCTCTCCATGTTTCAATGCAGCCTATCTTGGATAAATGGTGCAGCATCATTCTCTCCATGTTTCAATGGAGCCTAGATTGGACAAGTGGTGGACCTTTGTTTCTCTCTATGTTTAAATAGAGTTATCTTGGAAAAGTGGTGGACCTTGGAACAAAAACCCCATGTAAAACATATCATGGGCATTACAAGTGGTGAGAAAAAATACCATTCAATATATAACCTTATAGGTTGGACAAGTGGTGGACCTTAACACCCAATTATTCTTAATATAATGACATAGAGTGGATAAGTGGTGAAATTGGGACCAAACCTACTAGGGAAATAGGTTGGACAAGTGGTGGACCTTGAATGTAAACGCCCCATGTACAAAATATCACTCATGCTACTAGAAATAATTTGGTATTAAGGTCCATGTTTCAATGCAGCCTAGCTTGGAAAAGTGGTGGACCTTTGTTTCTCTCTATGTTTCAATAGATTTATCTTGGATAAGTGGTGTACCTTGGAACAAAACCCCCATGTAAATCATGTCATGGGCATTACAAGTGGTGAGAAAAAATACCATTCAAGCTATAACATTATAGGTTGGACAAGTGGTGGACCTTAACACCTAATTCCTCTTAATATAATGACATAGAGTGGACAAGTGGTGAATCATGAGACCAAACCTACTAGGGATAATAGGTTGGACAAGTGGTGAACCTTGAATGTAAACCCCCCATGTACAAAAAATTATGGGTATTGGGTATTTCAATGGAGCCTAGCAACTTGGAGACATGGTGGAGCTTATTTCTCTCCATGTTTCAATGGAGCCTATCTAGGAGAAACAGTGGAGGTTCCTTCTCTCTATGTTTCAATGAGCCTAGCTTGGACAAGTGGTGGACCTTTCTTTCTCTATATGTTTTAATAGAGTTAGCTTGGACAAGTGGTGGACCTTGGAATGAAACCCCCATGTAAAACATATCATGGGCATTTCAAGTGGTGAGAAAGGATACTATTTAAAATATAACCTTATAGGCTGGACAAGTGGTGGACTTTAACACATATTTCTTCTTAATATAATGACATAGAGTGTACAAGTGGTGAATCTTGAGACCAAACCACTCTTGCTACTAGGGATAATAGGTTGGACAAGTGGTGGACCTTGAATGTAAACCCCTCATGTACAAAATTATGGGTTTAGGGTATTTCAATGGAGCCTAGCTTGGAGACATGGTGGAGATTGCTTCTCTCAATGTTTCAATGGAACCTATCTTGGAGAAATGGTGGATCATCCTTCTCTCCATGTTTCAATGGAGCCTATCTTGGACAAGTGGTGGATGGAGTTAGCTTGGACAAGTGGTGGGTCTTGGAACAAAACCCCTTTGTAAAACATAGCATGGACATTACAAGTGATGAGGAAAAATATCATTCAAGATATAACCTTATAGGTTGGAAAAGTGGTGATGGACCTTGATAAGTGGTGAAGGATACCATTTAAGATATACCCTTATAGGTTGGACTAGTGGTGGACCTTAACACCCAGTTATTCTTAATATAATGACATAGAGTGGATAAGTGGTGAATCTTAAGACCAAATCACTCATGCTACTAGGTATAATACGTTAGAGAAGTGGTAGACCTTGAATGCAAACACCCCATGTACAAAATATCATGGTTTTAGGGTGTTTCAATGGAGCCTAGAATCTCGGAGACATGGTAGATCTTGATTCTTTCCATGTTTGAATGGCACCTATCTTGGAAAAATGATGGAGGTTACTTCTCTCCATACTTCAACGGAGCCTAGCTTTGACAAGTGGTGAACCTTTGCTTCTCTCTATGTTTGAATAGAGTTAGCTTGGACAAGTGGTGGACCTTTGCTTCTCTCTATGTTTGAATAGAGTTAGCTTGGACAAGTGGTGGACCTTGGAATGAAACCCCCGTGTAAAACATATCATGGGCATTTCAAGTGGTGAGAAAGGATACCATTTAAGATATAACCTTATAGGTTGGACAAGTGGTGGACCTTAATACATAGTTCTTCTTAATATAATGACATAGAGTGTACAAGTGGTGTATCTTGAGACCAAACCACTCGTGCTACTAGGGATCCTAGCTTGGACAAGTGGTGGACCTTGGAAAAAAGTCCCCCTGTACAACATAGATGAGTTTTTTCATGTTTTAATGGAAGAGAGATTCGACAAATGGTGGAGCTTGCTTATCTCCATGTGGATTTTAGAACTAGCTTGGACAAGTGGTGGAGCTTTGCTTTTTTACTCTTCATAATACAATGATGTATAGGTTGGTTACATGGTGAATCTTAAGGCCAAACCTCCCATCTTACTAGAGATGATAGGTTGGACAAGTGGTCAACCTTCTATCATTTCTCCATGCCTATAATTAGACAATTAGTAGAACTAGCATCTTTCTATGTTGTCTAGAGCTGAGCTTGGACAAGTAGTGGACCTTGCTACTCTCTTCCCTTGGATTATTAGTTTGAAGACTCATTATATATACTTGCTTAGATCTATATAATTACTCATTAGTTAGGTTACAAGTGGGTATGTAATTTGTTAGCTCAAGGGACTTTGAATATTGAATAGTAAGACCAAGTGCTGGTTTGAAGATCTTTTGCTTATCTAAACTAGACTCTAACTCAATAATAAGTTTCATAAGTTCCACGAATTGTCCTATCTAGGCTCCAAAAGAGTCTTAATTGGTTTGTGCTAGATTATAACTTCCTTGATGGGGTAGAATCCTAGAAAAATGAGGCACTATAAGTTTTACCTTAGCTCAAATGGATTTTTCACTTAAACTCGACTGCAATTTGGCTATCTAGTCTTTGTCTCGATGGAGTTTAACACTAGATACATAGTAGTGATATTTAAGCTTCATGTCTCTTCACTTGATCGAGATATGAGACCATACTTTCAAGGTCACCACTTGTCTTACCTAAAGACCAATGTGAGACATGGGAGCAAGAAAGCCATCCGATATTGTTTTAAGGACTATTACATAGGCAATCAATAACTTAAGTAAAGAAAAAAAACTTGGATCTTTCACAATTAATAACTTAAGTAAAGCCAAAAAGACTTGGATCTTTGACAGTTTTTTTCAAACTAAAAAAGCACAATCTCATGCTAACAAAACTATAAATCACAATTGAAAGGTTTGAACAAGAAAAAGATCAACAATCTTAATAAGACGGATACTTTTCATTTCATTTGATGATTACAAACTAAAATAAAGTCTCTCAAGAAATTGATAAACAAAAAATGTAGGTGACTGCTTCATTATTTTGAGCAAAAATATCAAAATCTCTATTGATTGAGCTCCATCTAGTAGTATCCTTTGTAAGATCCTGCAAGAAGGAATAAAAAGAAAGATTTGTTAGATACCATGCACATGAGTGTTCAAGCATGTGTATCAAGAATATATGACATGTCACTAGTACCTTAGGGTTGCTTTCTATCCAGCCTTAGAAGATTGTTCTCAGCTTTCACCTTATTTATATAAGCCTTTGCTGTGGTTGCCTTCAAAACTCCTTTTGTGTTACAACCCAATTGCCTAGCTAAAGTGGTCAATTGTGACGCCTTCATGCTTTCAATGGGTGTACGCTCCTTTGCCAAGATCTCTTGTATTTGGGCTCTTCTCATTTCATTGCGGTGGCTTGTGTCACTTGCATCTTCAATGATAGTTTCATCTCTGTCACCTTTTGCAGGTGGTATTCTTCTTGTAAAGAACACCTTAGCTGACCAAACATCATTTTTCTGCTTCCAATACTCCATGATTTGTTTGTATTCACTATCATTTGTCACTATAGGTTGTCCATAACGATTAGAAGCAATTAAATCACGCACATCCCTTCTCTCATCAAGCTGAATCAAGTATGGCAGTAGCTCCTCCAAGAGCATATTGTCAACCATCTTCTCAGCATCAAATTGTGGTGGAAAAATGCAATTGTTTGCTGGTGAAATACATCCCTTGTAAGGAGAGTCATCAATAAGCACTGTTCTTTGTGGATCACATTCAAACCCCATGGCAATTTTGGCTAGAGGCTTGAACATTGCCTCAACGTTTGGATTGTCGGGTCTAAACAATTTTTGAGTTTGAGCGGTGTAGCAAACATCTTGCGACCAAATTGCAAAGAAAGGCAATGTATCCTCAGCTAAGTTGTTTAGTGCTGCAAGGATTTGATACACATTATTCCTAGTAGCTGTCGACCAAATTGCAACATTAAACCTTTGTAAAATAGTCTTCAAGAATTGGATGCAACCTGGCCTGAGTATAATATATCTTTTTGAATCCATTTGCACTGAGTTGTGGTGTGAGGATGGTTGAGGGGAACGTTTCAACAATAGACCATTTAAATCCAATATAATTGTAAGCATGGATTTCTCAACATCTACGCTACATGACGTAGTACCAATTGGCAATAGCTCGTGAGTGGACTTTTCAGTCTCTTTTGATGTATGTTGCATTTTTGAAGCATCGATTTCTTGGTTCTCATTATTGGAAGCTTGCTCAAGTTGCACAACACTAGACTCTAGTATAGAAATATCATCCATCTTGGGCACTTTAGAAACCATAGAATCTATGGATTCTATAGTTGTTGACTGAACCATAGGAGCGTTATCCATCCCAGTTTGTGAATCTAAGAAAACACACACACAAATGGTATCTCAAAACCACTAGAATTTTATTCACCATATTTATATGTAGAACTCCTAGTAAGAAATTTATTTAAGGTAAAGTCGTTGTTAGAATCCTTGCAACCATTTTCAGCATTCGTACACCAAACACCACTTGTCTAAAATACAATCTACTAACTCAACATTTTCCATCCTACACTTTATTAAAGATGAGTACTTAAAGTGAAAACTAAAAGCCACCCTTGTTGAGGAAACATGGATACAAGGTCCACCAAATGTCCAACCTAGACTACAAGAAAATAATTAGAGATTTGGCTTAGATTTGGATTCAAAGGCCACCACTTATTCAAGTAAGATAACTCCACTTGTTTAAGACAGTAATGTTTGAAGCCCCACCACTTGTCCAACCTAGACATTGATTAAATTTTGGTAAGATTTATCACAAATCTAGAGTAGAATCAAGATTCTATGGCCAAGGTAGTCAAATATGTTAGACAACACACAAAGCATAAGAGCACTCTAGATTCTCGTTGAGCATAAACTAAACAATAATCAAATGTTATATTCACTTGAGATTTCATCCATGAAAAATGAAAATGATGCATGTACTTGAGATTTCCATCCATGTACAATACTTTACAATGTCAAGTAAAGTTATAGTCAGCAAACAACTCTTCTCCTGCTTCAACTTGACAAATAGTCTCAATGCATACATGGCCATATTCTTCTGACTTGATGTGTGAAGAGGTGCATTTATGCCAAGGTGGCAAATTTGGATCAAATGTATAGCGTACGTTGGGACAGACATTTGTACTGTGAGAACTATTTATATAGCCCGACACGTTTCCTTCTTCTACACAACCAATAATGTATGATTGATCTTCCTCTTCTTCTATGTTTGGATCCTCTAGAAGAGAATATTTATAAGCTCTTGGAAATATTTTGCATATCTTTTTCCAGTCTTGAAATCTATACTTATGCCCTCCATAGTTTAGAATAGTCAAACCACTTTCCAGGGTAGTATGCACAAATAGCCCATAACCAGCTCCTTCAATACATGAAAGTCGCACTTCAAAATCCACACCGTTAATATGGAAAATTACATCTTTGGGAATAGGAAAAGTTGGTGTCCCAAAAGGATCTTCATGCCAATCATAGTGTGAAATACATCTAGATTTTATATCACTTAACTCCTTTGTGTCTGCAAAAAGAAGAAAATATTATGCATAAAATAATGACAATATCAAAGAAAGATATCATTATTTTATAGTCCAATAGGTCCATTGTATGGAAGACTTAGAGTGCCTCTTACATGGTGCCTCCAAGGTTTCCAAAAAATAAAATCATTGGAAAAAAAAGGCCACTGTGTCTCCAATCTATTGCCCATTTGAAGCATAGAGAGAACCAAGGTCCACCACTTGTCCAAGCTAGACATGGAGCATTGACACAAGATCCAACACTTATCCAAGAACCCTATAGTATATGTGGTAACATGGGATGCATTGATGCAACAAAAGTAGTCTAGCCTCCTCATCCATCTCTTTTTTCTTGTAGCCTAGAGGGATTAGTTTCAAGGTCTATCACTAGTCAAAAACTACACATAGAACATTGATACAAGGTTCCACCACATGTGAAACCTATCATCTCTAGTAGCATGGATGGTTTGATATCAAGGTTCATCGCGTGTCCTACCTATACTCTATTGTAGCATATAGATTCTGGTTTGGTGGTACTACACTTGTCCAAACTTGGCTTGTTGTTGATATCTGGAGGTAATCAAGGGTCCTCCACTTGTCCAAGTTAGGCATATAAAACAATTGCAAGGTCCACCATGTGTACAACATATGATTGATTATAGCATGCATGGTCTTATTTCATGGGCAACCATCTTCTCTCCAACATGTGTCCAACCTCGGCTCCATTGAAGCATGGAGAGAAGCAAGGTCCACCACTTATCAAAGCTATTATTTTCTCCCAGTGCTTTCAAAACCCATAATACGTTGTACATGGGGGGGGGGATTCTTGTTTCAAGGTCCACCCCTTGGCTAAGATTGGATCCATTGAAACATAAAGAGAAGCAAGCTCTACCATTTGTCCAAGCTAGGAGCCATTGAAACATGAAAACCCCATAATATGTTGTATACGAGGGGTGTTTTTCAAGGTCTACCACTTGTCTAAGCTATGGTCCATTGGAACATGGAGAGAAGCAAAGCTCCACCACTTTTCTAAGCTAGGATCCATTGAAACATGGAGAGAAGCAAGCTCCATTGTTTGTCTAAGCTAGGCTCCATTGGAACAAGGAGAAAACAAGCTCCACCACTTGCCTATTATTGCATAGAGATTCTGGTTTGAAGGTCCACCACTTGTCCAACCTTGCCTTCATGTATGGAGATAATCAAGAGTGCAATGCTTCTCTAAGCTAGGGACATAAAAGAGTTTCAAGGTCCACTACATATACGATCTATGATGGGTTGTAGCATGGGAGGTTTCATTTTAAGGTTGACCACTTCTCCAGCTCCGCTTGTCCAACCTCAGATCCATTGAAGAATGGAGAATAAAGGTGTACCAACTCTCCAAAATAGGCAGGACAATCTCTATAAAACCCATGAATTGTTAATATATGCTATGCTGTGGAGTTTTGTTTGAAGTTCCACTCCTTATCCAAGCTACAATCCATTGAAGCATGGAACTAAGTAAGATATATCTCTAGTCCAAGATAGGATCCATTGAAACATAGAGAGAATCAAGGTCCACCACTTGTCCAAGCTATGCATGGGTAATTGATATAAGGACCACTACGTTTTCACCTATACTATGCTCTATCATGGATGGTTTCATATCCTACCAATTTTCCAACCTATTTAGTAGGTTGTATTATGGGGGTTTGGTTTCAAGGTACTTCACTTGTCTGAGGTGGGTTCCATTGAACCATGGAGAGAAACTATGTCTACCACTTGTCCGAAATATGCTCCTTTAAAACATAAAAACAAGGTCCACCACTTGTCCAAGCTAAAGTTTCTCTCCATTGAAGCATGGAGAGAAACAAGGTCTACCACCTGTCCAAAATATGCTCCATTGAAACATAAAAGCAAGGTCCACCACTTGTCCAAGCTAATATAACAAATGGGTGTTGGTTACAAGGTGTACCACACTTGTCTAAACTAGTCTTCATGCAAGGTCTACCACATGTCCAAGCTATATGAGCTTGTTTTGAAGGTCTACCACACCTCTTGAAATTAGGATCCATGTAAGGTCCACCTTTTGTCAAGCTATGCATTTAATGAGTACTAAAACTAAGTAAATTGCAGTACTTAAATACCTTTCCAAGCTCATTAAGATTTTGGTCTCTAAGGCCGGCCACCACCACATGTCTAATCTATGCTCTAATTGATTACTTATGCTATTTCTCTCAAAGTCCAAACATAAGCTCCCTTCTAGCAAGGTTAGTTTAAATTTAGGCTCCAGCACCTGTCTAAGCTAGGTTCAATTTATGAAGCATCACCATTTAACCATGCTACGATCTAATGTATCATATCAAGGGGGTATTGATAAAAGGTCCAAAACTTATTGAGTTCAAGCTCTTAAGTAATTAAGTCTTTGTGAGTATTAAATGTTTTAGTTTTAGTCTACAGATCCACCATTCAAAAACTCAAGTAATTTACTATTTACATTCAAACCTTGAATGCTTGAGATAAAAAATACAAGCTCAATCAATACTATATAAAGCAAAATCTAACATTAAGAGTATCAAATCAGTAACAAGAAACACTAACATGCACAAGAAACTCAAAACATACGTGTCTCCATTTCCAAAAAGTCCTCCATTGACACAGGATGGTGTTGTTGTTGTTCTTCTTCTCTTTGTGGAGAGCACTCCTCTGTAACAGGCACAATGTCGCCTGATTGCGAAGTGGATTGTTGAAGTCCAGCCCATTTTTCTATATCTTCATGAGACTTAACAAAGTCTAGCAGCATGGTCTCCATGCTTTTTGCCTCCTCCACACTATCAATTAAGCAGATGACTTCTTTTTTCTGTTGTATTCCTTCTTGTGCAACCAAGGAGCCATCACCAAAAACATCAACAAGCTTGCGGTCTTCAAAACAATATGTACGAATGTAGTGCTTGACCAAAGCTCTTTTTTTGGCCTCCAAATATTGCAAATCTGACATATCGTTATCTGCTACTTGAAGAAGAGAACAATCAATTGGCATGGGATGTTCCTCTGATCTTCTTCTCAGGTCTTCAAATGCATTGCCTTGTCCCAAGAAGGCAATAACTGTTAGGAATTGAATTGCTCCTTTGCAAGGAGCTGATGGAAAGTGATGCAATGCACCACAACAATGGTAGCTCAAATTATCTCCCATGGCGTGAAAGGCACATTGCAATTTTGTGAAGTTAGTGAAATCCACAAATGCAAGAAAGACAAATCCAGGATCTGTTGACCCTCCAGCAATAGCCAAGATCCCATCCAAAGCATTGTTAAATGTCTCCTCACTCCACTTCAAATTGCCTCCAACGTTTTTTGTCATATCTAAAACACATAAGCCAATAGGCACTTTATTATTGAAGTGGCGCATCAAGTAGAGATTGCCTTCCATTTGTAGGCTCACCACATAGATTGACCATGGCAAATCTCTAGGCTCAGTTTTCTCCTTTTGAAGGTGAATTGCCCATTGCATGTATTTTATTGCTCCATCTGGAAAAGCCATTTTCTTTGTTCCACGCGTCAAACTAGATCTGATCCATTCCTCGCATAGCATTAAAATTGTTTTATAAACAACATCATTGATGTTATACATTTTGACCACCTCCTCCCAGTCTTTACATGGTGAAGACTCATTCAAATTGTTGAAGCCTTCAAGAAGTGCATCTTGAATCAATTTGTCTTGCTTCAACTGCTTGATTCGATCATACATGTCAGTTGCATCACCATCCTTTGCACTCTTTGACAGTAAAATCTTCTCATCTCTAATCTCTTCTTGAATAGTCTTTACCTCTGATTCCTCAAGGCCACAAAGATATCTAAATACAGTTGTTGGGGGTTTCTTATTCTCCTCTTCTAGATTTTCAATGATTTCTATCCAGCAATCATAAACTAAATCAGAGTAGGTGACCATGTGTGCCTGTTTAGCAATCCAACTTGCTGCTGCACTCATTCTTGCCAATCGAAGAAAACCCTGAAAAGAAATAGAGAAATAATTAAACTATTGAGCAAGATTTGTTAATTAAACACTATCAAAAAGACAAAGAAAATAACTTACATCCCATCCGGCACGAGATGCATGTCCCTCTGCAATTCCACTTGCTGCCTTTGGTGGTCGTCCTGCGAAGATCCATTGACTCCGTAAATGTCTCAATATTTGGCTGTAAGGTTGCTTGACATACAATGCCTGAGCCTCCTCATTTGCAATGGCAGATATAGCAGTTGCAACAAATGGAGGAGCATTCACAACAATGCGAGCCTTTCTAAATTTATACACGCTAATCAGTCTTTCAAAGATCTCTTTGTTGTTTTGTTCATTGTGAAGCAAAACTTTTGCAGCATAGATTGAATGCTGCCCATCAAGAATCCAATAATGATAATCTTTAATTTTTTGCTCCTCTACCTCTTCTACTGCCAAAGGAGTCCCCTTCTTTGATTTTGCATTTCGAACAGGCATCAAATATGCACATGCTGCAGGCTTGGTCGTACTCCGTGAAAATCCAAATAACACACTTTCAGCGTGTTTTTTATCCATAATACGTGCATTATAGTGATCAGGAGCAAGCCAACAATTTTGAATAGGGATATCAAATTCCCTATATTGGAAAGGAAAATAATTTATGTACTTATTCATTCCACCTGTATCTTTTTCTTGTCCTTTCATGGCCTCAGCTTCTAAAACATCTGGATCCACAATTCTCATCTTTGACATTGAACCCTCTGTTGATGAGGATGCCAAAGATGCCTTGTCTACATCCAAAATGGAACTAGTTCGCTTAGCTTCTACTTTCTGCACTTTTGCTTGCTTCTTTGTGGATGGTGGTCGTGAAGCTTTCACCTTTTTTCGTTGTAGTGTGGCAATGATGGAGCTTTGAAGTTGATCTGCTGTGATATTTGGATTTGATTCTGCAAACTTCCATCCTCGAGAAAACATTGTCTCTTCTTTGTTTCTAGACATGCGCTCCAATGCATATGCTCCTGGAGATAGTTGAAATTCTAGATTCATTGGAACTAGAATGTCAATGCATTCCACCTCTGGATGACTATCAACTACAGAGACAGATGCTTCCACAACTTGTCCAACATCTTCAAACAAGCTGTCATTATCCTTTTTGGCAATAAATAGATGCACCTTATGAAATTGTGCACCCTCTATACCATGTATGTCCAAATACCATTTCCTAAGATCATTGCAAGTATAGTCAACTGAGACAGCAACCCTTGCAACCTGTTTTTTTGGAGCCATCTTTCCTGAAACAAAAAAAACCAAATGTTATTTTAACATATACTTTTTTGTAATGGATTAAGTTTGTGTGAATACAAGTTCCACCACTTGTTCAAGCTAGATCTAAGCAAGTATACATAGTGATCATTTAAGCTAGTAAACTAAGGGAAGGGAGAAGTAAGGTCCACCACTTGTCCAAGCTTAGCTCTAGACAACATGGAGAGATTGGAGGTCTACTAATTGTCTAATATAGGCTAACTATATTGAAACATAGAGAGAAGCAAAGGTCCACCACTTGTCCAATCTAGGGTCCATTGAAACATGGAGAGAAGGATGCTCCACCATTTGTCCAAAATAGGCTCCATTGAAACATGAAGAGAAACAAGATGCACCATGTCTTTGAGATGCTAGGCTCCATTGAAATACCTTAAACCCATGATATTTTGTATATGTGGGGTTTAAATTCAAGGTCCACCACTTGTCCAACCTATTATCCCTAGTAGCATGAGTGGTTTGGTCTCAAGATTCACCACTTTTCCACTCTATGTCATTATATTAAGAAGATCTGGGTGTTAAGGTCCACCACTTGTCCAACCTATAAGGCTATATCTTAAATGGTATTATTTACCACCACTTGGAATGCACATGATGGGTTTTACATAGGGGTACGGTTCCAAGGTCCACCACTTGTCCAAGCTAACTCTATTGAAACATAGAGAGAATCAAAGGTCCACCACTTGTCCAAGCTAGGCTCCATTGAAACATGGAGAGAAGGATGCTCCACCATTTGTCCAAGCCAGGTTTGATTGAAACATGAAGAGAAGCAAGCTGCACCATGTCTCCAAAATGCTAGGCTCCATTGAAATATCTTAAACCCATGATATTTCGTACATGGGGGGTTTACATTCAAGGTCCACCACTTGTCCAACCTATTATCACTAGTAGCATGAGTGGTTTGATGTCAAGATTCACCACTTTTCTACTCTATGTCATTATATTAAGAAGATCTGGGTGTTAAGGTCCACCACTTGTCCAACCTATAAGGCTATATCTTAAAGGGTATTCTTTCTCACCACTTGGAATGACCATGATAGGTTTTACATGGGGGTTTGGTTCCAAGTTCCACCACTTGTCTAAGCTAGGGTCCATTGAAACATGGAGAGAAGGATGCTCCACCATTTGTCCAAGATAGGCTCCATTGAAACATGAAGAGAAGCAAGCTGCACCATGTCTCCAAGATGCTAAGATCCATTGAAATACCTTAAACCCATGATATTTTGTACATGGGGAGTTTACATTCAAGGTCCACCACTTGTCCAACCTATTATCTCTAGTAGCATGAGTGGTTTGGTCTGAAGATTCACCACTTTTCCACTCTATGTCATTACGTTAAGAAGATCTGGGTGTTAAGGTCGACCACTTGTCCAACCTATAAGGGTATATCTTAAAGGGTATTCTTTCTCACCACTTGAAATGTCCATGATATGTTTTACATGGGGGTTTGGCTCCAAGGTCCACCACCTCTCCAAGCTAACTCTATTGAAACATAGAGAGAAACAAAGGTCCACCACTTGTCCAAGCTAGGCTCCATTGAAACATGGAGAGAAGGATCCTCTACCATTTGTCGAAGCTAACTCTATTGAAACATGGGGGGTTTACATTCAAGGTCCACCACTTGTCCAACCTATTAACGCTAGTAGCATGAGTGGTTTGGTCTCAAGATTCACCACTTTTTCACTCTGTCATTATATTAAGAATATTTGGGTGTTAAGGTCCACCACTTGTCCAACCTATAAGGCTATATCTTAAGGGTTATTCTTTCTCACCACTTGGAGTGACCAGCATAGGTTTTACATGGGGGTTTTGTTTCAAGGTCCACCACTTGTCCAAGCTAACTCTATTGAAACATAGAGAGAATCAAAGGTCCACCACTTGTCCAAGCTAGGGTCCATTGAAACATGGAGAGAAGGATGCTCCACCATTTGTCCAAGATACACTCCATTGAAACATGAAGAGAAGCAAGCTACACCATGTCTCCAAGATGCTAGGCTCCATTGAAATACCTCAAACCCATGATATTTTGTACATGGGGGGTTTACATTCAAGGTCCACCACTTGTCCAACCTATTATCTCTAGTAGCATGAGTGGTTTGGTCTCAAGATTCACCATTTTTCCACTCTATGTCATTCTATTAAGAATATATGGGTGCTAAGGTCCACCACTTGTCCAACCTATAAGGCCATATCTTAAACTTTATTCTTTCTCACCACTTGGAGTTACCAAGATAGGTTTTACATGGGAGTTTGGTTCCAAGGCCCACCACTTGTCCAAGCTAACTCTATTGAAACATAGAGAGAAGCAAAGGTCCACCACTTGTCCAAGCTAGGCTCCATTGAAACATGGAGAGAAGGATGCTCCACCATTTGTCCAAGATAGGCTCCATTGAAACATGAAGGGAAGCAATCTGCACCATGTCTCCAAGATTCTAGGATCCATTGAAATACCTTAAACCCACGATATTGTTTACATGTGGGGTTTAACGTCAAGGTCAGTCACTTTTCCAAGCTATTATCCCTAGTAGCATAGTGGTTGGGTCTCAAGATTTACCACTTTTCCACTCTATGTCGTTATATTATGAAGATCTAGGTTCTAAGGTCGACCACTTGTCCAACCTATAAGGCTAGATCTTAAAGGGTATTATTTCTCACCACTTGGAATGACCATGATATGTTTTACATGGGGGTTTGGTTTCAAGGTCCACCACTTGTCCAAGCTAACTCTATGGAAACATAGAGAGAAGCAAAGGTCCACCACTTGTCCAAGCTAGGCTCCACTGAGACATTTAGAGAAGGATGATCCCCCATTGGTGGAAGATAGGCTTCATTGAAACATGAAAAGAAGCAAGTTGCACCATGTCTCCAAGATTCTAGCATCCATTGAAATACCTTAAACCCACGATATTGTTTACATGTGGGGTTTAACGTCAAGGTCAGTCACTTTTCCAAGCTATTATCCCTAGTAGCATGAGTGGTTTGGTCTCAAGATTCACCACTTTTCCACTCTATGTCATTATATAAAGAAGATCTAGGTGTTAAGGTCGACCACTTGTCCAACCTATAAGCGTATATCTTAAAGGGTATTCTTTCTCACCACTTGAAATGTCCATGATATGTTTTACATAGGGGTTTGTTCCAAGGTCCACCACTTATCCAAGCTAACTTTATTCTTCTCATAGAGAGAAGCAAAAGGTCCACCACTTGTCCAAGCTAGGCTCCATTGAAACATGGAGAGAAGGATGCTCCACCATTTGTCGAAGCTAACTCTATTGAAACATGGAAGGTTTACATTCAAGGTCCACCAGTTGTCCAACCTATTAACGCTAGTAGCATGAGGGGTTTGGTCTCAAGATTCACCACTTTTTCACTCTGTGTTATTATATTAAGAATATTTGGGTATTAAGGTCCACCACTTGTCCAACCTATAAGACTATATCTTAATGGTTATTCTTTCTGACCACTTGGAGTGACCATGAAAGGTTTTACATGGGGGGTTGGTTCCAAGGTCCACCACTTGTCCAAGCTAACTCTATTCAAACATAGAGAGAAGCAAAGGTCCACCACTTGTCTAAGCTAGGGTCTATTGAAACATGGAGAGAAGGATGCTCCACCATTTGTCCAAGATAGACTCCATTGAAACATGAAGAGAAGCAAGCTGCACCATATCTCCAAGATTCTAGACTCCATCGAAATACCTTAAACCCACGTTATTTTGTACATGGGGAGTTTACATTCAAGATCAACAATTTGTCCAACCTATTATCGCTAGTAGCATGAGTGGTTTGCTCTCAAGATTCACCACTTTTCCACTCTCTATCATTATATTAAGAATATTTGGGTGTTAAGGTCCACCACTTGTCCAACCTATAAGACTATATCTTAATGGTTATTCTTTCTCACCCTTGAAAGACTATATTTTAATGGTTATCCCTAGCTATTATTGCTAGTAGCGTGAGTGGTTTGGTCTCAAGATTCACCACTTTTATTAAGAATATGTGGGTGTTAAGGTCCACCACTTGTCCAACCTATAAGGCTACATCTTAAAGGTTATTCTTTCTTACTACTTGGAGTGACCATGATAGGTTTTACATGGGGGTTTGGTTCCAAGGTCCACCACTTGTCCAAGCTAACTCTATTGAAACATAGAGAGAAGCAAAGGTCCACCCCTTGTCTAAGCTAGGGTCCATTGAAACATGGAGAGAAGGATGCTCCACCATTTTTCCAAGGTAGGCTCCATTGAAACATGAGGAGAATCAAGGTGCACCATGACTCCAAGATGCTAGGCTCCATCGAAAAACATTAAACCCATGATATGTCGTAGATGACGGGTTTACATTCAAGGTCCAACACTTGTCCAAGCTATTATTGGTAGTAGCCTGAGTGGTTTGGTCTCAAGATTCACCATTTTTCCACTCTATGTCATTATATTAAGAATATGCGCACCACTTGTCCAACCTATAAGGCTACATCTTAAAGGTTATTCTTTATTACCACTTGGAGTGACCATGATAGGTTTTACATGGGGGTTTGGTTCCAAGGTCCACCACTTGTCCAAGCTAACTCTATTGAAACATAGAGAGAAACAAAGGTCCACCACTTGTCCAAGCTAGGGTCCATTGAAACATGGAGAGAAGGATGCTCCACCATTTGTCCAAGATAGGCTCCATTGAAACATGACGAGAAGCAAGCTGCACCATGTCTCCAAGATGCTAGGCTCCATCGAAATACATTAAACCCACGATATTTCGTAGATGAGGGGTTTACATTCAAGGTCCACCACTTGTCCAAGCTATTATTGCTAGTAGCCTGAGTGGTTTGGTCTCAAGATTCACCACTTTTATTAAGAATATGTGGGTGTTAAGGTCCACCACTTGTCCAACCTATAAGGCTACATCTTAAAGGTTATTCTTTCTTACTACTTGGAGTGACCATGATAGGTTTTACATGGGGTTTGGTTCCAAGGTCCACCACTTGTCCAAGCTAACTCTATTGAAACATAGAGAGAAGCAAAGGTCCACCCCTTGTCTAAGCTAGGGTCCATTGAAACATGGAGAGAAGGATGCTCCACCATTTGTCCAAGTTGGCTCCATTGAAACATGAGGAGAAGCAAGGTGCACCATGTCTGTCTAGGCTCCATCGAAAAACATTAAACCCACGATATGTCGTAGATGAGGGGTTTACATTCAAGGTCCACCACATGTCCAAGCTATTATTGCTAGTAGCCTGAGTGGTTTGGTCTCAAGATTCACCACTTTTCCACTCTATGTCATTATATTAAGAATATGGCGTGTTAAGGTCCACCACTTGTCCAACCTATAAGGCTACATCTAAAGGTTATTCTTTATTACCACTTGGAGTGACCATGATAGGTTTTACATGGGGGTTTGGTTCCAAGGTCCACCACTTGTCCAAGCTAACTCTATTGAAACATAGAGAGAAACAAAGGTCCACCACTTGTCCAAGCTAGGTCCATTGAAACATGGAGAAAGAGCTCCACATTTTTCCAAGATAGGATCCATTGAAAACAATGACGAAGCAAGCTGCACCATGGTCTCCAAGATGCTAGGCTCCATCGAAATACATTAAACCCACGATATTTCGTAGATGAGGGGTTTACATTCAAGGTCCACCACTTGTCCAAGCTATTATTGCTAGTAGCCTGAGTGGTTTGGTCTCAAGATTCACCACTTTTATTAAGAATATGTGGGTGTTAAGGTCCACCACTTGTCCAACCTATAAGGCTACATCTTAAAGGTTATTCTTTCTTACTACTTGGAGTGACCATGATAGGTTTTACATGGGGGTTTGGTTCCAAGGTCCACCACTTGTCCAAGCTAACTCTATTGAAACATAGAGAGAAGCAAAGGTCCACCCCTTGTCTAAGCTAGGGTCCATTGAAACATGGAGAGAAGGATGCTCCACCATTTGTCCAAGGTAGGCTCCATTGAAACATGAGGAGAAGCAAGGTGCACCATGTCTCCAAGATGCTAAGCTCCATTGAAAAACATTAAACCCACGATATGTCGTAGATGAGGGGTTACATTCAAGGTCCACCACTTGTCCAAGCTATTATTGCTAGTAGCCTGAGTGGTTTGGTCTCAAGATTCACCACTTTTCCACTCTATGTCATTATATTAAGAATATGCGCGTGTTAAGGTCCACCACTTGTCCAACCTATAAGGCTACATCTTTAAGGTTATTCTTTATTACCACTTGGAGTGACCATGATAGGTTTTACATGGGGGTTTGGTTCCAAGGTCCACCACTTGTCCAAGCTAACTCTATTGAAAATAGAGAGAAGCAAAGGTCCACCACTTGTCCAAGCTAGGGTCCATTGAAACATGGAGAGAAGGATGCTCCACCATTTGTCCAAGATAGGCTCCATTGAAACATGACGAGAAGCAAGCTGCACCATGTCTCCAAGATGCTAGGCTCCATCGAAATACATTAAACCCACGATATTTCGTAGATGAGGGGTTTACATTCAAGGTCCACCACTTGTCCAAGCTATTACTGCTAGTAGCCTGAGTGGTTTGGTCTCAAGATTCACCACTTTTATTAAGAATATGTGGGTGTTAAGGTCCACCACTTGTCCAACCTATAAGGCTACATCTTAAAGGTTATTCTTTCTTACTACTTGGAGTGACCATGATAGGTTTTACATGGGGGTTTGGTTCCAAGGTCCACCACTTGTCCAAGCTAACTCTATTGAAACATAGAGAGAAGCAAAGGTCCACCCCTTGTCTAAGCTAGGGTCCATTGAAACATGGAGAGAAGGATGCTCCACCATTTGTCCAAGGTAGGCTCCATTGAAACATGAGGAGAAGCAAGGTGCACCATGTCTCCAAGATGCTAAGCTCCATTGAAAAACATTAAACCCACGATATGTCGTAGATGAGGGGTTTACATTCAAGGTCCACCACTTGTCCAAGCTATTATTGCTAGTAGCCTGAGTGGTTTGGTCTCAAGATTCACCACTTTTCCACTCTATGTCATTATATTAAGAATATGCGGTGTTAAGGTCCACCACTTGTCCAACCTATAAGGCTACATCTTTAAGGTTATTCTTTATTACCACTTGGAGTGACCATGATAGGTTTTACATGGGGGTTTGGTTCCAAGGTCCACCACTTGTCCAAGCTAACTCTATTGAAACATAGAGAGAAACAAAGGTCCACCACTTGTCCAAGCTAGGGTCCATTGAAACATGGAGAGAAGGATGCTCCACCATTTGTCCAAGATAGGCTCCATTGAAACATGACGAGAAGCAAGCTGCACCATGTCTCCAAGATGCTAGGCTCCATCAAAATACATTAAACCCACGATATTTCGTAGATGAGGGGTTTACATTCAAGGTCCACCACTTGTCCAAGCTATTATTGCTAGTAGCCTGAGTGGTTTGGTCTCAAGATTCACCACTTTTCCACTCTATGTCATTAAATTAAGAATATGCGCGTGTTAAGGTCCACCACTTGTCCAACCTATAAGGCTACATCTTAAAGGTTATTCTTTCTTCACCACTTGGAGTGACCATGATAGGTTTTACATGGGGTTTGGTTCCAAGGTCCACCACTTGTCCAAGCTAACTCTATTGAAAATAGAGAGAAGCAAAGGTCCACCACTTGTCCAAGCTAGGGTCCATTGAAACATGGAGAGAAGGATGCTCCACCATTTGTCCAAGATAGGCTCCATTGAAACATGACGAGAAGCAAGCTGCACCATGTCTCCAAGATGCTAGGCTCCATCGAAATACATTAAACCCACGATATTTCGTAGATGAGGGGTTTACATTCAAGGTCCACCACTTGTCCAAGCTATTATTGCTAGTAGCCTGAGTGGTTTGGTCTCAAGATTCACCACTTTTATTAAGAATATGTGGGTGTTAAGGTCCACCACTTGTCCAACCTATAAGGCTACATCTTAAAGGTTATTCTTTCTTACTACTTGGAGTGACCATGATAGGTTTTACATGGGGGTTTGGTTCCAAGGTCCACCACTTGTCCAAGCTAACTCTATTGAAACATAGAGAGAAGCAAAGGTCCACCCCTTGTCTAAGCTAGGGTCCATTGAAACATGGAGAGAAGGATGCTCCACCATTTGTCCAAGGTAGGCTCCATTGAAACATGAGGAGAAGCAAGGTGCACCATGTCTCCAAGATGCTAGGCTCCATCGAAAAACATTAAACCCACGATATGTCGTAGATGAGGGGTTTACATTCAAGGTCCACCACTTGTCCAAGCTATTATTGCTAGTAGCCTGAGTGGTTTGGTCTCAAGATTCACCACTTTTCCACTCTATGTCATTATATTAAGAATATGCGCGTGTTAAGGTCCACCACTTGTCCAACCTATAAGGCTACATCTTAAAGGTTATTCTTTATTACCACTTGGAGTGACCATGATAGGTTTTACATGGGGGTTTGGTTCCAAGGTCCACCACTTGTCCAAGCTAACTCTATTGAAACATAGAGAGAAACAAAGGTCCACCACTTGTCCAAGCTAGGGTCCATTGAAACATGGAGAGAAGGATGCTCCACCATTTGTCCAAGATAGGCTCCATTGAAACATGACGAGAAGCAAGCTGCACCATGTCTCCAAGATGCTAGGCTCCATCGAAATACATTAAACCCACGATATTTCGTAGATGAGGGGTTTACATTCAAGGTCCACCACTTGTCCAAGCTATTATTGCTAGTAGCCTGAGTGGTTTGGTCTCAAGATTCACCACTTTTCCACTCTATGTCATTAAATTAAGAATATGCGCGTGTTAAGGTCCACCACTTGTCCAACCTATAAGGCTATATCTTAAAGGTTATTCTTTCTTACCACTTGGAGTGACCATGATAGGTTTTACATGGGGTTTGGTTCCAAGGTCCACCACTTGTCCAAGCTAACTCTATTGAAACATAGAGAGAAGTAAAGGTCCACCACTTGTCCAAGCTAGGGTCCATTGAAACATGGAGAGAAGGATGCTCCACCATTTGTCCAAGATAGGCTCCATTGAAACATGACGAGAAGCAAGCTGCACCATGTCTCCAAGATGCTAGGCTCCATCAAAATACATTAAACCCACGATATTTCGTAGATGAGGGGTTTACATTCAAGGTCCACCACTTGTCCAAGCTATTATTGCTAGTAGCCTGAGTGGTTTGGTCTCAAGATTCACCACTTTTATTAAGAATATGTGGGTGTTAAGGTCCACCACTTGTCCAACCTATAAGGCTACATCTTAAAGGTTATTCTTTCTTACTACTTGGAGTGACCATGATAGGTTTTACATGGGGGTTTGGTTCCAAGGTCCACCACTTGTCCAAGCTAACTCTATTGAAACATAGAGAGAAGCAAAGGTCCACCCTTGTCTAAGCTAGGGTCCATTGAAACATGGAGAGAAGGACGCTCCACCATTTGTGCAAGGTAGGCTCCATTGAAACATGAAGAGAATCAAGGTGCACCATGTCTCCAAGATGCTAGGCTCCATCGAAAAACATTAAACCCACGATATGTCGTAGATGAGGGGTTTACAGTCAAGGTCCACCACTTGTCCAAGCTATTATTGCTAGTAGCCTGAGTGGTTTGGTCTCAAGATTCACCACTTTTTCACTCTATGTCATTATATTAAGAATATGCGCGTGTTAAGGTCCACCACTTGTCCAACCTATAAGGCTATATCTTAAAGGTTATTCTTTCTCACCACTTGGAGTGACCATGATAGGTTTTAAATGGGGGTTTGGTTCCAAGGTCCACCACTTGTCCAAGCTAACTCTATTGAATAATAGAGAGAAGTAAAGGTCCACCACTTGTCCAAGCTAGGGTCCATTGAAACATGGAGAGAAGGATGCTCCACCATTTGTCCAAGATAGGCTCCATTGAAACATGAAGAGAAGCAAGATGCACGATGTCTCCAAGATGCTAGGCTCCATCGAAATACCTTAAACCCACGATATTTCGTAGATGGGGGGTTTACTTTCAAGGTCCACCACTTGTCCAAGCTATTATCGCTAGTAGCATGGTTTGGTCTCAAGATTCACCAGTTTTCCACTCTATGTCATTATATGAAGAATATCTGGGTGTTAAGGTCCACCACTTGTCCAACCTATAAGGCTATATTCTAAATGATATTTTTTTTGACCACTTGGAATGTGCATGATATGTTTTACATGGGGTTTTATTCCAAGGTCCACCACTTGTCCAAGCTAGATCTATTACATATATATTATACATACAATATTCAACTAGATTCCCTACCTATCATGTCCAGTAGCATGGATGCTCTAGCTTGAAGGTCCACCACTTGTCCAACCTATACTCTCTTATGTAAGGGAGATCTCGCTATAAATTCAAAACCTTCCCGCCTAAATTTAAAATATCCCTCCCAAATCTTAAATATCCCGCCTAAATTTTAAACTATCCCGCCCAAATTTTAAAATTCAAACTTTTTTATAAAAATTTAAATTTTACTACTTAAATTTAAAATATTCACGCAAAATTGATTTTAAATTCAAGTTTACCACAAAAAGATATCATTATACCACCTAAATTCAAATATGCAAACCTCAAATCATTATATTGTACATAAATTCAAACAAATTCAAATTAACAAGCCTAAACTGATATTAGTTTGCATAGATATGAATTTATCACACCTAAATTATGTCACCATGTTAGAGAGAGTGGTTAGAGAATTTGAACAAGGTCCACCACTTGTCCAACCTAGATACCAAGAAGGATTGAGTGTACAAGGTATTGTTTGGAGGTCCTTATAGTCCATTGGTCTAAGGTCCACCACTTGTGGTAAGGGTCACCAAAAAGTGTATATATTCATCCAAAGAAATACACGTATTTTTGGTCTACATGTCCTAGTTTAAACCATTTATGTCCATTAGGTGTATCACTAAACAACACTACTATTTTTGAGAAACAGAAGTTACAATCATATCTACAAATGGATTAGAGGAAAATCAGCTCAGCATACATCCAGAACTCGCTACAAGAATCGACTTTAACAGATCACGCAAGTAAGTCTTCCATTCAATTTTACTAGTATTACAATGTGTTAGTTATTTGTGATATTTATGTATGTATATATACTATGTGTGCATATCGTAATTAAGTGTAATTGTGTATCTGCATTATGTATGAGTATTACAATGAAATAACACAAATATACATACATACACATAGATAACACAGACGCACACATACATGAGCATGTATTTTCAAGAGAGAGATAGCAAATACAGAGATAGATAGATAGAGAGAGAGAGAGAGATAAATAACTGTTTTTTAGAGAGAGGAGAGAGAAAGATAACAGATTTCACTGTGTTTATGTATGTGGAAGAGAGGAAGACGATGTATGGGAATATGTGCACGTATTTTCAAGAGAGAGACAACAAGATAACAGATTTCATTGTGGTTATGTATGTGGAAGTGAGGAAGACGATGTGTGGGAATATGTGCATGTATTTTCAAGAGAGAGACAGCAAGATAACAGATTTCACTGTGGTTATGTATGTGGAAGAGAGGAAGACGATGTGTGGGAATATGTGTATGTGTGCGGGGATACGTTTAAACTATGTATCTCTGTCTTTTGACGAGAGAGTGTGTGTGCAAGAAGAGTTACAGAGAACCATCTTCTCTATATGGAGAAAGACAGAGAGTGAGAGAGAGAGAAATACCTGTTTTTTCTCTATTCGTGAGGTGTGCAATGTCTCCTGAGAAGACTGCCCGATCCTGCCCTTCTGGAAAGCGTTGTGTACGCTGCTGTTTCTTTGTCTTGTGCGCGAACTTTCAATCCTGTGCACTCCACCTGTGTGTTGTGTACGATGCCGAGCTTGCTCCTCTACGCGCGCGTATACTCCAACTGTGTGCGATCCGTGTGCGCTTTCTGTGTTTTTGCTGCTCGCCTGCTTTCTCTGTGTGCGTTTCTCGTGCGCTCTCTGTGTGCCTAATCTTGATAGGGTTTATTAGAATGCCACGTATGCTACAAGTCCATGTTTTATCATAGGATTAAAAAAAACAAAAGCAATATAAAAAATTAACCAATTCACACGGCCAAAATTAAAGAAATCATGGTTGAAAATATGAAAAACATGCATAACTCTATACTAGGAATTCACATACATGCCGCCCCTTGACCCCGCCCGGGGCGCTGCCCCGGACCCCGCCTGGGGCGCTGCCCCAGGACCCCGCTCAGAACAATATCCCAAAATCAACCTCCCAAGCCCCGCCATCGAGAGCGCTATATTCCACATCCCCATCAAGAGCGCTACCCCCAAACCTCACGTGGAAGCGCTGCCTTGTCACCCCATTGTGGCATTGCCCTAAGACCCCGCATCTGGAGTGCTAAATGGGAACATTCTTCATTAGTGAAATTTTGAACATAAATTATATTAGCATATACTTAAATATAATACAAATATTAACATATTAGCTATACTACTAATTTACTATAGCAGTTCTAGATTATGTCCCATACTATATTTAAGGTGCCAAAGGTTTGGCCTTATGGTCCTAGATTTAGCCAAGTGGTCAACACATATAGGACCAAGTGCACACTGTGCCACAAAACTTGGCCACCACTTCACTTGCCAAAGTTTAGGCCACATGGTCAATCCTAACTTTCCAATGTTCTTATTATGTCACCTTTTGCCTCGTGGAAAACCTAGGCTTGTTTTCACATACTCAGGCACTTCAAGCCACAATAAATTGTCATTACTCTTCAACAACCCTTTTGTTCAAGTCTTTGAAAAAACATTGTTTAAGGCCACCCTAAACCATTTTCATTTAGGGGTGTCTAAAACTAGCTTTTTGGCAATTCGAGAAGAAAATGGTCAAAGTTTTATACTTAGTTTTAACCACTTGACCAATTCAAATATTGGAAAGCAAGGTCTTGTAATACTTTTCTTTGGACATCACACATTAAAACTAGGTCCCTCACTTGTCCAAGCTATGCTCTAATACAATAAAGGGCTTTTGGTTTCAAGATGCACCACTTTCCCAACCTTGATTCCATTAAAGAAGCTAGCTCTACTTAGACATTTAATAGCAAGGTCTTGCAGCAGTTCAGATTGAACATTTTCCATGGCAGCTAGGTCCACCACTTATCTAAGCTATGCTCTAATAGAGTAAGGGGGTTTTGGTTTCAAGATCCACCACTTGTCCAAACTTGATTTGGGAAGCAAGGTCCTATAATAGTTTGCTTTGGACATTCACCATTACAACTAAGTCCACCACTTCTCCAAGCTATGTTCTAATACACTAAGGAGGTTTTGGTTTCAAGGAGAACCACTTGTACGACTCTGTTTTTGGAAGTAAGGTCTTTACATAGTTCACCTTGGACCTTGGACATTGGATACTACAACTAAGCCCACCACTTGTCCAAGATATCCTCTATATATAGCCAAAGGGTTTGGGTTTCAAGATTCACCACTTTTCCAACCTTTCTTCCATTAAAGAAAGGAGGGGCTTCATAACTAGGTCCACCACTTGTCCAAGCTATGCTCTGATATGGAAAGGGGATTTTGGTTTCAAGGTCCACCACGTGTTCAACCTTGCAAGACTCAAGGGATACTTGGACATTGGAAAGCATAGTCCTATAGTAGTTGATAGGTGGCAGTGGGTATTACAACTAGGTCCAACCTATGCTCTCATATCGCAAAGAGGCTTTGCTTTCAAGGTCCACCACTTGTCCAACCTTGCTTCCATTAAAGAAATGAGGGGCTACGTAAACATTGGCAAGCAAGGTAGCAAGGTTCTAAGGTGTTTCACCTTGGATATTGGGCATTATAACTAGGTCCACCACTTGTCCAAGCTATGCTCTGATAAAGAAAGGGGATTTTCGTTTAAAGGTCCACCATGTGTTCAACCTTTCTAATATAGAAAGGGGATTTTTGTTTCAAGGTCCACCACGTGTTCAACCTTGAAAGACTCAAGGGATACTTGGACATTGGAAAGCATAGTCTTATAGTAGTTGATAGGTGGCAGTGGGTATTAAAACTAGGTCCAACCTATGCTCTTATATAGCAAAGAGGCTTTGGTTTCAAGGTCCACCACTTGTCCAACCTTACTTCCATTAAAGAAATGAGGGGCTACGTAAACATTGGCAAGCAAGGTAGCAAAGTCCTAAGGTATTTCACCTTGGATATTGGGCATTATAACTAGGTCCACCACTTGTCCAAGCTATGCTCTGATATAGAAAGGGGATTTTTGTTTCAAGGTCCACCACGTGTTCAACCTTGAAAGACTCAAGGGATACTTGGACATTGGAAAGCATAGTCCTATAGTAGTTGATAGGTGGCAGTGGGTATTACAACTAGGTCCACCACTTGTCCAACCTATGCTCTCATATAGCAAAGAGGCTTTGGTTTCAAGGTCCACCACTTGTCCAACCTTGCTTCCATTAATATAGCAAGGAGGATTTGGTCTCAAGGTTCACCACTTGTCCAACCTATGCAAACCTTTTTCATGTTGTAGCATGATTTTTGGTTTGAAGAGTATTTTTCTATAACTATGGATTTAACAATGTAATCTTTTTACTTACAGGATGGACTTTGAATCTGGGGAGAAAGTACATATGATACTTGACAATGAAATCGTTGGTATTGGTTGTGTGTGTAGAACAGATCCAGATTCCACTTGTGGTGGTACAAAGATAGGGCTGGGAAATGTCTCCATACTAGTGGAGGAATGCTTGAAGGATGTGGTCCTACCTTTTCCTACAATGGATACTTCATCTCTCCAAGGCTCATTATGGAGTGCTGTTCGATGGTCAAAGCTTCTTTTGCAATCTTTTGTATTAAATGGGAACTTAATTGATCCACACGAAAGCTACAATGGTGATGAAGAACATGATCATTCTGATCCTCTAGTTACAGATGCAATACCTATGACAAGCCCAGAATTTGAAGCAATGATTCGAGAGTCTTGGAGAAATCAGAGGGTCCTTTTAAAAGATGACACAATGATGCAAACCATGAATGAAGGGACCATCTTATATGTATTTCCACATGATTATGTCAACTTTCAGGAACTTGGTCCTGATTGTGTGGGTGTGGGTATTGAAAGAGAAAATGCAAGCATTCATGATGTGGTTGAAGTGGGTAGCATCACTTTGCTAAAGTGGCCCATCAAGCAGACAACAATGTTGAATGGGAGCCCATTACAACGCTTTGTTCCTGTTGATGGCATGCATGCTACATATGAGGATGTATCCAACGATGGCAATGTTGGAAAAAAACTTGATGGGAGTAATGTTGTCCAGTTGTCAAGGAAGAGACGATACACTTTCATGAACAGGACTCAAAAATCAAAAGCAGCACCAGCTTCGACTTTTTACCTTTCAAACAAATCAATTCAAAGGGTATCATGCATTGATTGTTGTGCACAAAAATGCTGCCAATTTGCAGATCGTGATATGGTGACAAGGTTACGACAACAATTTTGGGGAGAGTCTCAAAAATCACGCACTAATTATGTTTATGATGTTCTTTCTATATGTTATCAGAAAGATGAGAAGTCACGATACCAATTCAGGCTAAATGGCTCTATTGTTTGTTGTAGAGCATGGTATGAGCTACATGGAATACCAAAGACATCATTTTATCGATACAAGGAGAACTTTGAAAATGGTGTGCGCCAATATGTACATGGGAACACATGTACATTGAGAAGGGGACTTCAACATACTAGTTTAGCAAGAGCACTACTAAACGAGTTTGTGGAAAATAACTCTGAGAAAATGCCACATAGAAGTAGAACACTGCTAGATGGCTCAAGAGAGACTCAATTGGTGATTCCATCAACATACAAACAAGTGGATATTTTATGTGAAATCAACACGACACTTGACCAAATGGGCTATGAGAAGAAGCTATCCCAATCTTCTTTTGGTAGAATTTGGAACAAAGAGTACCCACATGTCACTTTAACAAAGACGAGTGAGTTCTCTAAGTGCAATATTTGTAGCTCAATCAAGGCAAGGTTAGAAGCTAAACCTTCTCTTGAAGAGAGAGCTCTTCTCTTGAGGGAGAGAGAAGTTCACATGGCACAACAAAAGAGTTGCAGAAGCCTATATTATGCATGGCGCACGTATTCAGAAACTCAACCACAAAAATATGTATGCATAATCCATGATAAGATGGATCAAAAGAAGACTGCCATTCCTAGATTACGCATTGTTCCCAAGGGTGTGGATTCAGGATATAATCTGCAGGTGGCATTGATTGGCATGATCACTCATGGACATGGAGAAGGTCATTACGGACACTTTGTCTTGAATGGTTTGTGGCCAGCTGATCCAAATCTTACAATTGGCTCAATTGCTAATTGTTTACATAACCTCGAGAGGATAGATAAGCATCCTCTTGGTGATCTAGTAACAAATGGACTTCCAAGGAGCAATATTTCACTACTACATGCTTTGAACTCAAGGGATGCTTTGGACTACCATAACTTGAGTGATGGAAAAGAGCCCATTGTGCAGTCGTCAGAAATTGCAGAAGAGGAATTGGGGTCAACATTTCGCAGATTGCCAGAGAACTTGTTGCTACAATTGGATAATTGTGCAGGGGAAAACAAAAATCGATACTTATTTGCCTATTTGTCAATGCTTGTTGCAAGGGGTGTTTTCAAAACCATCCAGCTGGGATTTTTAATGGTTGGGCATACACATGAGGACATAGACGCCATGTTTAGTAGGTTTTCAGAGAAGTTGAGAGTTACACAAACCTATACTTTGCCACATTTGATGGATACATTACGAAACAGCTCATCTTCATCTCCAGCTCCATTTTTTCTCACAAAGATCCCTGATTTCAAGCAATATTGTGATGGCTATCTTTGTGATGGACAAGACATACTTGTTGGACATTCCAAACCGCTTCAGTTCAGGTTCTTTATGCAAGATGAGACACCAATGATGCAATATAAGGCACATGTAGGTGTATCAAGTTGGAGTGGAAGTATTCGCCTTTGGAAAACAGACACAGAAGGCAAGCCAATGTTACCACATGGAGATCCACCTCTAGTACAAATGGCGGAGTATGTCAAGGCCCACGAAGAAGTCATTTTGGGGCTAAAGAACTATATAAAATTTTGGAAAAATTTAGGGAATGGTTCAAGTATTCCGCGATATTATAGACCCGTGATAGATTATTGGAGTAAGGTAATTGAAGAGATTGGAAAAGCAATCATATCAGAGGGAGTCTTGTATGAAATGTTTTGGCCAAAAACTCAAGAATATTCTCATCTACAAAGCACTACAATGAATTTGCAACAAGGAGCAGAAAGATTCCTAGGCCTTGAAGAGTTGAATGATCATTTTTGTGGGCCTCAACGAGATAGGCCAAGGGAAGAGTTTGACCCTATGTCTGATGTGCACCAAGGTGACTTTCTTATGCTTGTTCCGAGTGACACAGAAATCTATCCAGTGTGGCTTGCAATGGCTTTATCTGACATTGATAATGAGCCTACATCACCAAACTACAGAAAACTCTTGATTCAATATTGGGCACCTTGCGCGAGAAAAAGTGGGATGACAGATACTCAAGCTTACAGTAATTGTTGGAAGGGTTATTGGGCTGTCAACTATAAGGACCCACAAGTGTGGGAAACTATAGATGCAATTGTTTGGTCCTGGAGACCCAACAAAGAAGGACCATTTTCTAGAATAAAGATTCCAGAAAGACATGCTCTAAAAGCCAAAGAAGGCCTCACTCGTGCACATCAGCCACACTTGGATCAAAGTTCAGATATGGTATCAAATGTGGAGTAGAATTATGTGGAGCTTCTATTGTGACTATACTAGTCAATTTGTAAACAAAATCTTTTTTGTATCTTCCTTTGTTTTATGTAATTTATAGTTATTATTCAAATCCATGTGTTGTACATCCTCTTGACTTTTGGTGTTTATCAACACCACAATCCTATGAGATTTTCACTTTATTTACTAGCCACACACCTCAATTTTTCCCACTTTAAGTGGAAAATTCCCAAATTACATGAATTCGGTCAATTTGGAGATTCCCATAATGTGAGATTTTTACCAAAATACCTAATATGGTCTTCATTGTAAAAGGAGTGATGTAGCTCCTCGTAAACATTTGTATATTCAATTAAATTTAAAATATAACGGTGGGTGTATATAGAGCTGTGGGTTTTTCCCTTGATCCCCCAAGGGTTTTTTCATCCACAGTTAGGGACCCTTATTTGAGCGGGGGTGTTGAGCTTATATGTGAAGCTACTCAATATATGGCTTCTCTATATATGGCACCCAGGTCCCCTCTATATATACATCATCTCATGTGTGTATTCTACACACTTTGGGGTTCTACTTCTGTGCTCTCTCCTTCTCTCTCAACAATAGCTTCACATGTAAGCTCAACAAATATCAGGATGAGTGTTCATGCCAACAAACTGAAGACATCCAATCAAGTTAGCATAAGGTTGTTTTGTGACAAGTTGACCGCCATTGTCAGAAGTATTCTTCGTAGAGCTCGCAAGACAAGGTGTGTTGGCTGAATGTGCAGATTCCATACCAAATTTTTGAATAGAATCTGCAATAAACTTTGACTGTCGAAGGAATAAAATACCTTTTGTACGGTTCCGTGGATTTGAATGCCAAGAAAAGAGTGAATCTCTCCAAGATCCAACATATCGAATGCAGAAGACAATAACTTTTTCACTTGCTGAAGAAATCCCAAATCATTGGAAACAAGGATGGTATCATCCACATAAAGAGCAAGAATCACAAAACTGCTACCTTGGCGTTTTATGTATAAGTTGGGGTCTGACGAGCAAGAGATGAATGCTTTAGAGGTGAGAAAAAGATCAAATTTTGTATACCAGGCTCGCGAAGCTTGTTTGAGACCATATAGTGCCTTCTGGAGTTCAGCAACAAGGTCTTCTTTACTTGGAATAACAAACCCTTCTGGTTGTTCCATATAAATTTCCTCTTCCAAGTCACCATTAAGAAAAGCAGTTTGCACATCCATTTGATGAGCTTCTAAATCAAATTGAACAGCAAATGCCAATAAAACTCGAACACTTGTAATGCGAACAACTGGTGAAAAAGTCTCTTGATAATCAACACCAGCTACTTGGGAGTAACCTTTTGCAACTAAACGCGCCTTGAACTTGTCAAAAGATCCATCTGCTTTTACTTTTTTCTTATACACCCACTTACATTTAATAGATGTACGACCAGGAGGTAATTCAGTTAGTATCCATGTACCTTTAGAGATAAGAGAATCGTACTCTGCTTCCATAGCCTCTTGCCATTGATCCTTTTGTGGTGAAGAGATAACTTCATCATAACTAACGGAATCTTCAGAAGTAGAAAAAGCATTATCAACAATATCGTCATCATAAACATGACATGAGCCATGTTCAAAATCAATAGGCAGATCAACAAAAATATCAATATCATCATTGGCAACATTTGGAATGGATGGTTGTGAAGAGGAAAGTTGCTCTATAGGAAGAGTTTCATCTTCTGAAAGAAATGGAAAAGCCTGAAGCAATGATTTAGTATCATCAGAATCATCCATGGACCATGAGCCTCCCATAAGCTGTTCGTTAAAAGTAGCATCACGATTCACAATTACTTTCTTGGAGGAAGGGTCATAGAATTTGTATCCTTTGGAAGTGTCAGAATATCCAATAAAAATAACTTTAAGACCAGGAGCATCAAGCTTTGTTCGTGTTTCTTTGGGAACATAAATATAAGCAATACATCCAAAGGTTCGAAAATTAGATACAGAAGGAATGTCACCTGTCCATGCTGTGATGGGTATCTTACCAGAGGGTGCAGTAGTAGGAAGATGATTCTGAATAAATGCTGCTGTCAAAGTAGCTTCAGCCCAGAAAACACGAGATAAGCCAGAATGAATCAGCATACATCTTACAGCATTGAGAATAGTGCGATTCTTTCATTCAGCAACACCATTCTATTGAGGGGAATATGGAATAGTGTGTTCATGATGAATTCCACTGTCAGCACAGTAACTCACAAACTCTCGAGAAACATATTCTCCTCCATTGTCACTACAAAGCTTCTTTAGGCGACGACCAGTTTGAAGTTCCGCAGCCTTGTGGAATTGTTTGAAAACAGATAAGGCTTCAGATTTTTGTCTATGTAGAAATACAGTCATATACCTTGAGAAATCATCAATGAAAGTAATGAAGTAGCGATATTGTGATCTCGAAGAAGGTAGAGGTCCACATATATCAGTATGAACAAGATCCAATATGTCATGAGAATGAGTTGTATTTTAAAGAGGAAAGGGTTTACGATTGTGTTTCCCAAGAGCACAAAATTCACAAATTCCCATATGGGGATGGGATCTAAGATCCATGCCATGAACGAGATCACGACATTGAAGATCAAGGAGTTTTGAGAAATCAGCATGAACAAAACAGTGATGCCATACTTTGCAATCATGATCACCTGGAGCAGTGACAATATTTGCTACAGCATCGTTGAGAGAGAGTTCAAACAAATTACCGTTTCGAGGAGCAGTGGCTATAGTCTGTCCATCTTTCTCAATTCGGCATTTGGTATGATCAAATCCAACAAACAGACCAAGATCAACAAGTCTAGCAACTGAAAGAAGATTACGTTGAAGATCTGGTACATGTAATACTCCTCGCAAAATTCGAGTGGAAGAAGATAAGGTACCAAGATATAAGTCTCCAATACCCTTTACTTGACAAGTAGTATCATCAGCAAGATAAACAACACGTTGAACTGGCAGTGGATGATAGTTATGGAGCCACTTAGACTGATATGTCATATTTCGTGTAGCACCAAAATCAACAATAAAAAGTGATCCATCACGTACATGAAGTATTCTTTCTGGAGCAACTGAACATAGGACGCGGCTTGTTTCTGGTACAATGTTGTTTCGATGTTCAGTAGCATATGCTCTATTCCGATCTGTGTCGAATCGGCGCTTATAGCGCACATGAGTGGGATGATCAGATCGTCCACAATATTCATAAGAAGAAGAAGAAGAGTCTCTAGATAAACGTGGTTGTTTTGTGGTAATATTGTGTTCTTCATCATATTGACATGCCCAACAATCATCTTCAGTATGGCCATTTCTGTTGCAGTAAGAACATTGCTTATTAGGAAATTTGAGACGAGAGAAAATATTACCGTGACGGCCACCTCTGCGGTTTCCTCGTTGAAATGGACGCCTTCGAGCATAAAAAGCACGTTCCATCTATTGTGACTCAGTCTCCTCTTGTGAAATCATAGCTGTATCGTGACCAACATTCCGACATTCTTGACGTTGAGAGTATTCAATTAAAGACATGCAAGCTTGGTCGAAATCAAGACCATCTTTATTAGAGAGAATAGTAACAATGTTATCATAAGAAGAGTCCTTCACCGTATCAAGGAGAAGTGTAATCATTTGCTTTTGTGGAACAGGATCACCGGCAGCAGCAAGTTGATTAATAATAGATTTGAAAGATTCAATATATCCCGTCATGGCAGTACCAAATTCATATTGTAACTTGTTAAGAAACCCTCTCAAATAAAGTATTTATGTAACAGATTTCTTCTGAAAGTTTGCAATAAGGTACTTCCATACGCCGTGGGAAGTAGGCAGTTCATACATATCAAGCAAAAGGGAATCAGTAAGAGTAGAAAGAATATACCGACGAGCTGCTTTATCACGTCTTTGCCAATCCGTATAGGCAACATTCCAATCTTCAAATATAGGTCCTTCAGTGATAAGAATGTTATCATTATCTGTATCAACAAGCTGAGGCGGACAAACACGATTTCCAAGAACAACATCGGAGAGTTCATCGCCTTCAAGAATTAACAACATCTTTGCTTTCCAGCCTGGAAATCCTTGACCTTGGAAAGGAGGAACAGAATGCTGGCCAGAAGAAAATCCGTTGACGAGAATATTCATAGCCATATCTTGTTGCAAGAAGACGTATAAGATAAGATCGCAGAATCTGCACACCATATATGGTGAAGGCCGCAATTGAGAATGAGAGGGATATGATTACTGCGTTCTGTCAACGATAAACGTAAGAAGGATGCTCAAGGAACATCCAAAGATGTGAGAGACGTCACCCAAAAAAAGGCACAGTAAAGGAGACGTTAATAATAAACGAGTCCTCAAAATAGAGTGGCGTGAGACGCAAGATTGACGGCCAAAATACAAATAGCAAAAAGCTAAATCTTCTCGAAAAAGCTAACGCCAAAATAATAAAAACGATTGCGGACTCTTCACGAAGAAGTAGGACGAAGAAAGCTGCGTCAAGCTCAATTGCAGTAAAAACAGCATAACTTTCTGCTGCGAACTCCGATTGACGCAAACCTAGAACTCAAATCGAAGAGCTCGAGGAGACGAACAAGTTTTGGATAAAAACTGTCATTGCACTTTTCCCATTTCTCCAAATTTTGAGCAGAATAGCAAGAAAAATTGAGATGAAGTTCAGGGTGTCATTAACAAGAAAACATAATCAACGATTAGGTTGATTAGAAATAAACACCACATAAAACACTAATCATATTCCTCTTAACACAAAACAACCACAGTTAACAAGAATCAACGCTCAAAAAATAAAATTTGTAACAATTTTGAATCTTACATGCGAATCGCATACACATACTGTTGTCACCATGAATTGAATTGACGCGTGATCATTACCGCTCTGATACCATGTTGAGATGTAGAGAGAAAGAGAGAGAGACGAGACAAGGGACACACCATATACGCTCCCAAAGACTGATTCATATTGAGGACAAGATACAAATATATAGGTGAGACCAAGTTCAGTAGAGTGATCCATATATATAGCTCCAACATGTGTGTACGAAAGAGTTCAGAACAGGTGATTATGTACTTGTTTATACCTTGAAACAACATGCTAATAAAATTAAAAACCAAGGGATGGGACCCTTTGTGATTAGTGACTTATCACAAAGTGGAGCTGTCAAGCTTGCTACATTAGCAGGGGAAGAAATGCCAAATTGGATTAGTGGGTGTCGATTAAAAAAGTATCATTTATCACTAACACAGGATATGCTTCAAAAAATCCATCAAGAAAAGCAACAGATGAAGGAGAAACAAAGGGTACGCGAAGAGGCCCAAGAAAAAGCAAAAGAACGCATTGCAAAAAGAAGGCTTCTACGACAACAACAACAACAATGTGGATCACCGTTGCAAATAAATGCTATTCGACTAACGAATTTTTGTGAAGAAACAGTGGAGCCAATAGAAGTCAAGGTGGGGAGCAATCACGTTGAATTGACGGCATTGCTTGATTATGGAGCTGAAGCAAATCTAATCTCTTACACATTATACAAACAGCTCAAGCCCAAAGGTCAACTACATCGTACTCCACAAGTTTTGGAAAGTAGTACATCACATTCGCTAAAAACATTGGGTTCGATTATATTGCATGTACAAGTACATCAATATATTTACCCACACAAGTTTTATGTGTTTGAGGATGAAAGCACACAACACCCCATGTTCTTGAGACAACCTTGGCAAAAAGAGTATAATGTGCAGATAGATTGGAATGCGGATGCTGTCAAAATTCAGCATGCACAAGAACAACGGGTGGTAGCCTTTGCTCAGCAACCTCGGATGAATCAGATGGCATCCATGCAATCACTGGATAAAGAACCAAAAGGATGGGTGCCACTAAAGAACAACACGATACCCATGGCGACCAACAAGGGAACTGCCACCCATGTTCACTACAAGCATAAAACAACACAGACCGCAATGCAAAGATCAAGGTTAGCAACACATGAAAAACAAGTATGGGTGCGGAAGGATAGAGGTGACATGGTAGACAAACCACAATACAACAGAAGAAGTCAACAGAAGCTCTAGTTCAACCAAAAACCAAGGAAATAAAATAGATATGGATCCCAAAGAGAATGCTCAGTAACAACTTAAATGCGACTCGCATTTGGGTCCCGAAACCAAAGCAACAGGAACTCCCTTCAGTACAAGCAACATCGGCATGCAGACATACACTACATATGAAACCGACAAACCAATCAATGTGGGTGCCAATCAGCAGCACAACAATGACAACCGTGGAAATAGCACTAAACCTACAAAGACCTCCAAAACAAAGCTACAAATGGAAAGCAAAAGAGACAAAGACTATGGACAATTCCGACACGACAATTCTCTTCAAGGAGACCACCATGGCCATATCAACAATAGCGACAAACCAAGCGACTTCTGCAAGAAAGACGATCAATCAGAGAGCGGTCGAATTACAACTGTTACTTGCAAAGAAAATCCGCCAACCAAATCAACAACAAACAGGAAACCTCAACGTCGAATGCCAATAAGCATTTTGCTTATTACCTCCTCTTGCACAACATTGATTTTTCCATGCATTGACCGCGTATGCATCATATAGGGCCACATTACACGGCCGAGCATTAGCACCATTTTTTAACCCATGCACGGCACATACTCCGAGGTGATACCTTGTCGTCTGGGAGGACTCCGACTAGGAGGGGAGGAGGCATTCTCAAATGTGGACCCAGACTACAAGAGGCTATTCATATTAGCGACGCTCACACAGCGACGCTAAAAAAAAACTTTCCCGGCGTCGCTATGAGCGTCGCAAATTTACAAAGAAATTTGCGACGCTCATAGCGACGCCGGCTGGGCTAAAAAAATAACAGAGCGCTCCCAAAACCTCAGATCTCAGATCTGAGTTTTTCGGCACCCTCAAGCAAGGAGCAAGTAACGCTCTCCCTCTCCCTCTCTCTCTCTCTCTCTCTCTCTCTCTCTCTCTCTCTCTCTCTCTCTCTCTCTCTCTCTTTTTCTTCTCCACACACACACAGACACGAGGAGAGGAAGGAGAGCCAGGTATGCTCCTTCCCTCTCCTCATTCTTATGTTCCCTTCCCCTCTTTCTCTCTCCCTCTCTCTCTCTCTCTCACACACACACATACACACACACACATAGTGTTTTTGAGAGAGAGAGAGAGAGAGAGAGAGAGAGAGAGAGAGTACAAACATAAACAAAAACGCACACACACATACATAAACAAAGAATGCACACACACATTGAGAGAGGAAAAGAGAGAGAGAGCATGCATAAACAAAAAACGCACACATTGAGAGAGGAAAAGAGAGAGAGAACATGCATAAACAAAAAACGCACATATTGAGAGAGGAAAAGAGAGAGAAAACATACGTACGATCCAAAAAAACGCACACACATTGAGAGAGAAAGAGAGAGAAACTAATTTAACGCCGTAGGAAACTAATTAAAATTAAAAGACCTAAAGATCTAGCCGACGAGGAGTTGAACTCAAGACCTATTATCCAAGAGGGAAATGGCATAATCAATCTATCATACTTGGCATGGGTGATAGAAAGGTTATACCATTTATCTCTTTTTATTGGCACACACATCCACACACGCGCACACACACAAGAAGAAGAGAGTTATAACGTCGTAGGAAACTATCCTAAAAGACGTTAAAGATTAGGTTAGATGTAGAAGTACGTTAAATTAGATTTATGTTTATTTAAGTTAAATTATATTAGATTTAGGTTTATTTTTAATTAGATTTACGTTTATTTACGCTAGATTTAGATTTACGTTATATTAGATTAGATTTAGGTCTCCATAGACTGCGATGCCTGCATGAAGCGGGTGAAGAAAGCCCTCAATGGAATATAGGGTATTGCTGCCTTCACTCATGGTGGGCTCCGTCGATCCAAAAGTACTGGTGAAATTTCTTCAGAAGATAGGGAAGAAGGTGGATCTTCAGGGCGGCAAGAGTCACTACATCCCTGACACAATGACCATCTAGACAACCTCTAGTCATTCAACAGCAACTTCAAAGTTAGTAACAAGAGCAAGAACGATCTAAAGGGCCAATTGCTGTCGTCAGATGTGGATGGAGATGAGGCAGCGTCACCGCCGGAAGTTAACTCTCACTTCTTTAGTGATGAGAATGCCAACTCTTGCCGAGTTATGTGAAAAATTATGTGTTAAATCAGTTTTAAGGTTCTTATAATCCCTGTTAGTTTAGTTCTTTGTTTTTAATATAACATAATTTACGTTAGTTTTTAGATTATGTTATATTAGATTAGACTTAGGTTTATTTAGGTTTACCCACACACACACACACACACACACAAGAAGAAGAGAGTTTTAACGTCGTAGGAAACTATCCCAAAAGACGTTAAAGATTAGGTTAGATGTAGACTTACATTAAATTAGATTTAGGTTTATTTTTAGTTAGATTTACGTTTATTTAGTTTTACGCTTATTTACATTAGATCGAGTCCACGCAAGAATTACTTACGGTTTAGGGTTTAGAGTTAGACGAACAGTGAAAAGATCTACTGTGAAAAGATGTTAAGATGCTGTGAAGTGCTACAGCTAGAGAAGAGGCAAAGGGGTTTTGTCCACTACATGCAGTATCATGTAGACGTGGGTCTGTAGATTTCTTGTACCCACAAATATAGGTATTGACCAATAAAGACAAGATTATAACCCGGTGGTTCTGATCTTCGTGCACCTCTAGACCGAGGTGTGCGAGGATTGGACATGACTAGAGAATGTGAGGTAAAGAGAGAGAGAGAGAGAGAGAGAGAGAGAGAGAGAGAGAGAGAGAGAGAGATAAGACGAAGAATGCCAATAGAATATTAAATTTGTTGTCCAGGTTATAAGATTTTTATCCTCATTATGAGTAGTGACGAGGATGTGGGACCGTCCAACCGAAACACCTATCTCTCAATGAGGGTCTTATGTCCTTGTAATCAATGCAAGCATGCTGTGCGATAGACAAGACGTGTTTCTTTGCAGCACGTTCGCGAATTTGGCGAGTTCGATCCATCTATTATAGATCGAGTTGTTGACAATTATAACTCGTCGGACTCTGACGCTGGCCAACAAGCAGCAATCTTGCAACCCAATAGACGTGTTCGCAGGCGCTTTGGTCAAGCAGCATATGTGAGGCCACAAGATGTAGCCTCTGACAGCTCGGGAGATGATCATGCAGAGAACATTCCCAATGAGGCAATGTTTGAGCCCGAGATTGATGAAATGATCGAGACGATCATGGATACAGAAGGCTTATCTATGATGATATGAAAAGTGAAGCCGATACGCCATTGTATAATGGAGCACGTATGTCTAGATTGAAAGCACTCCTAGTTCTTCTCAACATGCAGGCAAAGTTTGGATAGAGTGACACTAGCGTCATAGCGCTTTTCAGGTGATCTATTACAATTAGTTTACTTTAATAAAACTCTAAATGTATAATGATCTGATAGATTTTTACACGAGTGTATCGTATTTTTATGTTGTGTAGATTGCTTAAAGAGCACATACTACCAGCTGACAATGTGATGCCAGATTCCCGAGATGAAGCAAGAAAGATTTTGTGAAACTTGGGGATGGATTACAATTCTATCCACGCTTGTCCTAATGACTGCATTCTTTTCAGAGGGGAATACATAGACATGGAGAAGTGTCCGAAATGTGATTCCGAAAGATATCGAGTAGATCTCACGGGACAAAAATTACACAAACCTCGCATCAAGCATTTCTTCGAATGTAAGTCCATGGCCGCCCTAGCATCATGGCATGAGGAGAATAAATCTTCGGATGGTGTGCTACGAAATCCTGCAGATTGCGCAGCCTGGAAACATATAGATGGAACATGGTTGGATTTTGCCAGGGAAGCTCGAAATTTGTGCTTAGGCCTGGCTATGGATGGCATAAATCGATTTGGTCAAAGATCAACATCTTACAGTGTATGGCCCGTTGTCATCGTCAACTACAACATTCCCCCGTGGTTGACTACGAAGAAGGGGCACCTATGGCTAAGCTTGATTGTGCCAAGGCGATATAAAGTGGGGAATATGGATGTGTATCTTCGTCCACTATTGGAAGAGCTACAACAATTGTGGATTGGCATAGAGGTGGTGGATATGAGCCGACACACAGGACGACGGAATGCTTTGAACAGAGGCATTCTAATGTGGACCATGCATGACTATCCCGGGCTAACAGAATGCTCAGGTGATGTCTTGACACTCCTAACTAAGACACTGTAAATCTTGTTTTTTCCCATAGTTGATCTATTATCATGTGTATACATGCAGGGCTTCAAACAAGCGGATACAGAGCATGTGTCACATGTGGACATAGACTGAATGCACGTAGGGCGCCCTCACTGAAGAAGCAAATCTACGAAGGTCATCAAGCGTATCTTCCAGAGAATCATGTGTTACGCGACGGCTTTTTGGGAAGAGAGCCACCAAGGATGTCAGCACAAGCATGGTTAGAGCAGAAGGAGATGTGCGATGACGGATTGCCTCCAGGGATGAAGAGACTATCTCTATGGTACGAGTTACCATACTGGCCCCGACTCATGATCAATCACTTGCTCGATCCAATGCACATATTCAAGAATGTGGGTAATCTACTATGGGACCATCTGACCGGCAAGAAAGATACTTTGGGAGCCAGAGTTGACCTTAGAAATGTGGATCGTATGGAGCAATATTGGCCGCAAACAGCGTCTGATGGATCGATAAAACTCCCTAAAGCACCAGGGATTTTCACAGGAGCCCAAGAACGCAAAGTAAAAGAGACCATTCGATCTTTGCAGACCCCCACTGACGTAATGCACTCGCTCCGAGCGTGTTTTACTAAAGAAGGAAAGCTTACCGTTTTGAAGTCACACGATTGGCATAAAATGTGTCAGGTACGTTCATAGTGGACTTTAATATCATTGCATAAAATGTGGACTTTAATATCATTGCTGCACATACTTTACAGTTTATTTTACCGGTTGCCATTGAGGGATGTTTGTCTCTCGACATCCGTAACACAATCTACAAACTTGCAAAGCTGGTGCAATGGATCTCACAAAAGGAGATCAACGTAGACTCCATACCATTCGCCAAACTAAATGCAGTGGAGCTTGTGTGCATGTTTGAGAAACATTTTCCTACTACCATGCTAACCATTCAGGTGCATCTTCTTGTTCACATAGTTGATGAGGTGGAAATAGCTGGCACAGCTCATTCCAGATGGATGTTCTTCTTAGAACGTTTCATGAAAAAGCTTAAGGGATATGTGCGTCAAAAGGCATGTCCGGAGGGTAGCATGGCAGAAGGTTGGTTGGTATCAGAGTCCCTAGTGTACATTGGAGAGTGGCTAGACGGATTTGATAAAGCCCGGGACACGCTATGGCGAACCATAGATGATGAGCGCATATCTGGGATTGTCATGTGGAATCTCGGTGTTGAGAAGAAGATGACGGAAGATCTAGAGGCTAAAATCAATCGGTTTTGCATGCTTCACAATCGAGGGATGCAAAAGTGGATTTCACAATATGAGGATGCAAAGCAAGAGCGACAAAGGGCACGAATCGAGTGGAGACGGGGAAGACGACCACCGATGCACTATCGGACGGGTCTGGAGAGCCTACCAACCTTCATGAGCTTAAGATGGTTGCACAACCAATTGAAAAGCGCACAACAATGCGGTGACGAAGTGACTGAGGAAGAGTGGGAGTACTCTCGGGGTTGCGCAACCAAGGTAAGTTTGCAATGTACGACTAGCAAGTGACTTTATTTATAAACGTTTGAACGGCCACTCATAATCATTGTTCGTTGTAGTATAAGTCATACACAGCAGCATGGTGTAAAGGTCGACATTTTAGGGTGGAACGAATCGACAAAAAGCATTTTACTCAAGATTGTGGAATCATGGCAAAATTTGAACAGTCTAGTCGACGACGTTCCTCTGATGCAGATCCTGTGGTGGCGGAACTCACTTACTTCGGCACGCTGCAAGAGATTTTGAGGATCGATTATAGAGGATTTTTGTCGACTTGTTCGACGTGCAATGGTTCAAGATAATCATGGAGGGTCGCAACGCTACTGTGCGTAGAGGAGAGTCTGGTTTTCTTGAGGTGGATTCTACTAAGAAATGGACTGACCTAAGAGACACTTTCATACTACCCGAGCATTGTGAACAAGTAAGTATGTAAATAGTTAACATCCCCCTTTTACAAGTTATGTGCTTGAAAGCTCTCATGTAAGTTATGTGGCTCTGGCAGGTAATATTTCATCCTACAAAGTCTACATCAAACTAGTGGTACGTCATAGAGGTAGCCCCTCGTAGTGCAAGGACGTATTAAGGCTACCATGTGCCAATCACAACGGCATCAATGGAGGAGATCAGAGAAGATGCTCAATCAGAAGCCGCTGCGGTGGTGCCAGACGAGCATCAAGATGCTACTACTCTATATGGGGTGCATGCAGAGGAGCTACAAAATGAAACAGAGGATATGTGTTTAAACGGAGAGCTCTATATAGATATAGGAAGTTATGCTGAGTTATGCGAGGATGAGAGAGAGATCTCTTAAAGCCACAAATATTGTATTTGAACAATTTTGCTCCGTGTTGTAAAAGCTCTGGCTCTCTAAGTACCTTCCATGGTGTATAACGCTCTTTTCTACTCGCGCTCACATCTTTTGATTGAAAATTCTGAGTTTTCGACTTTCCTCTTCTATCACTCAATTCATTGCGTCATTGTATTTATATGCGTCATTACGTCATTGTATTTAATGGTCTTTGCGTCATTGTCTACTCTATTCATTCAATGTTAAGTTTAAATATTCGTGTGTTTAATGCACGTATGGATGATGAGGAGTTTCTTTCTTCTTTGTCACCGCAGCAGAGACAGTGCTACGTGGAGCGTCATCGCTCTGGCGCATCATCGCCCGTTCCTACTCCATCCGCATCTCCCTCTCTTTCGGAGTTTTCGGCGCGCTCCGAAGCTTCGGCGTCGACAAGACGAGCTTCACACTAGTCTAGAGACCGGCGCTCTAGTGGTGGCGGTGGCGGTTGTTGTGGGGATTCCGGCACCGATGCCTCCACACCGCCTCGTGTTCGACGAGGCTCTTTACCCTCCCCTTCTTTGCCCGCCCCCACACCAGCCACAGCATCGCCATCTACGCCAGGTTTTGCACGGCTGACTGTTCCTAGCAGCTACACACCTCTACCTACTCCGCCAGGAGCCACCCCACTCGACACTCCTCGCTTCGGGGCCTAGACGCCGGTGGAGACACCTGACGTCCGTACCCCCATCGGCACGCCGCTAGAGACCCCTGTCGGGACACCCAGGTTTTCGCGTCACCGGTCAAAGGGCTTGTCTTACTCCGTCGACTTCAGCGGCGGCATCATCATGGATGATGACGGCAAGAAGGTGATCTCGCGCATGCATGGTCTTTGCTCTCAGCTGTTTAGACACTACATACTAAACAAATGGAGTGAAGTACCAAGTGATTTAAAAAATAGAGTCATCAGCATACTTCATGATGAGTTTCCCGTTCCAACACGGGATCAACGCTTCAATGAAGACCTGATGAAGATTCGAATGCGCGAATACTGCAAACACAAGCGATTCGAAGTGCAAAAAGCAATCAAGAATGGGTGGAACATGCCAGATTGACTGGCCAAAGAAGATTGGAAGAATGCGAAGAAAGCAGCCCGCGAGAATCCCGACAAGTAGAAGCAACAAAAGGATGCAGCCAGAGCGCGAGTAGAGGCAGGAAGCTCGCACCACTTGGGGAGCGGTGGATGGGCATCATTTGAGGCCAATTTTGTAAGTGTTTTCGCATTGCTCTTTATGTTCGATAGTTTAGGGTTTATGAGTTTTTTAATTCTAACATAATGAAATCTTTGTATGTTTTGACAGTGGTTGATGACAGGACGTGATCCCACACCGTACGAGCGTGAGTACGCAGGCAGGAAGGGCTTAAACGCCCTGATGGACATTCTCAGTTCTCGCGGCGGCATGGTTAGTATTAGGGTTTACTCTTTTCTATTTTTTGTATTGTTTTATAAATGTCGTTATATGTTTATACTTACTGAAAGCTGTCTTATTGTCTTTTTTTGCAGAATCAGACAGATACGCCGCTTGGACGCGATGAGACGTCTAACTAGACGACGTCAGTTTAGCCATAGCTAGATAGCATTAGTTTAGGGTTTCTCATAGCTTATGTATCATGAGACGGATTTTATACGTCTTTTTGAACCATGTATATTATTACATTTGTCACCGCAGTTCCTTTTGCCAATCAATTCTTTATGCCTATGATGTTGTACAATTGTCATTATTACATTTTCCAATCAATTCATTTTGCCTATGATGTGTACAATTGTCAATTTTCCAAACAATGCGTCTTGTGGGTGACTATTTTGGGTCTATTATCTACCCTTGCATTTTTTTAAAAAAGTGAATCAAGTACAATATGGTTGATGGGTGGTAGGGCATTCAATGCCCTGTCACCAAAAAAAAATTCTCTCGGGCGTCGCTATTTATGGCTCTGTAGCGTCGCTATGAGCGTCGCTATAGTCTTCTGTGTAAACGTCGCTATAACCGTCGCTATGACCGTCGCTATATAGAGACGCTCATAGCGACGCTTATAGCGACGCTCTCGTAGCGACGCTCGTAGCGACGCCGGGGGTTATAAAAACCTAGTGTATTTCCGTCGCTAACAGCGTCACAAGAGCACACAACCTCTTGTAGTGCCAATGGTAAAAAGAGCAAAAAAGGGCATGTTTTTTGACTATTTTAGAGGGTTTCGTTTCATTGCGAAATTTTCTGGATTAACCTAAGTACATATTCCCTTATACAGCACGAGTCTACAAGTATATGGGGCCAAACACCAAATCAAGCCCCTAGGTGTGTGTAAATATGTGAAAATAGCCATTTCTCGGGCAAAATATTGGTAGAACGGAGAAATCCGGCCATAAAAATTTCATGTGAGTTTATATAGTGTTTTGCAGTGATTCTTTTAAGTTATTATGATTTTTGGGTATTTTCTAGGTTTGATTTGTTAATTTCTTTTCAATTTTACTAATTATCGGCAAAAAAACTTCAAAAATACAAAAAGCAGGTGAAAACCGATCGTAATGAAAAAAAATAATAATGGGGATAATCAATGACTATAGGACAACCTATGGTACAATGGGGGTGCAATTATGTGAATGGAGCAGAAAGCGTGTTTTGGCCAGATTTTGACCGAAACGTCAAATTTCTCGAAAACTGAGAAAATGGAGTCCAAATCAAGAATTTTTTGAGCCTAAACTGCATCTCGCAAGAAGTTGGGAGCACATGTCAAATTTCATGGAAAGTGGTTGAGGGACCCCCATTATAAGATTTTTTCACTTAATTTAAAGCTCATTTCTACTATTGCCTTCTTGAGAGAGAGCTCTTGCCACCTGGAGCGAACCGGACTTCCAACGGCTTCTACGATGTGCACGACCATCCGACACGCTCCAGACATGAGAGGTAGGCTCACCACCTTGAGCTTTTCGCGTATGTTTGATGTTTTGTCGCGAAAACTAGCGTAGGGTTCACACGGGAAGCGAGCAGTAGAGACCTACAGGTAGAAGTGGCCACCTAACGGCTAACCCAAAAGCAATGAAACTTCATTGGCTGCTTACCCTAGCATAGGAGACTACTCTTGGATTCCCAAAGACGGTGGAAAACCATCACGAAAAACCCTACCTTCTAGAGCCCTACAAGAGGCCACCAAATGATAAATCGGTGGAAAGGCGCCCAAATGCTACCAAAACTCATGGGTAGGAGCATCTCGACATGCTCTTCAAGTCTATATAGCCCACATGGCCATGAGGCGATCCGAAGAGACACTAAACTTCAGAAACGGCATCATACACACAAAGCATCAAATAGCTCTCACGGCCAAACCGCATGTCCGTTTACCACCAAACTTCACGAGCGGCTTTCTTAAACCATCAACAACCAAGTCATATGGTGGTAGACCACCACAATTCATCGACGACATATAAACTCAACCACGGGCACTTGCAGAGCGACAAATTGCCAAACCGAGCTCTGGTGAAGCCAAAGTCAACAAAAACCATATGGCAAGGATCCCCAAGGGACCGTGAAGCTATGGAGACTAACATCAAGAAATTTCGTTGCCGAAAAGCACTCCAAGAGTCAGAAAACGGCTCAGAGGCTCTGAAAGCCAAATAGGGAGTTTCTTTCTATCTATTTGATTTTTTTGTTGAAATAGGGCTTAAAAGGGACTCAGGGGGACTCAGGGCAGCAGGCACCAGTAGAACTTCCCACATAAATTTTATCAGGAGACATCCTTCACGTAGGATGTCTCAAGGCCATATCTGGGCACCAAACTCAACATCTCATATCATACACAGCTTCTAAATAGCCTGTACATGCTAGCTACCAAGTTTCATCACATTTGGACAAAAAATGACCTCATATGCATCAAAATACGCAAACTCAGAGCATAGAGGCAATAATGGGTCATAGACCTACCAAAACTAGTCCAAATCACATGAAACTTGCACAATATACTCATGAGCACATTGCCAATCTAACTGTGGGGTCAGATGTGAAAATTGATGAAATAGACATCCTACGCGTAGGATGTCTAAATGATCAATTTGGCCCCCAGATGGTATTTTTGAGCTCCAAATCTCTTTATATCACGTTCCTAAGCTCATATATCAATTTTCAAGCCATTCCCATCACATTTGGCCCCAACACCTCCAAGATGCACTTTTTGAGCCTAAAAATACTACACATGCTCTTAAACAACACCAATGCTTATCCAAATCAAAATCCAAGAGCAAGGCCATGTTCCACATGCAAAGGGATACCCTCAGAACCAACTTCAAGTCATTTTGATGAAATAGACATCCTACGTGTAGGATGTCTCCAGTGTGATTTTGACCTACTGTGCAAGACCTGACTTCATGGGAGCCATTAACATGGTATAAGAAACCTGTCTATCAACTTTCAACCCATTTGAATATCATTTGCCACCTGTTGAGGACATCCTACCCAATTTGTGAGCCAAAATCCTAAATCTGCCCAGAATTGCACTTTTTGATGCTTAAGCCCAAATCCAGCCCAAATCCAATTACATAGCCATGTTGCACACGTCAAGGGCCAACAGCCTGCCAAGTTTCACCAAAAATAGACAAGTTAGACATCCTACGCGTAGGATGTCTTCAAGATAATTTTTTGGCCAGAAAGCTACTGTGAGCACATGCAGAGCTCTCCTAGTTCCTTTTAAGTTTTATTTTCAATTTTCAAGTCATTTGGGTAGTTAGAACTCAGTTTATCAGCTAATATAGAAAAAAACACTAACTTCGGACTAATGAGTGCAACAGGATCCATGGAAGCCGCAAAATCACCTGCAAAGAAGAAGAGGATGACTATAAAAGACAACTTAGAAGAAGTGGAGCCATTTGTGATCCCAGAAGGAACTCTGAAGCCCACAAGCACATGGATTCAGAATGATTTGCTAGAGTCCAATGATTTGAGAATCTACCAAGGAGTATTCAAAGATCCTGAAGGAAATGCAGTGGAGCTACCCATGATACCTCGGGAGCTCAATGAATTTGTCAGAAGCAAGATGGGGGATTACTTGGAAAAGCTGGACCTCCACAACTACTTTGAAGCTTTGCCAGCAGGAATTGACATCAAAAGAGTATGGGAATTTATAGCCACAATCAAGGAAGACAAAGTGGCCCGAGTCACCGATCTGCAAGGCAAGCCAGATACCATGATTGTCATCACAGAGAGGGTGGTGGCAACTGCACTTGACATCTCAAACAAAGCAGATAGTGTGACAAAGAGGCGAGATGAAGTCATGGTCTACTCAGAAAAGAAGAACAACTACACATTTGAAGATATTGCAAACCCAAAAGTGGCTATCATGAGCCAACTCTACAACCAATACTTCCACATGTGTACAAAGTGTCCACAGAAGTACAAAATGCCACCTTGGGCCATTGCTACCACCTTCACCTGGGCAATGCAAAAAAGGCAAGCCAGAAGTGATAAATTATGCTGTTTACATCCATGCCAACCTGGTGAAGATGGGGAACAAAAATCCCACCTATATTGTACCTGGTGAGCTGATAACAAAAGTGGTCTATGGAGCATTGCATGCCAAAGGAAACTGGCATGAACCTCCCTCACAGAATGATTGGCTAAAGCTAAAGGAAGATAAAGAAGAAGAACCTCCCAAAGCACCCAAGGTAGCCACATGTTTGAAGCGTCGGTTAGAGACCGTGCTAGAAGAGACGCCAGAGTCGAAGAAAGGAAAGAAAAAAATTCTAAAAGTTCCCATCAAAGAAACCAAGTCACAGAAAGCGGTGCGGCTAGAAAGACTCATGGAAAGCTTCAGAGCCGAGAGAGCACTGGAAGGAGATTTAAGTGAGTTGTGGAAGCCATACCTTGAAGCCATGTCGGGATCATCACGAAGGGTTCACTGGGATCGATTCAAAGACTATATCAAAAACTTTGAGATCCTAGATTCTACGACAGATAATATCCCATTTACAGAAGAAGAAGTGGATGAAGTGAGACGGCAACTGCTAGAAGAGCAGGAAGGCCAAGAAAGAGAGAGAAAGACCAAGGCGCTGGATCGAGATTTCAAGAAGAAGCCACCAACTCCACCGTCAAGCCAGGAATCCAGCCCACCCCCATCACCACCTCCTCTTAGCCCTCCACAAACCCAACAAAAAGAAAAGCCGGATAGATCGTATGAACAAGAAGATTCCAAGCAAGAGAAGACCAAAGAGGAAGAGCAGAAAGAAGAAGCTAAACCAAAAGATGAGGAGCTAGATCCAAAGGAAAGAAATTTCACAATATTTCTTGATCTACTAGCTGCGGGGTACTCTCGAGAAGAGGCAGCTACCATAGCCTTCGAGTTGACAAGAACAAGGCCCACGAAACAGATGCAGAGCCTTCGATTAGTAGAATTGAAAGAGATGGCCACCAATACAGTGGACCTACAGCCACCGACCAATGATTGGGATGTGGTAATGAAAAATCTAACCAGACTCAGGGCAAGATCAATGGCCACTGAGAGTGAGATTGATACTCTCAAAACAAATGAAGTGCATAGCAAGGCTGAAGTGGATTTACTGCAAAAACAGGGCCAAGAAAACATAGAGAAACAAAAAAAGCTGCAATCCAGTTTGGACACGGCATTACAAAGATTCCAAGAGATGGAAAAGAGAATCAAGCAGCAGAACACAAACTTCAAAGAGTAGAGGAAGAATACAAGAAAATCAGCAAGTCATTGACAGATGCAGAGAGAGAAAGGGACAACCTGACTCTACAACTTGTTGAAGAGTCCAAAGAGGTGGAAACCTTGAGGAATGCCAAGGAAAATGCCGAGATAGAACAAGAGGCAATCCAAGATGAGTTAATAGAGTTAAAAGATCAGATTAAAGTAAAAGATCAGACCATCCAAAGGCTAAGGGTATCTCCGGCTAGAGTTAGAGCTACTAGCTTGACTGGCATAACTTCAGAGACTGATTTGTATGAAGAACAAATGAAGGAACTCCAAAAGGAGTTGACATTTGAGAAAAGTCAAAGACTGATGGTGGCTGAGGAGTCTCTTGTAATGCAAAACTATCTGGAAGAAGAGAACAAAGCCATGCAAAATGAGCTAGAATCCATGAAGAAGAAGATGGACGAAGAATTTCAGATATGGCAAACAGAAAGTGAAGACATCAAGAGAAAGCTTGAGGAGGCGGAAAAAATCAATGCAGATCTGAACGACCTCCTAGTGAATATGGGATATCAAGCAAAAGAAGCAAAGAAGGCATTTCAACAGCAGATAGATGAGCTGAAAGGACAGCAACAAACTGAAGAGCAACAGTTTAGCACCAGACCAGCTACAATGGAGGGGATTGACATAGAAAATGTGTTAGATCTAGTGGACACCACCATGCAAGAGGAAATCCTGGTGGGACCCTCTCAAGAACCCCAGGATCTGACACAAGAAGAAGAAGAAAAGCTGGAGAAGGCCATAGAAGTGGCAGTAAAAGACACAGCCAAAGAAGCATTGGAGTGGGAGCAGAGAGTGTTTAAATCAGTGACCATTCAGAAGATAGATGCCAATGTCATTCGGAGTGAATGGCTACAACCTTCTCTCCCATATCCGCTTCTAAAGTATGAGACTGCTACTATCAACAAACGGATAAAAGAAGAGCCAACAGTGCCATTGTACAAAGCAGATATCTCCAAACCTAAACGAGTCAAGCTGATAGTGGATTCTCAACCTAGGTGGAGAAAGGCATGGCTCACAAAATATTCGCAATATCTAATTCATCTAGTAGAGTTGCCCAAAAGAATCAGAGACAACCTCAGTTTTTTCCCTCTACCAAGGATGAGGACATGGAAAGCCCAAGAGATATTGCTGAGAAGCCAACCCACTTGGCTCAATTACACGAAGTTTCCAGGCTTGAAGGCAGGTGAGAGAATGAGTGAGCAATACATGGTGAAAACCCTAACGGGCGCCATCAAATTGGTCACTGGCTCGCCTGACCTATCTTGCATCATGCTGAAAAAAATATGTAAAACCCTTATGGCGGTCTTTGAAACCTTCAAACCTGGACAGGCGATAAGCAGTATCTTTTTCTTCCAAGATACATACAGATGTGCCTACGATATGTCTGCTCAGCCTTCTCACGAGGTGATACATGCACTATATCAGAGGATTATGTTTTTTCCTTCTTATCACCTCCAGGCCTTCGAAGAAGCCTTCTGCACCAGCTTCTTCACCATCAACACAGATATATTTGGCCCGACGTTACTCTCCCAGCATGCGCGATATGAGTCCCTTCTAAAGATGCACGAAAGCCTACATTAAAGAAGCATCTCAACTTCCATGTCGGGGACGACATGAACTAGGAGGGGGGGGGGTGTTAGAAGCTGGACACACCCTACGGAGAATGATTGCTCGGCGGAATATTATTTTTTGTAATTATTCTTAATATGAGAAAAACCGACATTTCACCTTTGTAAATAGTGGGGCTTGCAGAAGCTTCCAGATTGTATCCCATTTTTTACATTTAGATTGAGTAGATGGTTAAATTGGAACGTTAGGGTTTGAGATTGTAAGGTATTTTTACCACTTTTGACCTTAATGAAAAAAACCTTTGTCATTTTTAAAAAGTTCTGTCTGTGTGAGTGAGCGTACTCTGTACGAGAGAGAGTGAGAGTTTCATCTTGATGCTACGCATGCATCGGTGGTTGGAATTGAGTGCGGAGAAGTGCAGCGTGTTGCCTTCGACAAGAGCTACGCGTCGATAACTACATTGTGGGTGTACGGTCTGGTTTTGCGAACTCGATCCACAAGCTACATCTGGTGATTCGATGAGCATACATTGTCAATTTTCACATTTCAGCATATCCACGCGTTCGCATCGAGTAGAGCTACACATTAGGCACTTTAGTTTTCGGAAACGACCACCTGCAAATTTCGACTAGACATCCTACGTGATTTTGCACCTGGTGGTTAGGGTTGGGATTTTGGTTCATGGACCTTAGGGAGAGCGACCTATTGGTGTTAATAGGGTCTCCTTCAAGTTCTGTGGCGTTTCGAGAACTTTTGATGGGTATTTGGCTCTTGAAAGCGTTGTAGGAAATATCCTCTTAAGCACTCCTGAAGGCTGTGGCTTAGACATTGGGTAAAGACCTCTGTAGGAAATAGTCGAGAGTCGGTCCAGTGTAGATTGAAACCCTATGCTTGCTTCCACGCGCCTGCGGGTTGAGCTTTGTCCTTAGTTGACAAATCTTGTTAGGTGAGTTCTCGCTGTGCTGACGTCCGTCACGGTGTATCCACCAACAAGGTAGAACACCTTAATGTATTCGAGGATGCTCTACTTTTGGTAAGGCAAGTAAATGGAGTATAGACATGCAAGAATCCTAGCTTGCGGACTCATTTAAGTGGTGTAAAAACCTTGTTGGGTAAGTTTGAGGAAGTTCAAATATACCATATCCAGGGCTCAAAACCATGAAGAAGATTCTCTAGCAAGTGAAAGACTGCAGGAAGTGGTGGTTGGGGCTATTAAACTAAAGCTCCCTCTATTTTAGGGTAGTGATGCCTTACTTGATATCATGCATTTTTTGGAAACAAGGGAATCTCCATCAGATTTAACAAAGGGACAGAAGCAATGGTTGACGGGGAAGGCCACAAGGTATCGGCTCATCAATGATGGTTTGTGCTGTAAGGATAAGGACCAAATACTCAGGAAGGTCCCTCTCTCTCATGAAATCAAGGGAGTAATTGCTAGCTGTCATGATGGGATCTGTGGTGGTCACTTTGCCATAGACATAACAAGTAGGAAAATCTTGTAGGCTGGGTTCATATAGCCTAGCCTCAACCGGGATGTACACCACTGGTGCAAGACGTGCAAGTGGTGCCAAAAGGCAGACACTAGGTCACTTATGCTTGAACCACAGACACCTATTATTTCATATGGACCATTTGAAAAGTGGGGTATCGATGCCATATGACCATTTCCTAGGGCCATTACTAGAATCACAGCAGTAGAGGTAACTAAGTTCATCTACGAGCACATATGTTGTAGGTTTGGCACACCATTAGAGGTCATCTCTAATAGAGGGTCAGGTTTCGGAGCAGACTTGGTAGAAGAATTAATGCAGACTTGGTAGAACCCTCAATGTAATGGCCTAGTTGAAAAGGTGAATGGAATGGTTTCTAAAATTATTACCAAACAGGTATACAATCATCCAGGAGACTGGGACAAGTACATACTACCAGCTTTGTGGGCCTACAGAACCTCATTCTATACATATTTGGGATTCACACCGTATCATCTGGTATTTGTTAAGAAAGAAATCTTGCCCATTGAAGTGCAACTACAAAGTCTCAGAGTAATGGCAAGTGAACTTCAACGACCTAACCTGCATTTGAGAGATCACATCATCGACTTGGAAAGACTACAGCTATAAAGAAAAGAAGCAATAAATTATTATGCGGCACAATCAAAGCACAGACGTCTTAGCTTCAACCAGCATCTACGGAAAAAATAATTGAAGAAAGGAATGCTGGTGCTCCGCTATGACAATCTCTTCGACACGCGCAAAGATAAGAAACTCCTACTCTGATGGGAAGGCCCTTTCATCGTCAAGAAAAAGTATGCCAATGGAAGCTACCAACTTATGGAAGCTAATGGAAAACTTCATAAAACCAGGGTTAATGGTTGGCAGCTCAAGCCTTATTTCCTTCGATTTGACCAGACTCCACCTATCGACATTCCAGATGAGGATACACCATCAACCACTACCTCCGACGATAGTGATCAAGAAAATGAGTTAGAGGCATGAATTCCCCTAACCTAAGGGGGAGGGATAATCATGCCGGGTTGTCCGCACTGCACTCTATCCCGGTCAGAGAGCTGAAATTATAGGGAACGAATGGCGGACAACGTTTTTTTCTTTGAAATCTCCCTATTTCATCATAATCCGCACTCCCTCTCTTATTTTCCCCTCCCTTTCCTTTGCCACACACACCCCTCTCTCTCCTTTCCCCCTTATCTTTTTTCTTTCCCACCAGCGGGCCGAGCCCGACCCCCCCCCCCCATCTCTTCCCTCTTCCACTACATTCGTTCCCCCGCCCCCCTTACTCTCTCTCTCTCTCTTTCCTTTCTCGCCCTTGATTGATCTCTCGATTGTGTGTGGGAACATCTCCACATTGTGAGCAATAATATTTCACCCTTCCTTTCTCTCATACCCCACCAATGACTCCATTTAATTTCCCCCCCTTCCTCGTTCAAAAACGGCGAAAGCAGCCCTATACCCCCCCCCCCCTTGCACGTCTCCTCGGACAAGCCCGTAGGCGCATGTTACAGGGTCTCTCTCTATCTCCCATAACCCACACTCGCCCGCTCCCTCCCTCACCACCTCACACACACAATGTTATCGTGCAAATTACAAGGAAAAGAAGTGCCTCTATAGCTCTGCACGAGTCACACCATTGGAAAGAAACCCTATACGACGGTAGAATACACCAAAGTCGAACACCTATGAAGATGGGCGAGAAACAGCTCTAACTCAAACCATGGCTAAAGATTTAGAAAACTGAGACCATAAGGACAAAGCTTGTGTCCTAAGGATCTCCACAGAGCATCCATATGCTTGATTCTGATAACCGACAAGAGAGTTACAAGCTTTGGAAGATGGAAGGTCTCTCAAAAGATCCAAAAAACAAGTCTTTGTAAGTAAAAAAGGATGTGCAAGAAAATGCAGCTAAAATAATGGGGGAATTTTCCACTTTATTGAAGTGGAGTCTTCTTCCTTTTGTCAGGCGTCATCTTTCTCTCTCATTTTCCCATTTAATTGGGCTATTTTTTGTCTTTTTTGGGAAAGAAAAGCTCCATGCCGGTGATTTTGACCAAGGGGGAGGTGGGGAAAGTGTCCAAGGGAACAAAATTTAATTCCAGGTGCCTGGCCAGGCTGGTGGGAACTCAACATGGCGCCCCTAGCTCCTCAAAACGCCCACGAGCCTTTGAGTGCATTCCTTCACCATTTGGTAAAACATAGACTAGTCCTCCTTTACTATATATACCCTCCACTTTCCCCTCAACCCCCCACATGTGGGTTTAGTCCATTGCCACATGGCATGCTCTCTCCAACTTCCCCATGTCCAAACCTGAAATTTTTGTTTTGCCCCCAAACTGAGCCATTTTCTCGGAGGCGTAGCGGGTGACCTCGACTACCAAATATAGCACCATAAAGCACGGCTTGGAGCTTATTACCCCAGCTAACTCCATAAATTTCTAAACATGCCATTGCTAAAAATCATCAAGTCAGGCCACTTGCTATCTTTCCACATGCATCCGCTGCCACTTTTTAAGTGGAAAACCATCCACTTCGAGTGCGTGTGACTCATGATGTCGGAGTCCGATTTGCAAGCTATCAAGCACGGCTAGGAATGCTCATTAAAAACTATTTTTTGGAATCTTGACCAACCCAAAAATCAACCAACAGCTTGACCAAAACCAAGCCTTTGTACAGGGTTTTTTACGCGGACACTTTCAAAGCTTGAAGCACTATGTACATATATATACATGAGGGCGGTCAACAAGTTTTTTTGGCATCATTTATAGCCTTTGTACTCATCCAAAAAATGTGTCACATAACTTGTCAACTCCCCCTAGCTTGCTTGATCATTCATGACAAGCAGAGGTCCCCAGGGTGAACAATTGCTGCAGCTCGTTCCCAGAAACCTCATCCAGATTTTCTGGCACATTCACATTGTTTGTTTCCATTGATAGCATCTCACTATCACAATATTAATCAACCGTGCTAAATACTTCTTAAGTCTATAACCTTTAACACGATAGCTATGTAGTGTACCATCTAAATTAGCCAGCTGATATGTCCCATTATCAAACTTGTTTACAATGATAAAAGGACCCTCCCACTTGATCTGAAACTTCTTTTGGAAAGTGTGGTCCAATTTACTCATGTATCGCAAAACAATATCCCTTTTCTCAAATTCCTTATCTTTCATGCATTCATTAGCTCTTTTCTGGGCCTTTTTACATGTTTCTTGATAGTAATCCAAGGCCAAAAGCCTATCTAGCTGCACACATTGTAAATCCAACAACCTTTGTTGCCAAGCATCTTGTTGCTCTTCATCTTGCAATGACAAAAACTTGAGTGCAGGGATTTCCACTTTAATAGGCATCAAGGCTTCTTTTCCATAAACTAAGTGATATGGTGAGAATCCCGTGCTAGTTTATATTGCCGTTCTATATGCCCATAACGCACAAGGCAACTCTGAGTCCCAAGTGTTAAAGTCATTTTTGTCATAATCTTCACCAATTCTCCATTAAACCTCTCATTAAGTCCATTGCACTGTGGATAATAAGGGGTGATGTATTTATGCTCTATGCCAAGGTTTTGGCATAAGAAATCAAACATTTCACCTCTAAACCCTGGCCCTCTATCAGACAGTAACTCCAATGGCACCCCAAACTTGCAGCATATGTGCTCATACACAAATTTTCCCATCTCCTTCCTGGTATTTGTTTGACAGACTTGGCCTCTGCCCAACGTGATAAATAATCCACCGTTGTCAAAATATACACATCCTCTTACTTGTAGTGGGTAATGGCCCAATAGCATCGAGGCCCCATTTTTCAAACACCTCATTAGCCAGGATTGTCTTCCATAGCTCCGGTTTAAGAAACCTTTTTCCCATTTTTTGACAAGCCAAGCAAGATTTACACCAGTGATTGACATCCCGTTGAATACTAGGCCAAACATAGCCTTCTTGCAAAATCTCGTGAAGCATAATGTTCATAGAAAAATGACCTCCGCAAGACCCTTCATGGTTTTCTTCTAAAATTTTGTAAATCTCCTCCTTCCAAGGTACATGACGCAACACCAGATCACTTTCTTTCATGTAAAGCATATCACCAATCATTTTGTACTTCCTTGCTCTTCTCATAAAAGCATACCTTTTAGATAAGGAAAATCTTCAGGCAAGACACTCGTCAATAAGAAATCCACCTCTTTTGACAGCACCTCTCTTCCATGGTACAAAGGGGCATCTGCTTCCAACACAAACACACAAGTAATCATTGCTTGTGCGGCCTCATGCGCTTCTTCATTTTGAGTCCTTTCGACATGCTGCAAGCTCCATGCCTCAAACTTTTTTAGTAGCTTTTCACTTTGAAGCATAGATTCTTCAGTCTAGGATTCTTATTCTTCCATACTCCCAACACCTGCTTTACCACTAACAACACATCACCTTTGATTCCCAATTTTAGACAAATGTGTAACCCACCTTCAAGAGCCATATATTTCGCTTCATTATTACTCTTTGCATTGCGTTTTAACCCTTGCTTCCTCACAAGATTTCCCTGCGCATCATAAATAACCCCACCAGAAGTAGCATCATGACTTCTTCAATAAGAGCCATCAAAATGTAGTAGTGAAGCATTTGAAATAGCAGGGGTTTCCACTTTTTCCTTTTGGACCACCTCCTCTTTAACCAAAACATGAGTCTCTTTATAAGTGAGTAAGTCTGCCAAAGTAGCCCGAGTACTCTCTTCCACTAGAAAAGTGAATTGGAACTCTTGCATCTCAATAACCCATTTCATCACTGCCTTTGATATATTTGAGTTATTGGACAATTGAGGAAGCAATGAAAAACTGGTGAGAAAGGTGAATGGTTTCTGCAACAAGTAATGTCTAAACCATCTACATGCATAGACCATGCTAATCATTAACCAATTCAACCTCTGAGTACTCTCTTTCATGAGGAGTTTTCACCCTGCTAGCATAATAAGCAGGCTTCATATACTGAGACTCTTTCCCTCTTTGCAACAACATAGCCCCAATAGCATCTTCTCCAACTGACGGGTTAACATAAAACTCCTTGTCCCAATCAGGGGCTTGCATAATAGGTAAGGTGCTTAACACTTCTTTAACTTTGTCAAAAACATCCTCACAGTCATGTGTGCACTCCAAAGGATCATTTTTGACCACTTGCTGCAAAGGATACAACAGCTTTGACACCAAAGGTATGAAACAAGACAGATATTTGACTTTCTGAATGAATGTAGCCAGTTGCCTCGTATCTTTTGGGGATGAAAGTAATAGCAAATCTTCTACCTTCCCTGGATCTGCTTCAATTCCATTTTCAGAGATCATATGCCCAAGAAGCTTCACCCTTGGCTATGCCAAATGACAATTTTTAGGGTTTAACTGATCCCCGCATTCATCATACCTTGCAAAAGTCATCTCAAGCTTTTGAACATGCTCCTTGCGTGAGCTATACACACAAAAATCATCTATGAACCCTTTGAAAAACTTCCCAAGGAACGGGGTAAGAACCCAATCTACCTTTCTCTCAAAACCCCCAGGTCCGTTTGTCAACCCAAAGGGAAGTCAACAAAAGTAAAAACATCCCCATGGAGTGATAAAGCTAGTCTTCTTCTGATCTTCAAGAGCAAGGATGAGCTAAAAGTATCCTGAATAACCATCACAGACACTATACCTTTCAAAACCAGCCGTTGTATCCAAGAATTGATCGATGAAAGGCAACGGGTAAGGATCCTTCTTGGTCACTGCATTCAACGGCTTATAATCAACACAAACTCTCCAACACCCATCCTTCTTGGGAGTGACCACTACACGGCTAACCCACCAGTATTATCTACTAGAACAATAAACCCTACATTCAAAAGCTTATCCACTTCTTCTTTTAAAGCATTCGTTTGCTCCTTACCCATTCTTCTTAGTTTCTGTCTCACTGGCTTTGCTCCTTCTATCAACTCAATATTCACTAGGTCCCCAATAAAACCCCTTATTTCTTGATATGATGTAATGAAAACTTATCCAGCATCATCAAGTATTTTGCCCTTTCTTTTTGTGACAAATCTGTACTTAGCATACTTTGAACAAGTCCTTTCTTCATTGATAGCTCCTACTTGGGCTGCATTAACTCTTCAAGCTGCTCCAATTGACTTGATGCATTTATATCCTCTGAAATTTGCAGCACTTCACCATCTTCTTTCTCCTCTTCATTTAGTAACAAAAGAGACACCTCACCCTCGTCACTCGAGCTTGAAGTAGCGCTGCTATCTGAATCCTTTGAACTTCCCTCACTAGTTATTTCAGATTCATCATCTTCAGAAACCTCTTCTAATGCCAAAGGCTGTTTGGTAATCATATCAAACATCCTCTTTTCTCCCTTTTTCCTATATGAGAGGAAAAGCTCCCAAACATGTCGGCATAACGTGAAAGTTCACCATAAATTTCACATTAAAAACATTAATTTCCAAACCTTTGATTAGTCCCAAACACTTAACTTTGGCATGGTTTTCTAGTTGAATCTTGAACCCAGAGCTTCCGAACATGATCAAGCCAATTCTCTCGACACGTGCTGTGTGATCACAAAAAATTGCGCACCTCCATCAATGGAGGCCTCTCCCATGCCCACACCTTTGTGCCAAGCGTTCACCACAGGACAGATGTCGGGTAACTCCTCCAGAGACAACACTCTGACATGACCACGCTTCGGCTCTTTTTCAATAGGATTCACTAACGACTTCCACTGCCTCTTAAATTTGGGTACCATGCTCATCAACTGTCCAAAAGTACAATTTACTTTCCTCCCAATCAGATCCTCCTTGAGACTATAAGATGTCTGACCTTCTCCCAATGGCAAATCGCTACTTCAAACTTCCTGCGAGGTCTCCTTTTCTTCTTGGTCTTTGCATCTTAACCCTCTTTCTCCTTCCCTTTCTTCTTGCTAGGGCCAGCACCATTTGGTGCCCTTTCCCGCTTCCCTAATGGCATCACATCTGCCTCTTTATTCTCAACTTGCACAATACCCACGTGACCACCTGATGTTGAAGCTCGATTCTCTTGTTCAACACCACAATCCTCTCGTATATCCAAGGCATAATCATTAGACCTGTCACAAACCTGCTGGGGAAGTGGATACATATCACCTCCCATCCTCTTTGGCTTTGTACAATGAGTGCTGATATGTCCCAGTTCACCACAATTATAAGTAGGGATAAACTTTCTTGCTGGATGAAGAGCACCTTGTCCACGACCCGCATTGGCATTAGGTTGAGCTTCATATGGCTGGGCCACCCCTCTACCACAGCCACGACCACGACCACCTCCAAGGACATTGAGACGTAACTCCTTGATCATGGTCATCATGTCCTGCATATTACGTTGCAATTGCTCAATGTCTGCAGCCCTTCACATAGGTTGAACTCCACCTCTACCTGGCTCTCCTCATATTGGCCAATGTTAACCTGTCCATGGACCACTCTCCAATACTCGTTAAGACTTTGAGCTTTCCACTCTTTCCCCTGGCAATTACAATTTCTTCGTCAAAAGTGGTAAGCCACTTCAACTCAACTTTAAACTTCAAACTCTCCTTCAAGGTTGCCACAAAACGGTCCTTTTCAAACATGACGGGAGGGGTTTCATTTCCCAACGCTCACGCCCATTTATCCCAAAGGAGGGTAACATGCATGAAAAAATCATCCACACTCTGATTAGCCCTCTGAGTGTAGCCCAAAATCTAATGCCAAACTTCATCAGGTGCTTCGACATTCCTGTATTATGCCAAAAATGCCAACTTCACACGATTATAGTCCAACACAGTCCCTGGCGTTTGTGCCTGTGCCGCCTCTCCATAATTTGTTAGCCAAGCTTTTGCTTCATCCTATAAACTGTATTACAACAGCCGTAATAGTTTAGACGGATCCTGTATGCCTCGAAGCAAGAAAGTAACTTCCAATTTCTCAATAAAAGAGTGTGCATTTACACTAGGCAATCCATGAAACTTAGGAAACTCGTATGTCATGCTTGATTGCCACACAAACAGTTACATGTGACGCTGCAACTCCAAGGGATGTCCATGGATCACTCTAGTACCTAATCCACCTTACACTGGGTAACCTAGCCCCTAGTGCTCGGATTCGAACAACCTCACGACCCTCACAAAAGTTGCAATCCAATTAAACGACCGCCTCACTTGCTATCCACAAATAGCACATACATAGGCGGTTGTCCATAAGGACCCACATCCCATTTACATTTTCTGTCTTCTTGATATACGAATTTCATAAAAATTAGAGAACGCGATGATTTCTCCTCAATGGGGGCACCAAAAAAATTTTAGCGTGCAAATGACCCGTAAAACAAGTGCCTCTATAGCTCTGCACGAGTCACACCACTGGAAAGAAACCCTATATGACGATAGAATATACCAAATTCAAACACCTATGAAGATGGGCGAGAAACAGCTCTAACTTAAACCATGGCTAAAATTTTAGAAAACCCAGACCATAAAGACAAAGCTTGTTTCATGAGGATCTCCGTAGAGCATCCATATGCTTGATTCTGATAACTTACAAGAGAGTTACAAGATTTTGAAGATGGAAGGTCTCTCAAAAGCTCCAAAAAACAAGTCTCTGTAAGCAAAAAAGGATGTGCAAGAAAATGCAGCTAAAACAATTGGGGCATTTTCCACTTTATTTAAGTGGAGTCTTCGTCCTTTTCTCAGCCGTCATCTTTCTCTCTCATTTCCCCTTTTAATTGGGCTACTTTTGGCCTTTTATGGGAAAGGAAAGCTCCATGTCGGTGATTTTGACCAAGGGGGAGGTGGGGAAAGTGTCCAGGGGACCAAAATTCAAGTCCAGGCACCTGTCCAGGCTGGTGGGAACCCAACATGGCGCCCCTATCTCCTTCAAATGCCCACGATCCCTCCTTGCAAGGCCTTGAGTGCATTCCTTCACCATTTGGTACACCATAGACTAGTCCTCCTTTAGTCTATATACCCTGCACTTTCCCCTCAACCCCCCACATGTGAGTTTAGTCCATTGCCACATGGCATGCTCTCCCCAAATTCCCCAACTTCCCCATGTCCAGACCTGAAATTTTTGTTTTGCCCCCAAACTAAACCATTTTCTCGAAGGCGTAGCGGGTGACCCCGACTACCAAATATAGCACCGTAAAGCACGACTTGGAGCTTATTACCCCGACTAGCTCCAGAAATTTCTAAAGATGCCATTGCTAAAAAAACCATAAAGTTGGCCCACTTGTCGTCTTCCCACGTGCATCGGCCGCCACTTTTTAAGTGAAAAACCATCCACTTCGAGTGCGTGTGACTCATGATGTCGGAGTCGGATTTTCAAGCTATCAAGAACGGCTAGGAATGCTCATTAAAAAATATTTTTGAAAGCTCGACCAACCCACAAATCAACCAACAGCTTGACCAAAACCACTTTGTACGGGGTTTTTTTACACGGACACTTTCAAAGCTGGAAGCACTATGTACATATATATACATGAGGGTGGTCATCAAGTTGTTTGGAATCATTTATAGCTTTTGTACTCATCCAAAAAATTCCTGACAACGTGAACCCTCGCTCTCTGCCCGGACGAAGCCTTTCTACGCATGCTGTAGAATCAAAGCTCAACACACACACACACACTCACCCCTCCCCCCCCCCCCCCCCCCCTTCAGCGCTGCCGCCGTTCATCACACCCATCTCCTTGCGCAGTAAACTATATATATATATATATATGCACCTAATTTTTTTAAATAAAACCCCCACCTCCTACTCCCGTTCCCACACACTCGTTCGAACACACTATACACACACACACATTCACCCGCATAGACACGTACACTATACATACACCCATACATGCACACACGCATATACGCACTCACAACAAAAAAAACAAGGAAAGGAAACTATCGACACCAACATCAAATGAAATAAGGAGGCCAACTCACGCATCGCCAACACCAAAACAAGAAGTGGCACTGAAGGCATGCCGCGGCGAGCACCGAAAGGAGGTAGCACATAACATCTCGGCTTCTCACGAAAAAAACCAACTCTGGCAACACTAAAACCTCACAGCGACTGCCCTAACCATTGACAAAACCCGTGTAAATACCCTAAAACCCCACTCTTCCCTAATAACGTAGCCATGGCTAGTGGATTGTTAAAAAATCTCCTCATCCCACCATTCCTCTCTCTATCTCTACCTACTCTCTCTCACTAGAGAGGCATCTAGGCCCTCTACAACAATCAAAGGATACTTGCAATGACCAATGCATAAGGACCACCTCTCAAGCCTATATAAAGAGGCCTCTGCTTAACACAAAGAGGACAACCATACACAAACAACAATTCACAGTAGAGAGGAGACACCCAAAGACAACACTCAGGTGTAGGAGGAGCATACTAGCTCCATGCACTCTACATTGTAAGCACCATTAAGCACATAGTGCACCCATGATTTTGAGCTAATGGTATCATGTTTGGTTGCAAGATTTGGGAATTTCAGCATGGGAAACATCACCATGATTCACCACAGCACGTTGAGCCACTAATCACGATCACTCTTTGGACATGAAGTAGTCGCTACTCTCCCACCAAGCAGCATGAGAACGCTTGGATAGAAGGCATCATTCCCAATGTTGGTGATGGACGTTGTTGGTGGATGCATCCTCTTGCTATTTCCCCTCAATCAAACCTCCCGCTGACTCAAAACCTCTCCATGCACCATATGGAGCTCCTATTCCACGTTACATCCCTAATGCCAAGAGCCAGGTTTGTAGGTTTCAAGACCATCACTTGTAAGTATCTCCATCGCCAATAAAGGGTGTAGTATTGTCTTGATCTTTTGAGTCCATTCTCAATTTTGGTTTCCTAGGATTACGGGATGTTTCGATTCTTGTACATCACCCTACTCGTGCTCCATCATGTGCAGTCTCTCCCTTCGATCAATGCGCCCTGTTCCAAGCTTTCCACGTACCTCTCTTGTGCACACATTAATGATTAATGATTAGGCATCTTTTCTACACGTGAACGGTTATCTCACCACCATTTCAAGTTGATTACCTAGAGGGCATTTCACGTTTGCTACCCTAGGCCATGTATGTTTGCATCCTATCCGCATTTATGCTAGGTGGTGCCCCTTCCTACCCATAGGATCACTCCTACCTCGAGATGATGCTTGGGGATGTTCAGGCTATGTGTGGTGTAGAGGCCACCCCAGATGGCATGTCATTTCCGGCCATCACCGCCTCTCGCCACGCTGCCTCTTGCGGGTAAGGGAACCTCTCTCATCTCTATTCCTTGTATATTATATTGCTCACCTGCTGCTCCTCACCCCGCTAGACGGCCAATGCACAAAGGACTGGCTCGGTGCTGCAACCAGTCTGCATCAGCGTGGGATGGTTGCAGCACCAAACCAATCCTTTGTGCATTGGACATCGCACGGGGTAAGGAGCAGTAGGCAGACGAACATTTTTTGAAAAGTTTTTTGCAGATAGCAATTTTCCTATGATCTGCTGTGCAGATTGAATTTTCATGTTATTTCAATGTGGAATTGCAAAGTTGAATGTTATGCTTGGCTACAATTGGTGCACCGTGCTGGAGTGATTCCTGCGCATGCTCGCCGCCTTTGACCAGGCTGCCTATTGCGGGTAAGGTAACCACTCTCGTCCCTATTCCTTGCGGGTAATATATCGCTCGTCGTCTCCTCCCTGCTACTCCTTTTCCCACACAAACGCCAATGCAAAAAGGACTGGTTCAATGCTGCAACTAGTCTGCCCCGACGTGGGCTGGTTGCAGCACCGAACCAGTCCTTTGTGCATGCATAGATGTGCAGACTGAGGAGCAGCAGGCGGGTGGTTTTTTTGTAAGAGTTTTATACAAATAGCAATTTTCTTATGATCTGTGCTGCAGATTGAATTTCCATGTTATTACAGCGTTGGAATTGCTAAGTTGAATGCATGTAGTGAGTGAGCATTACCGACTCGATATATATTCTCTCATGATATACACTTCCTTGGAGTTAGTTCTTCCTACTATGACACGAAAATTCCACCTCACAAACGTCCCCCTTCTAGGTACGCCATTTCCAAAAAATCTTCTACATCTTACTGAAGCCAATGGACATTCGTTTTCAAGGAGTTCAGAATGCTGCTAGAACCAGTTGGTGCTCGTGCGGACTAGTTCTAGCAGCAATTTCAACTCCTTGAAACCGAATGCCCATTGGCTTCAACAAGATGTTGATGATTTTTTTGAAAACTTTTCTCTAAGTATGTTGTTATTTATTTGATTGCATGATACTTGGTTTGGCAATTTATGAGAGTGCATTGAGTTTGAGACGTCTTGGTCAGTGTTGAGATGCCAAAAAAAGAAAAGCCCCCGGTCCTACTGTTGGAGCTGGACATCTGTCAAAACTGTTCCGCGCCGGCACGGAACAGTACTGACAGCTGTCCAACTCCAACAGTAGGTCCGGGGCCTTTTTTTTTGAAAATATTTTTTGTTATGATAAGAATTAACGACAATGTCTTTTTAAGTGTGGTATATTATATGTTGCTTATAACTTTTTTCTTCTTAATATTTTGTGTAAAGTCAAGTATCTACAATTTATGTGGTTAGTCTGGAATGATATTGACAAAAGTCTACCACATATTCATTAGGGTAGGCAATTTTAAAATTTAGGCTTTTGATCTAGTTGACAGGACGTAATATGTTGGGTTTGATTCTAGATAAATTGAATCCAACGACATGGTTCCTTGGCCGACTTTATTTTATAGTCTTCAATGTTAAGAAAGAAGATACTCATGTTCTTGGTTTTAACCTAAACTAATAAAAGTTTATAATTATGGATTAAGTAAATGATATTTTGAGACCAATGATAGAAGGGATTATTTAATTTTTGTTTGAAAATTTCTTTGTAGTCGTGTAACTGGGTGATGTTCTTGTCAAAAGGGGAAAGAGGCTATGCCTCTTGTTCCTATATGCAATGATCAGGTGAGCTCTGTGGCAGTTACAGAAGACTTCAATGACATTGATTTTATTGGCGATGAGAGTGAGAGTAGCCACATTGGATTAGGATCAATGAATGAATTTGATGCTCAAATAGCTAGACAAGAGGGAGCTTTGGAATTGGTTCCATTTCATATTGCCCCTGAAGTTGGACCTTCTATTGATGAAGTGGATGATAGTCATTTTAGTTGTTCTGAGTGTCTTGTATTTCCTTTGTGTAGATTCATTCCATATTCTCGTGTACGTGGCCTTAGATTAGACGTTCCTCGCTTGAAGGCTTCATTTGCTAGAGAAATTACATAAAGAAAAAAGTGCTTTTATAGTTTCACTACAAAAATGTCACAAGGAATAGACATTGTTGACAGGTAATCATTGTTGTTTCAAAGTACTTTTATGGATTGACATATTACTTTTGCTTTAGAATGTTTAATGTCTCATTTATTTTTGAAAATAGATGATATTGTTGAGATGGGACCCACTCTGGAAAGACATAAATAAAGAGTATGAAGAGGAGTTAGCTTTGCATCCACAACTAGAGTCACTGCTTGGCAATCACAAGAGGGTAGCATGGCGAGTAGTTGTTAGAAAAAATGTTTTCCAATAGCAGAGAGAAGCATTGTAGGGTCTTGTCTACTATCATCGACCCCACAAAGGTTTCTGAAATAGCATTATTGACGAGCTTGCAACGCATGAATTTTTGAGTGATGCTATACTCTTGTTGGTAGGTAAACTTTAAATGATTGAAGGTTGAGTAACTTACTAATATTTTCATCAGTATGAAAACCCATGCTTTAGTATCTTCTCATCTATGAGATGAGTTGGTGACTTGTGAAAACATTCTCTCATCAGATCATGAAGATTACCTTCGAGCATTACCAAAGAATGACCAAAAATTGATTGACACTCTGCTGAAGAGAACCACAAAGGGAGAGGATCCATGGCATCCTCTTACATGAAGATATCTAGCTAGGCTTCTTTTTTATGTAAGTGTGTTTGACATTGGATCTCTTTTTTTGTATGCTTTATTTGAAGCTTTTTGTTTTGAAAATTATTGGTTTATTTGGAAGGTTCAAATGTCAAAAGAACTACACACTAAGCTAGAGAGCAAGAAATCATTGCTTTCTAAAGAGGACTTGAAAAAAGAAGAGACTAAGATCATGAATGATCTTTATTATAAGTATTTAGATCGTGTAGGGAAAAGGTATATAGCAATATCTTGGTGTTCTCTGTGATACATGGTAAGATGCAATTTTAATTGACTAATGTTCTTGTTTGTAGATTCTCAATATTGTTGATCCAAGGTTAGGAAAGGATGTGTTTGATAATGTAATGAGCCTTCGATGGGGGGAAGATAGTTGGGTCACTCTAGAGAAACTTAACTTGATTGCTCTACATGATGCTTCCATAGAAAATAAAAACTTATGGGTGTCCTTACTAGAGGCAAGCAAGATCACTCGTGATGCTTATTGCATGGTGAAAGGAGACCACAAGTTTCAAGGGTGAGCATGTTCATACAAATGGTTTATGATTGAACTTGTGAATGTTAGTAACAAGTTTTTTTTTACTTTTGCATGCTTGGTGTGAAAGGTGGCTAAAATGAGAGGGAGCTTTGCAAAGGATCTTAGATAAATCTAAGAAGCTTCTTTGTGGACTATGTGGATGTGCCTGGAGGGATTGATATTCGTCCCTCGTGCAAAGCGACACCTAGTTTGTCACACCCTTGTCAGCCCCTCAACCAAGATGTGATGCCCAGCTTTTGGAGCTTGGCCCCGAGACCAACCCCACTCACGGGGAGCTAAAATAAACAACAAAGAAAAACATTTTAAAACATGCCGCCCTGCCACCCCCTTCCCTCCCATGCATACACCCGTAGTGGGCCGCCCCTCCTTTGGCACCACTCCCCCCCCCCTCCCTCCTCCAATATCACATGTAGCCAAACTCTCTCTCTCTCTCCCTCTCATCCGTCAACCCACGAGGGACCGCCATGCAATGGGACAAGAGTGTCTGTCTCTCTCTCTCTTTCATTATTCACACACACACACACACACACACACACTCTCTCTCTCTCTCTCTCTCACACACCTTCCTCCCTCACTCTCCCCTCTTGTCCATAATCCCTCTTCCTCGGCATAAAATAACACACTTTGTGTGTGTGTGTGTGTGTGTGTGTGTGTGTGTGTGTGTGTGTGTGTCTCTCTCTCTCTCTCTCTCTCTCTCTCTCTCTCTCTCTCTCTCTCTCTCTCTCTCTCTTGTTTGTCAACCAAGGCGGGTCGCTCAGCTTCTCTGTCTCTCCCTCACCCACTCCCCCCCCTCTCCCCATTACCCACTCTCCCTGGCCCGCTATAGCCCCTCGTCCATACTCTCCCTCTCTCTCTCCCTCGTTCAGCCCCCCTCTCCCTCCCTCTTTCACTCTTTAGTTGAACCTCTCCCTAACTCTCTCTCTCTCTCTCTCTCTCTCTCATTCACACCCACACACCCACCCATACACAAACACCCATACCCCATCTTTCCCCCCTCACCCCGCAGCTCTCGCTCACACCCCATCTCTCACTCTCGTCCTCTCTCTCTCTCCCCCCCGTTCACCCTGAAGGCGCAGACAGTTCTCTCTCTCTCTCTCTCTCTCTCTCTCTCTCTCTCTCTCTCTCTCTCTCTCTCTCTCTCTCTCTCTCTCTCTCTCTCTCTCTCTCTCACCCACCCACACACACACACACACATACACACAGACACACACACACTCCCCAGCCTCTCTCTCCCATCACCCGCCCTCTCTCCATCACTCCATCGCTCTCTCTTTTTTCTCTCTCTATGTAGCCGTCATGCCTAGCGCAATCAAACCGTCTCTCTCGCGCTGCTTGCCGACACACACACACACACCTATACATACACACACACACACACACACACACACACATACCTACACACTCACCCCAGCCCCTCTCTCCCCACCACAGCCTCACGCACTCTCTCTCACTCTCATTCACGCTCTCTGAGACGAGCAGGCAGCACAAAAAAGCATTAAAAATATATAATAAATATATATTTCCTCTTATACCCCCGTTTCCACACACACTCTCATATAAGAACACACACACACACACACACACACACTTAAACACCCACAAAACCTCATATACATGCACGTACACACTCAGGCACACATACATTGCACGTAGATACGCACACACAAGAAGTAAAAAGAAAAAGATTTGACATTGATGCCCAACACAAAAAGAGAAGGACGGCCAAATCACGCGATAGCGGCACCAAATCAAGAAATGACTTTGAAGACATGCCTCGACCGGCCCTGAAATTGGAAAACGCGCTACACCAATGCATTAGCAAAGGCCACCATTCACCGACATCTCACCCACAACGCTTCTTCATAGTAAATATCCATAGGGTAATCTATTTTCCCATCTTCAAGCCAAAATATTGTATATAAAAACCCACTTGTATATTGCCACCTCTCTCTAGGTCATGGTCACAAAGGCCCACCTAGGAGATATCATTTTTAAATTTTCCTAAGACAAAGCAAGGGTCAACCATCTGCGACCCAACTCCTTGATTTTCCTCTCCAGATTAGGGACCTAACCTAATCAAATTATCCTAAACTAATGCAGCCTGCACCTATAAAAGGGCACTGAGAGTCACTATCAAGGGAGGGAAATTTTAGGAGAGAGCATAAGGGAAGATTTTTGGGAGAGCACTCTTGGAGAGTGGTGTATCAATTTGGGGGGGCTGCATTTGAGCACTGGGGCTTGAAAAGTTAGCACTATGAGAAGGAAGTTATGCACACACCCTGACTCCAAGGGTTGCCACACACCAAGAGTAGAACCTCCGTGTATAATGAATATCCTCTAGAGAACGCAGTATAGGCTCTCTATCTCTCTCTAGCACCACAATCGCCATCTCATCGTAGCTAAGGTTTCTATAAATATCTCTTTGAGTCAAGTTTCCCTCACATCCCCAGAGGTTTGCATCACCTACGTCTCTCTTTGTGTGTGTGTGTGTGTGTGTGTGTGTGTGTGTGCAGTATTTGTGCTATTTCAAATTACCATTGTCCGCGTCCTAGCCGCTCAAAGCTAGGTGGAACCCTCTTTCCATTTCTCGTGATGAGCCTGCACGGTCCTGGCTAGAGGATGTCAGGGTGTGTTTTTGTGCTTTGCGCTTGTCATTTGGTGCCTCCACTGAGGAGGGATTCTAAAAAACCTTCCATTTACAATGATGAAAACAACACACATCGTCGACCATGGACAAATGGTTGCAAGAATTCTCGAATTGGAGAACGGAGGAGGAGGAGATTGAAGAAACACTAACCACCTTCATCAAAGTGCTACTGCTAGGTTGAAGCGTCATCAATATCCAAGAGGTAAGCTCCCCATCTTACATTGCTCATGCTAATCAAAAATCTGGAGCATCCAGTGGGAGGGCTACCAAATCATATACTGTTGTCAACCAAAGAATTCTATCAATGAGTACCGACGGAGGAGGTGTAGGAAGAATGGTGAGTTTTTCTTTTGAAAACGTAGCATCCTCACGTCAATCATATTTTGTGTAACACCAAGTGTTTTCTCTCGAGTGGTCAGAGAAGAGTCATCATCTACATCAATCACAAAGTCCAAGACACAAAGCATAAAACATTTGGTCGACGCAAGAGGGCCTACGCTCTCTCTAGGCCAAGAGAGTTCAAGTGAAGTGCAATCACCTAAGTGCCGCTGCCGCATACAGAATGGAAAGCCAATTGAGGTAGACTCTTCTCACACAGTCTGTTTTGAACCTAATGTGGAGGATTGTGCAGACTTCAATAGGAGGTAGAGGCATGTGGTGAAGGTGTCACCTTGTCGACACTTAAGGTATGCAACTCTTGTAATCAGTTCCCTACACCTGGCATGGATAATAACAATAGACCAAAAGTCTCTCTTTTCTGTTTCTTGCAACACATGCATGTAAACGTATATATTGATAGGAAGATATTCTACCAGCAAAATATTGCTTTCCTGTTGGGAGCACACATTGAGAGAGGAAAAGAGAGAGAGAACATGCATAAACAAAAAACGCACACATTGAGAGAGGAAAAGAGAGAGAGAACATGCATAAACAAAAAACTCACACATTGAGAGAGAAAAAGAGAGATAAAACATGCATAAACAAAAAAACGCACACACATTGAGAGAGAAAGAGAGAGAAACTAATTTAACGTCGTAGGAAACTAATTAAAATTAAAAGACCTAAAGATCTAGCCGACGAGGAGTTGAACTCAAGACCTATTATTCAAGAGAGAAATGGCATAACCAATCTATCATACTTGGCATGGGTGATAGAAAGGTTATACCATTTATCTCTTTTTATTGGCACACACATCCACACACGCGTACACACACAAGAAGAAGAGAGTTATAACGTCGTAGGAAACTATCCTAAAAGACGTTAAAGATTAGGTTAGATGTAGACTTACGTTAAATTAGATTTACGTTTATTTAAGTTAAATTAGATTAGATTTAGGTTTATTTTTAGTTAGATTTATGTTTATTTACGCTAGATTTAGATTTACGTTATATTAGATTAGATTTAGGTCTCCATAGACTGCGATGCCTACATGAAGCGGGTAAAGAAAGCCCTCAATGGAATATAGGGTATTGCTGCCTTCACTCATGGTGGGCTCCGTCATTCCAAAAGTACTGGTGAAATGTCTTCAGAAGATAGGGAAGAAGGTGGATCTTCAAGGCGGCAAGAGTCACTACATCCTCGACAATGACCATCTAGACAACCTCTAGTCATTCAGCAGCAACTTCAAAGTTAGTAACCGCCGGAAGTTAACTCTCACATCTTTAGTGATGAGAATGCCAACTCTTGCCGAGTTATGTGAAATATTATGTGTTAAATCAGTTTTAACGTTCTTATAATCCCTGTTAGTTTAGTTCTTTGTTTTTAATATAACATAATTTACGTTAGATTTAGATTTATGTTATATTAGATTAGACTTAGGTTTATTTAGGTTTACCCACACACACACACACACACACAAGAAGAAGAGAGTTTTAACGTCGTAGGAAACTATCCCAAAAGACGTTAAAGATTAGGTTAGATGTAGACTTACGTTAAATTAGATTTACGCTTATTTACGTTAGATCGAGTCCACGCAAGAACTCCTTATGGTTTAGGGTTGAAAGTTAGACGAACAGTGAAAAGATCTACTGTGAAAAGATGCTAAGGTGCTGTGAAGTGCTACAGCTAGAGAAGAGGCAAAGGGGTTTTGTCCACTACATGCAGTATCATGTAGACGTGGGTCTGTAGATTTCTTGTACCCACAAATATAGGTATTGACCAATAAAGACGAGATATTAAGCCGATGGTTCTGATCTCCGTGCACCTCTAGACCGAGGTGTGCGGGGATTGGACATGACTAGAGAATGTGAGGTAGAGAGAGAGAGAGAGAGAGAGAGAGAGAGAGAGAGAGAGAGAGAGAGAGAGAGAGAGAGAGAGAGAGAGATAAGACGAAGAATGCCAATAGAATATTAAATTTGTTGTCCAGGTTATAAGATTTTTATCCTCATTATGAGTAGTGATGAGGATGTGGGACCGTCCAACCGAAACACCTATCTGTCAACGAGGGTCTTATGTCCTTGTAATCAATGCAAGCATGCTGTGCGATGGACAAGACGTGTTTCTTTGCAGCACGTTCGCGAATTTGGCGAGTTCGATCCATCTATTATAGATGGAGTTGTTGCCAATTTTAACTCGTCGGACTCTAACGCTGGCCAACAAGCAGCAATCTTGCAACCCAATAGACATGTTCGTAGGCGCTTTGGTCAAGCAGCATATGTGAGGCCACAAGATGTAGCCTCTGACAGCTCGGGGATGATCATGCAGAGCACATTCCCAACGAGGCAATGTTTGAGCCCGAGATTGATGAAATGATCGAGACGATCATGGATTCAGAAAGGCTTATCTATGATGATATGAAAAGTGAAGCCGATACGCCGTTGTATAATGGAGCACGTATGTCTAGATTGAAAGCACTCCTGGTTCTTCTCAACATGCAAGCAAATTTTGGATGGAGTGACACTAGCGTCATAGCGCTTTTCAGGTGATCTATTACAATTAGTTTACTTTAATAAAACTCTAAATGTATAATGATCTGATAGATTTTTACATGACTGTATCGTATTTTTATGTTGTGTAGATTGCTTAAAGAGCACATACTACCAGCTGACAATGTGATGCCAGATTCCCGAGATGAAGCAAGAAAGATTTTGCGAAACTTGGGGATGGATTACAATTCTATCCACGCTTGTCCTAATGACTGCATTCTTTTCAGAGAGGAATACATAGACATGGAGAAGTTTCCGAAATGTGATTCCGAAAGATATCGAGTAGATCTCCATGGGACAAAAATTCCACAAAAGGTTTTGCGATATTTTCCTCTGCTTCCTCGCATCAAGAATTTCTTCGAATGTAAGTCCATGGCCGCCCTAGAATCATGGCATGAGGAGAATAAATCTTCGGATGGTGTGCTACGAATTCCTGCAGATTGCGCAGCCTGGAAACATATAGATGGAACATGGTCGGATTTTACCAGGGAAGCTCGAAATTTGCGCTTAGGCCTGGCTATGGATGGCGTAAATCCATTTGGTCAAAGATCAACATCTTACAGTGTATGGCCCGTTGTCATCGTCAACTACAACATTCCCCCGTGGTTGACTACGAAGAAGGGGCACCTATGGCTAAGCTTGATTGTGCCAGGGCGATATAAAGTGGAGAATATGGATGTGTATCTTCGTCCACTATTGGAAGAGCTACAACAATTGTGGATTGGCATAGAGGTGGTGGATATGAGCCGACACACAGGACGACGGAATGCTTTGATCAGGGGCATTCTAATGTGGACCATGCATGACTATCCCGGGCTAACAGAATGCTCAGGTGATCTATTGACACTCCTCACTCAGACACTGTAAATCTTGCTTGTTCCCATAGTTGATCTATCATCATGTGTATACATGCAGGGCTTCAAACAAGCGGATACAGAGCATGTGTCACATGTGGACCTAGACTGAATGCACGTAGGGCGCCCTCACTGAAGAAGCAAATCTACGAAGGTCATCAAGCATATCTTCTAGAGAATCATGTGTTACGCGATGGCTTTTTGGGAAGAGAGCCACCAAGGATGTCTGCACAAGCATGGTTAGAGCAGAAGGAGATGTGCGATGACGGATTGCCTCCAGGGATGAAGAGACTATCTCTATGGTACTGATAGCCGTTTTTTGGCTCTCCATAATTGCCATAGTAAGCTATCTCACCCTACCAAAATCACCCAAACACTATGGCTATCCCTACCATTTCACTGCAAATAGGCGTGTGTGAGTTAGGGGGCTTTTCCTATATTTTCTTTAAAAACCCTCAGCTAGCTAGTCACTGGGCTAGGTGAGCCAAAAAAAATAAAAAAAATAAAAAATAAAAGTATATTTTGGCCTCTTTGTGTGTAAATATTTCATTGTATATATGGCCTAAATATAGGGATTTTTTATAATTATTTTGGTATTTTATTTAAATATTTCTACTTAGGTGTGTGTTTTATTAAACCTATGTACACCTTCTTTCATCCTCTTACACCATAATTATATTTTTTGCCAATATGTACATACTCTAACCTCATATTTTTCCTTTATACAAATCACTCCCACCCTCTTCACCATTACCCTTCTCTCTCATCCCTATAGTTCTTTTATAAACCTCCAACATCTCCCATAGCACCCCAACACTCTATGCGTGAGGAGAGACTTAGGTGTAGCAACCACTTGTGAGCTTCACTCTTGGTGTGAGAGAAGCCTTCAAGCTACACATTGCAAGTGAGAGAGCGTGAGTTCCACAAATCTCAAAACCACTATTGTACATGCTCCTTCATCATCAATAAATTGAGGTTTGGTGCATCAAAGGCGTGATTCGACGTTTAAATCTTCGTCCTTCCATTTGTGCAATACGGTTTGGTGAATTCAAGGTGACTTGTGTATTTTGAGTTTTATCGGTTGATCTTGATTTTAGAAAGTGTTTTAGTGTGTTTTTCATTGCCAGTTTTGTGTCCATTGTAAGAGTGTATTGTGGTGAGAGGTCTCCCACACCCTAAGACAGTGTGTGTGTTTTTTGGCAATGTTTAGCAATCACTAAGCATTGAGTGAGTTTTGTACAAGTTCTACGATAGCAACCTAACGAACCATCTCCATTTGCAAGTCACAAATAAGGTATTACGCAAGATCCTTTTCTCTCTCTCTTACCTTTGTTCTAGCTCTCTCTGGTCCAGTTTGTGTGTGTCTTGGTGTGAGGTTGTTTGTGTGTGTTGTGTGGTGCATCTTCTTGGTTGTGCCAAAATCTCTCTTGCGTCCTAGTTCGCATACCATAACTAGGTGGTGCCCCTATCTTGTTTGGGTTTGGCTGTGGGTTTGTTGTTGTGTTGTGCTTGTGGTTGCCCCAGCCCCAATTGAGCAGCACGGGAGCCTTGAGGGGTGTTTAGAGGTCGCCTCTCTTGTTGCCCGCCCCGGACCGCCTCAATTTTGGTGCCCCCACTGAGGACGGCCTTTGTATGTTTTGTGTAGGCTCAACCTTTAGCATAATCAAGTAGCTTGCATGAATCACAAGAATTTGTATGATCCCTTCATTCCTATTGCAAGGCAAAAGGTACACATAATTGTTAGTACTAAGTTGCAATTTCAACGTGTAATTCGTAGAATTTTAGGTCCTCTTAGGTTGGATAAACGCATCAGTAAATCCTTTTATTTTGCCTCTCATTAGGTACGACCTTAGTTTGGACGTCTATATTTTTGTTTTGTTTTAAGGATAAGGTCATGCATAGACAATGGATAATGGCCCAAGAATAGAGGTTTTCCCCTTTCATTTCACTCCACACATTAGAATAAACATTGCAATTAGTAGAAAGATCCATTTTCAACAACGTATGGTGTTCATGTTTGGTGCCCAAAGAGTAGGAGAAATTCTCGCGTCACCAAACCCTGTCATCCTACCTCTCATTGATTATCATAGGTCATTTGATGTGAATATTTTTATTTTGTTGTAGAATAGATTGCAATTTAGAGAATATTATTGTGTAGATCTTTTAAAGAAAGACAAAACAAAACACATCACTTTGAAATCAATTCAATGGAGAACCAACGCCAAATGTCTGGATATCCTCTTTTCTTTGGAGAGCCTGGAGAGGATGCAGAATTATTTTTGGCAAATTTCAAGATGTCTTGTCGTATCAAGAGGATAGTAACTGATCAAGAACGTGTAGAAATGTTTGAGGTAGTCCTTAGGAAAGATGCTAGCACTTGGTTTGACTCTTTGCCTGAGGAAGTTAAGGGGAATTACACAGAAGTTTTGAATCGTTTTAAGAGATACTTCTTTGATCCCCAAAACACTCAAAAACTATGGCAAGACATTGTTTCTTATAAGCAAAAAGACTTAGATGACTACTACTTGTACAAGCAAGAGTTTCTACGTCTTTGGGCTCTATGGATACGAAATGTTACTAACCCTGGTGATGGTGCAGAATTTTTAAAGAAGGAGAGGTTCATAGCCGGACTCTTTCCTGACCTTAAGGTAAAAGTTGAGGCGGGTGCACCTGCTACTTTTGATGCAGCTGAAACTAGGGCTGCTGAGAAGTATAGGAAACTCAAGTGCTTAAGGGGAGAGGTTCCAATAGAAGGTCTTAGACCCAAAGGTAAGTCACAAGCATCAACATCGAGGGAGCTTCCTGAGGTAACGGAGAAAGTAATTGAGAAGTTAAACGAATCTTTAAGCAGCCTGTCAATTCACCTTGCACAAGCTGTAGGTCCAAAGGGACAAGCAATGAAGTCTGAAGAGCGAGATCCACGACCTAGGAGAGTCTTGCAATGTTGGAATTGCGGAGAGTCTGGACATGGGATGTATAATTGTCCTTGGCCCCGTGGGGAGCCAGGGAGGCCTAACTTGAATTACCCAGTGATGAATGCAGGTGAAGGAACTGGTCAACAACCAAGGCTTCTACAAAGGCCAAATGGACCAAGACCACCTCCACACGGGGTAGAAGGAGTTCCACCTTTGCCAGATCCAAATGTGCATGTGGTAGAGGTGACAAATTCAAATGAGGTTGACATGGAAGCCAATGGAATTAAGCGTGGCCGAGGAAAAGGTAAAGAGAAAGAAGGAGTCACATGACAGAGTGACCATGGACAAGGCAAGAAGGCAAAGGGAACCAAGGAAACCAAGAGGACTCGACGTCGTATCAACCTCCAAGACTTCCCTCTTGGACATGGTATGGCTCCGTACAACTTGTTGGAGGACATGAGAGGTAAGGGTCCTGATATTTCATGGCCTCAATTTCTTGCATTATGTCCACAAGTTAGGAGGGATTTAACAAGGGCAGTTAGCACTAGGAGAAAGGTAAAAGAGAGTGTGCCTGTTGTAAAAATTGCACAAGCTGAAATGAATGAGGAAATTACACCGGTGCTAGACTGTTACATCAAAGGGAGATTGGTTAGGAAAGGTCTAGTGGATGGGGGTGCACAAATTTGCATCATGACAGAGGGACTCATGCAAAAACTAGGCATGCACATCCATGAAACACCTGAAATTAGGGTCAAGATGGCAAACAATAGCAAGGCTAGGTGCGTAGGCATTTGTAAAAATGTTTTTGTGGAGGCCTTTGGCATTAAGAAGGCAGTGGATTTCTATGTCATGTCTACCAAGGGAAATGGTTACCCATTTATCCTAGGAAGACCATGGCTAATGAAAATGCTAGCTTTGGAGGATTGGGAGAGTGGAAAGCTAATTTGCAAGAATGACTATCACAGGAAGGTTGTCTTTGACATGAAGGAGCAACGCCAAGAGGAGCTCCATGAAGAATCATCTCAAAGTGAGACGGAAGAAGGTTGGACCGATAGCACTTCAGAAGAAGAAAGTAGCGGCAGCATTACTGAAGAGGAGTCTTCCATCGAAGTCATGGGGGTAAGGTTTAAGCCAAGCAACCAAGAGACCTCTTGTCAAGGCTTGGGGGAGGTAGGTTCCCAAGAGAACCAAAAAGTGGAAGATGAAAGAATGCTAGAAGGTATGCTATCTACAACACTTACAAAGGATGAAAGAGAGGAGTTCAAATGTGTGCTAAGGAAATTTCCTAGGCTTTTTTCTAAATACTACACCGATGTGCATGGAGTAGATGCTGTTCAACACAAAATTGAGTTGAAGCCAGAGGCCACACCTAAGGCTCAGAAGCTACGAAGGCTAGGAGTCATCAAGGAGCAGGCTTTACTCAAGGAGGTAAGAAAGCTTCTAGCAGCAGGTTTCATTTATCCAATGGAGAATTCAGAGTGGGTCTCTCCCGTTGTTGTCACTCCTAAGAAAAACAGAAAGTGGAGGGTGTGTGTGGATTACCGTCCACTCAATGAGGCAACAAAAAGAGATCACTTTCCCCTCCCATTTCAGGATGAGATACTAAATGAGGTAGCTGGTCATGAGAGGTACACTGTGTGTGATGGTTACTCAGGCTACTTTCAAATAGGTATCGCATTGGAAGATCAATTGAAAACAACCTTTATCACTCCTTGGGGTTGTTATGCTTTTAGAGTCATGCCATTTGGTCTGACAAATGCTCCTGCAACATTCCAACGTTTCATGAATATGGTGTTTCAAGCATTCTTTGGAAATTCAATTAGGGTGTTCATTGATGATTTTTGTATTTATAGCTCAAAATCATTGCATCTACAAAGGGTAGAAGAAGGTTTAAAGAAGCTCTACGACATGGGAGGTCAACTCAACCCCGACAAGTGCCATATAGGTGAGGATGAAGTAATCTTGCTTGGTCATAAAGTTTCTTACAAAGGCATTGAAGTGGATCCTTCAAAGGCAAAGGCTCTTATTGAGCTACCATCACCCAAGAGTCTTAAGGAGGTCATCTCATTCATTCAAAAGGTGAAGTATATGTCACGCTTCATTCACTTAGCCTCGGAGTTACTTCACCCTTTGCAAAAGTTGACACAACAAGTAGAATTTGCATGGTCTGATGGGCTTGAAGAGTATTTTTGTAACATTAAAGTCATTTTGTCAGAGCTACCAACACTCATGCCTCCTTGTTGGGAGTACACATTCTTTGTTAGCTCTAGTGTTGGAAGGGAAACAATTGGTGCTGTGTTGCTACAACAAGATCCCCACAGTACAAGGATGCGACCCATCTACTTTGCTAGTAGGGTCATGAATGCTTTGGAGAGAGACTACACAGAAGCAGAACTCATGATGCTTTCTCTCATGTTTGCGGTGAGAAAGTTTAGATCCTACCTGCTACCAAAACCTTTTGTAATTCTCACTGCAGAGAATTTGTTCCCTTGGGTGTCATCTCAAATGAATCTTAGTACTAGGATCTCAAAGTGGATTATGGAGTTGCAAGAGTTTCAATACTCTTTCAAGGTGGAAGATAGTGTGCGTGCACAATTGGCAGGGATTCTCACTTATAGGGTGCATGAAAAGGAGATTAAGGTGCCTGAAGTAAAGACCCTACCATTGCCACCACCAAAAAGTATTCCTAATGCTTTTACCTTGTTCTTTGATGGAGCTTTTCGCCGAGCCACAGGAAAAGCAGGGGGAGGGCTAGTGTTGCTCAACCCAAGTGGAGAGGTGGTCATGAAAGAGAAGTTCAATCTACCAGGTTCAACTAGCAACAATGAAGCAGAATACGACACACTACTTCATGGTTTGAAAATGTGCATTGGCCAAGGGATAAAACGTCTCATGGTAAAGGGAGATGCACTTCTCATTGTTAAACAGATTTTAGGCATTTGGGCATGCAAGAATGAAAGCTTAAGGACAAAAGTTCATGCCATTCGTAGTATGTTTAATCAGTTTGAAGAAGTGCAACTATATCATATTCCGAGGAAACAAAATGAAGATGCCGATTTACTTGCACAACAAGCAGTTACATGTGTTGAGAGAGAAGTGCAGGTCATCATGGTGGCAGCAGCTGTCAAGCAACCGAGATACCAGGGATTGGAGTCATTGACTCCCATTATTGGCTACATTTTGGAGGGTGAGTTTCCACAAGACTTCACGAAGGCTCAGAAGAGGAGACTCATGAAGAAGGCAAGTTTCTATCTCTTCCTAGAAGGCTCCCTCTATCAAAGAGGGAAGGATCAAGTGTGCAGAAGAGTACCAACTATCGAGGAAATTCCAGCCATTCTAAAAGGTTTGCATGAAGAGGCATGTGGTGGTCATTTTGCCCAAGAATCAACTGTGAAGAAGATATTGCTTGCGGGGTATGTTTGGCCAAGCTTGCATGTGGATGTTCAACATTGGTGTAAAAGCTATCACAATTGTCAGATAAATGGAAATAGAAGGTTGGTGCATGGCCCGAGGCAAATAGTGCTTGCAAATGGACCCTTTGAAAAGTGGGGCATTGATGCTATGGGTCCTCTGCCTAGGACAAAAAATGGTAAACTCTACATTCTAGTGGTTGTAGACTATATGACTAGGTGGGTGGAAGCTCAAAGTGTGGCAAGAGTGAATGAGAGGACAGTTAGCAAGTTTGTGTACACTCACATTTGTTGCAGATTTGGCACACCTTTGGAGATTGTTTCTGATAATGGTCCAGGGTTTAGGAAGGGCTTGCTCACAGAAGTTTGTGAAGAGCTTCACATTCTACATCGTCATAGCACACCATACTACCCACAGTCAAATGGTTTGGTGGAGAAGGCTAATGGTGTCATTGCAGGAATCATTAGAAAGATGGTGCAAAACAAGACAAAATTATGGGATGACTTCTTGGATGGTGCCTTGTGGGCATATCAAACCACATATAGGGAAGCCACGGAGTTCACACCATTTCACTTGGTCTATGGTCAAGAGGCTTTGCAGCCTATCGAGCTCAACATTCCAACAATGCGACTTCATGGCAAAGGAGCACAAGATGATCAAGAGGTATGGATGGATCGACTTCTTACGTTAGTGGAGCTTGAGTGGAAAAGAGAAGCAGCATACGAGTGCTACAAGAGGAAAGCCACACAAGCGAAAGAATCGCACGACAAGAAACTGAAGGACAAAGGCATCAAGGAAGGAGAGCTTGTGCTAAGGTATGACAATCGACTTGACAATCGTTTTGATGCCAAGTTTGAAACTAGATGGCAAGGGCCATACATAGTCAAGAAGGCTTTCAATTCTAGTTACTATCAGCTTATGGACTTGAATGGTAAAGAGCACTCTAGGAAGGTAAACGGGTATCGCTTGAAGCCCTATTTGAGTCGCCTTCTACCAAAGGATCTACCAAAGATCTGTCCAAAGGCCTCTGTCTCATGTAAGTATTGTTACATGAAGCATGAGTGTAACTCCAGCCAAAATTCTGAGGGGCCAAACAATGAAGATCTCGTCAAGGACTCTGAAGCACTCTCTTTGGAAAAGATGCTCTATGATGGTACATGAATATACCATCATCCTGGGGGGAGGGCTATTGATAGCCGTTTTTTGGCTCTCCATAATTGCCATAGTAAGCTATCTCACCCTACCAAAATCACCCAAACACTATGGCTATCCCTACCATTTCACTGCAAATAGGCGTGTGTGAGTTAGGGGGCTTTTCCTATATTTTCTTTAAAAACCCTCAGCTAGCTAGTCACTGGGCTAGGTGAGCCAAAAAAAATAAAAAAAATAAAAAATAAAAGTATATTATGGCCTCTTTGTGTGTAAATATTTCATTGTATATATGGCCTAAATATAGGGATTTTTTATAATTATTTTGGTATTTTATTTAAATATTTCTACTTAGGTGTGTGTTTTATTAAACCTATGTACACCTTCTTTCATCCTCTTACACCATAATTATATTTTTTGCCAATATGTACATACTCTAACCTCATATTTTTCCTTTATACAAATCACTCCCACCCTCTTCACCATTACCCTTCTCTCTCATCCCTATAGTTCTTTTATAAACCTCCAACATCTCACATAGCACCCCAACACTCTATGCGTGAGGAGAGACTTAGGTGTAGCAACCACTTGTGAGCTTCATTCTTGGTGTGAGAGAAGCCTTCAAGCTACACATTGCAAGTGAGAGAGTGTGAGTTCCACAAATCTCAAAACCACTATTGTACATGCTCCTTCATCATCAATAAATTGAGGTTTGGTGCATCAAAGGCGTGATTCGACGTTTAAATCTTCGTCCTTCCATTTGTGCAATACGGTTTGGTGAATTCAAGGTGACTTGTGTATTTTGAGTTTTATCGGTTGATCTTGATTTTAGAAAGTGTTTTAGTGTGTTTTTCATTGCCAGTTTTGTGTCCATTGTAAGAGGGTATTGTGGTGAGAGGTCTCCCACACCCTAAGACAGTGTGTGTGTGTTTTGGCAATGTTTAGCAATCACTAAGCATTGAGTGAGTTTTGTACAAGTTCTACGATAGCAACCTAACGAACCATCTCCATTTGCAAGTCACAAATAAGGTATTACGCAAGATCCTTTTCTCTCTCTCTTACCTTTGCTCTAGCTCTCTCTGGTCCAGTTTGTGTGTGTCTTGGTGTGAGGTTGTTTGTGTGTGTTGTGTGGTGCATCTTCTTGGTTGTGCCAAAATCTCTCTTGCGTCCTAGTTCGCATACCATAACTAGGTGGTGCCCCTATCTTGTTTGGGTTTGGCTGTGGGTTTGTTGTTGTGTTGTGCTTGTGGTTGCCCCAGCCCCAATTGAGCAGCACGGGAGCCTTGAGGGGTGTTTAGAGGTCGCCTCTCTTGTTGCCCGCCCCGGACCGTCTCAGTACGAGTTACCATACTGTCCCCGACTCATGATCAATCACTTGCTCGATCCAATTCACATATTCAAGAATGTGGGTAATCTACTATGGGACCATCTGACCGGCAAGAAAGATACTTTGGGAGCCAGAGTTGACCTTAGAAATGTGGATCGTATGGAGCAATATTGGCCGCAAACAGCGTCTGATGGATCTATAAAACTCTCTAAAGCACCATGGATTTTCACAGGAGCCCAAGAACGCAAAGTAAAAGAGACCATTCGATCTTTGCGGACCCCCACTGGCGTAATGCACTCGCTCCGAACGTGTTTTACTAAAGAAGGAAAGCTTACCGGTTTGAAGTCACACGATTGGCATAAAATGTGTCAGGTACGTTCATAGTGGACTTTAATATCATTGCATAAAATGTGGACTTTAATATCATTGCTGCACATACTTTACAGTTTATTTTACTGGTTGCCATTGAGGGATGTTTGTCTCTCGACATCCGTAACACAATCTACAAACTTGCAAAGCTGGTGCAATGGATCTCACAAAAGGAGATCAACGTAGACTCCATACCATTCGCCAAACTAAATGCTGCGGAGCTTGTGTGCATGTTTGAGAAACATTTTCCTACTACTATGCTAACCATTCAGGTGCATCTTCTTGTTCACATAGTTGATGAGGTTGAAATAGCTGGCACAGTTCATTCCAGATGGATGTTCTTCTTAGAACATTTCATGAAAACGCTTAAGGGATATGTGCGTCAAAAGGCACATCCGGAGGGTAGCATGGCAGAAGGTTGGTTGGTATCAGAGTCCCTAGTGTACATTGGAGAGTGGCTAGACGGATTTGATAAAGCCCGGGACACGCTATGGCGAGCCATAGATGATGAGTGCATATATGGGATTGTCATGTGCAATCTCGGTGTTGAGAAGAAGATGACGGAAGATCTAGAGGCTAAAATCAACCGATTTTTCATGCTTCACAATCCAGTGATGCAAAAGTGGATTTCACAGTATGAGGATGCAAAGCAAGAGCGATAAAGGGCACGAATCGAGTGGAGACGGGGAAGACGACCACCGATGCACTATCGGACGGGTCTGGAGAGCCTAGCAACATTCATGAGCTTAAGATGGTTGCACAACCAATTGCAAAGCGCACAACAATGCGGTGACGAAGTGACTGAGGAAGAGTGGGAGTGCTCTCGGGGTTGCGCGACCAAGGTAAGTTTGCAATGTACGACTAGCTAGTGACTTTATTTCTAAACGTTTGAACGGCCACTCATAATCTTTGTTCCTTGTAGTATAAGTCATACACAGCAGAATGGTGTAAAGGTCAACATTTTAGGGTGGAACGGATCGACAAAATTCGTTTTACTCAAGATTGTGGAATCATGGCAAAATCTGAACAGTCTAGTCGACGACGTTCCTCTCATGAAGATCCTGTGGTGGCGGAACTCACTTACTTCGGCACGCTACAAGAGATTTTGAGGATCGATTACAGAGGATTTTTTGTCGACTTGTTCGACGTGCAATGGTTCAAGATAATCATGGAGGGTCGCAACGCTACTGTGCGTAGAGGAGAGTCTGGTTTTCTTGAGGTGGATTCTACTAAGAAATGGACTGACCTAAGAGACACTTTCGTACTACCCGAGCATTGTGAACAAGTAAGTATGTAAATAGTTAACATCCCCCTTTTACAAGTTATGTGCTTGAAAGCTCTTATGTAAGTTATGTGGCTCTGGCAGGTAATATTTCATCCTACAAAGTCTACATCAAACTGGTGGTACGTCATAGAGGTAGCCCCTTGTAGTGCAACGACGTATAAAGGCTACCATGTGCCAATCACAACGGCATCAATGGAGGAGATCAAAGAAGATGCTCAATCAGAAGCCGCTGCGGTGGTGCCAGACGAGCATCAAGATGCTACTACTCTATATGGGGTGCATGCAGAGGAGCTACAAAATGAAACAGAGGATATGTGATTAAATGGAGAGCTCTATATAGATATAGGAAGTTATGCTGAGTTATGCGAGGATGAGTTAAAGCCACAAATATTGTATTTGAACAATTTTGCTCCGTGTTGTAAAAGCTCTGGCTCTCTAAGTACCTTCCATGGTGTATAACGCTCTTTTCTACTCGCGCTCACATCTTTTGATTGAAAATTCTGAGTTTTCGACTTGCCTCTTCTATCACTCAATTCATTGTGTCATTGTATTTATATGCGTCATTACGTCATTGTATTTAATGGTCTTTGCGTCATTGTCTACTCTATTCATTCAATATTAAGTTTAAATATTCGTGTGTTTAATGCAGGTATGGATGATGAGGAGTTTCTTTCTTCTTTGTCACCGCAGCAGAGACAGTGGTACGTGGAGCGTCATCGCTCTGGCGCATCATCGCGTGTTCCTACGCCATCCGCATCTCCCTCTCTTTCGGAGCATTCGGCGCGCTCCGAAGCTTCGGTGTCGACGAGACGATCTTCACACTCGTCTAGACACCGGCGCTCTAGTGGTGGCGGTGGCGGTTGTTGTGGGGATTCCGCCGCCGATGCCTCCACACCACCTCGTGTTCGATGAGGCTCTTTATCCTCCCCTTCTTTGCCCGCCCCCACACCAGCCACAGCATCGCTATCTACGCCAGGTTTTGCGCGGCTGACTGTTCCTAGCAGCTACACACCTCTACCTACTCCGCCAGGAGCCACCCCACTCGACACTCCTCGCTTCGGGGCCCAGACGCCGGTGGAGACACTTGACGTCCGTACCCCCATCGACACGCCGCTAGAGACCCCTTCCGGGACACCCAGGTTCACGCGTCACCGGCCAGAGGGCTTGCCTTACTCCGTCGACTTCAGCGGCGGCATCATCATGGATGATGACGGCAAGAAGGTGATCTCGCGCATGCGTGGTCTTCGCTCTCAGCTGTTTAGACACTACATACTAAACAAATGGAGTGAAGTACCAAGTGATTTAAAAAACAGAGTCATCAGCATACTTCATGATGAGTTTCCTGTTCCAACATGGGATCAGCGCTTCAATGAAGACCTGATGAAGATTCGAATGCGCGAATACTACAAACAGAAGCGTTCCGAAGTGCAAAAAGAAATCAAGCATGGGTGGAACAGGCCAGATTGGCTGGCCAAAGAAGATTGGAAGAATGCGAAGAAAGCAGCGCGCGAGAATCCCGACAAGTGGAAGTACCAAAAGGATGCAGCCAGAGCGTGAGTAGAGGCAGGGAGCTCGCACCACTTGGGGAGCGGTGGATGGGCATCAGTTGAGGCCGATTTTATAAGTGTTTTCGCATTGCTCTTTATGTTTGATAGTTTAGGGTTTATGAGTTTTTTAATTCTAACATAATGAAATCTTTGTATGTTTTGACAGTGGTCGATGACAGGACGTGATCCCACACCGTACGAGCGCGAGTACGCAGGCAGCAAGGGCTTAAACGCCCCGATGGACATTCTCAGTTCTCGCGGCGGCATGGTTAGTATTAGGGTTTACTCTTTTCTATTTTTTGTATTGTTTTATAAATGTCGTTATATGTTTATACTTACTGAAAGCTGTCTTATTGTCTTTTTTTGCAGAATCCGACAGATACGCCGCTTGGACGCGATGAGACGTCTGACTAGACGACATCAGTTTAGCCGTAGCTAGATAGCATTAGTTTAGGGTTTCTCATAGCTTATGTATCTTGAGACGGATTTTATACGTCTTTTTGAACCATGTATATTATTACATTTGTCACCGCAGTTCATTTTGCCAGTCAATTCTTTATACCTATGATGTTGTACAATTGTCATTATTACATTTGCCAATCAACTCATTTTTCCTATGATGTGTACAATTGTCAATTTTACGCTTGTCAATTTTGCAAACAATGCGTCTTGTGGGTGACTATTTTGGGTCTATTATCTACCCTTGCACTTTTTTTTAAAAGTGAATCAAGTACAATATGGTTGATGGGTGGCAGGGCATTCAATGCCCTGTCACCCAAAAAAGTTTCTCTCGGGCGTCGCTATAACCGTCACTATTTATGGCTCTGGAGCGTCGCTATAAGCGTTGGTATAGACTTCTATGTAAACGTCGCTATAACCGTCGCTATGAGCGTCGCTATATAGCGATGCTTATAGCGACGCCTATAGCATCGCATATAGCGACGCTCTCGTAGCGACGCTATTAGCGACGGTTTTAGCGACGCCGGGGGCTATAAAAACCCATTGTATTTCCGTCACTAACAGCGTCACAAGAGCACACAACCTCTTGTAGTGCAAAAGTCTTCTCGTCACTCCCCTTAGCCTAAACTTTCATTTAATTCCAAAGGACACCTCATGCCATATGAAAGCATGACATTGCTCCTTGACAAAGTTTTGTAATCATGCTTGCAATAATGCATTAAAATAAGTGTATCTTTGAAATCATGCCACCTAGTGTCCCATTAGGATTTGATTCCCTCCTAGTAGCTATTTAAAAACAAATATAAGAAAAGTATAAAAAATACATAGAATATATATATATATTGGAGTTTACCCTAGATATAGGATCTAGCTAAGGTGTGAGATGATAATGAGATAGTAGAAATAAAGAATCAATGCTTTTTGCCCCAAGTTAAAGAGGCGGAGCTATTGAGCTTTTCCCATAGTATTTTCTGATGGTAAAGTAAGGATAGGTTACCCTTGAGAAAAATAATAGGATGAGATAAAAGGCTTTTTATTATAATTAAATATACATATGTACATTATAGGAAAGATAATTATGTATCTAAAAAGTTACAAGATAGATCTTGTAGCATGCGTTCCCACTATGTACGTGTCACAGCACGACAACGTACAAGAGGGAAATGGTCACTCTTGCACGGGGGAAGATTGCACCTAGTGTCTTTGTATTCTTCTCTCCTCTCCTTTTGTCTCTCTCGCCGTGCCGACGTAGCACTCCATTTTAGGAGGTGCGTCTGCACGTGCCCTATTCTTCTCTCTCGCACTCTGTTTCCCTCTATTCGTGTATCTTGCGATTATGCGTCTATGTGGTTTCCAGGTATGTCGATTAGTCTGTTTTATGATTTTTAGTATGCTATTAATTTGGGTATTTTGCAGGGAACTCCATGCCTCCGGGTGTAGCAGAAACAACGTGAGTCTTACGAAGGACCAGAAAACGCTAAAAGGATAGACTTGGCTGAACCAAGAGAAGAGCCTACACCTGCTTACATCGTGAATGACCTAACAGACAAAGAAGAAAAGCTTTTGCTAAGATTTTTAAAGGAATACCGAGATATCTTCGCTTGGTCTTACAAGGATCTCAAGGGTGTTGATCTAGGGATTTGTCAATATACCATACCCATGAGAGATGATGTGAAACCAAGTAGACAAAGGCCATAGACGTTCAACAAAACATTTTCCAGGAAGATAAAAGAAGAGATTAAAAACTAAAGGAAGCCGAGTTCATTTACAAAATTGAGCACACAGATTGGGTGTCTCCAATTCTGGTAGTACCGAAGAAGAATGGAAAATTACGAGTGTGTGTTAATCTTAAAAAGGTGAATGCAACTACCATTAGAGACGACTTCCCTCTTCCGATAACTGAGCATATTTTAGAGTGATTTGCAAGAAAAGAAGCTTACACCTTCTTAGAAGGCTTTTCGGGATACAATCAACTTTTGGTTGACCCAAAAGATCAACATAAAACTGCTTTCTCATCAGAATGGGGTATATTTGCCTATTGGGTTATGCCGTTTGGGTTAACTAATGCTCCATCCACGTTTCAAAGGTTGAGGAGCCATGCTTTCAAAGAATATCTTAGGAAATTCTCAAAAGTATATATGGATGATCTATGCATACATTCATCAATCCGGGCTGATCATTTGAACACCTCAAAAGGGTATTCGAAAAATGTAGACTTTATAGGATTTTCTTAAATCTTGAAAAGTGCACATTCATGGGTAGACAAGGAAAACTTCTTGGACATATAGTGTCTAAAAATGGCATAGATACTGATATTGAGAAGATTCATGTCATTGAAGAATTGCCAAGAACAATAACAGTAAAGGGGATACAAGCCTTCATGGGGCATTGTGGATATTACCGACGGTTCATCTACATGTACGCTATAATTGCAAAACCCATGTACATCTTGATTACACACTTTGAATGGACGGAGGCATGTGAAGAATCCTTCATGAAGATTAAGCAAGCTCTCACCTCAGTTCCAATATTGAAAGCACCAGATTGGGATAAGGTATTCCACGTGCATGTAGATGCTTCCAATTTTGCTATCGGTTGTATACTAGCTCAACCAGGAGACCAGAAAATTGACTTTCCTATTTCTTATGCTAGTAGAAAATTGAACATGACGAAAAAGAATTACACCACCACCGAAAGAGAAGGATTAGGAATGATCCATGCCGTTAAAAAGTATAGATATTACCTATTAGCCAACAAGTTTGTGTTCTTTGTGGACCACCCAGCCTTGGTCAACAAGCCATGCAGCACAGGGAGAATAGTGAAATGGTTCATCATTCTTCTGGAATTTGATTTCACTGTCGTTGTAAAAAAAGGCACTACACATCAACGAGCAGATCATTTTTCAAGGATTGTTTCAGGAGAATCACCTAAAGGGGTAGACAATGATCTATCAGATGTCTATTTGTTCTCCGTGGAAATGATACCTAGATGATCGGGAAACATTATGTCATTGATGACAATAGCTCAAGTGGATTCACAAATACCACTTCCTATCATGGTCAAATTAATCGAGCAATCGTCTATGTATCACTTACTAGTTGGAAGGCTATACAAAAGAAATCGGGATGGGATATTGCTCTTATGCATTAATCCTGAAGAAAAAGAACAGTACCTAAGTCAAGCACATGTTACCATAGTAGGACTTCAATTTGCAGAAGACCAAACTATGCAACGAATCTTGAGACTTTGAGTATTTTGACCGACTATGAGGAGAGATATTCGATCTTTTGTAAAGTATTTCTCTCAATGTCAAAAAAAGACACCCATACCTCATGTAACATTGTTTCAAAGTCACATGTTCCTAAGTGGAGTAATTATCTTGTTACTTACTTATCGAGCCAATCATTTCCTGAGGATATGAGTAAACGCCATCAAAGAACATTTGAAACTAAAGCAAAGACTATTCTCTTATTGGGAACCAATTGTATCAAAAATGTAAAGATCAACATTTACGTATTTGTGAAAATGAAAACGAGTATATTCCGATTATAGAACAAGCACATGATGGATTAGCTGGAGGTCACTTTTCTAGTGAAATCGCCACAAGAGCAATCTTGATGGCCAGCATATGGTGGCCAACAGTTTTTGCAAATGCTGAAGATTATGTTCGAAGGTGTGATGCTTGCCAATGAGCAAAAATGCCAACAGAAGTAGATAGCATGCCCTTAAGACCAATGATGGGGGCTAGAGCTTTCACAAAATGGGATATAGATTTTGTTGGACCAATACAGCCACTTGCTTATAGAACCCAAGATCAATATATCATTGTAGCTATGGACAATTTGACCAAGTGGGCCGAGGCTAAAGCAACTCAAAAGAATGATGCCAGAACCACTATTTCATCCTTATATGAGTATGTATTCACAAGATATAGACTGCCAATAGAGATTGTCAGTGATTAGGGAACTCATTTCCTCAATGAGGTAATCGAGTATTTGCTTAATGATTTTATGGTCATCCATAACAAATCAGCTCGGTGCTGACTAAAGTGGTTAGTTCAAGAAGAACAGATTGTGAAAAGAATCTCAATGCTTCTCTATAGGCTTATCGAGTTTCATTCAAAACAGCTTTAAATGCTAGAACCTTAACCTTGTTTACAGTTTTGATGCCATACTTCCAATAGAATTTCTATTGCCGACATTAAGGGTAGCACAGAATCTTGAGTGGACTGGACATGAATTGTCAGAAAGACTTGAAGATTTGGAGAAGCTAGATGAGCAAAGGCTAACTGTTGTAGCTCATATCATGCACAAAAGCGAAAACAAAAACAGTTTTTTGATTCCCACTTAATCACAAAAATATTCAAGAAAGGCGACTTCGTTTTAGTCTCTTCCCTTAAGCAACACATTTCCAAGCTTAAGAAAAAGGGAAACGGATCATTTATCATTAAAAATGTATCTCTAAGTGGAGCAGTAAAATTGTCCACCCTAGATGGTGAACAAATGGCTAACTGAATTAGTGGATGTAGTTTAAAGAAATATAATTTTCCACTAACCAATGAATTGCTAGAAAGATTGTATGCAGCCAAACAAAGAAAGATCAAACACCAGCAGGTTATTAATGAAGCCTAAGAGGAAGCTCGGTTTCGGGTACTCAAGCAGAAAGCTGCTCTCAAGAATCAACAGATACTGATTTCCATCAACACTCTAGAAATAGATGCTCGACAATGGGAATTACCTAAAGACGTTGTTTCAACAGATGATGACTGGTGAGATGGAATGGACTTGCACATCAAAGTACACCTCAACAATCATAGCACCAATGCTTTGGTTGATACAGGAGCTAGAGTAAATGCAGTCAGCTATTCCACATACAAGAAGGCCACAAGTCAAGCATTGACGGCAGGAATAGCGACAATTAAAGGATGCAACAAGAACCCAACTCCAACATTGGGAGTAGTCAACTTGAACGTGATAGTATATGGATGTTCATTGGGAGTAGTCAACATGAACGTGATAGTATATGGATGTTCATTGGGAGTAGTCAACTTGAACGTGATAGTATATGGATGTTCATGTCCTCATCAGTTTGTATGCTTACCAGAGAACACATGAATGAAACGATGATTCTTGGAATACCTTGGATGCGAACATACAAAGCAGTACCAGATTGGGATACAAATCAGCTAAAGCTATCACCTAAAGGAGGGAAACTCATTGTTCCAATTTCACCAAGCAAAGAGGAATGGAAAAGAAGAAATCAGCAAACCAAACCACCAAGTAGTCAATCTTTTCCATCCCCTCGACAATCAAATGCTACAAGTAGCATGCAAGGAGTGAGGAAAATTTGGGTACCAAAATCACAGCTTAAGGATAAACCGATTCAGATTTGGGTGCCTAAAACTTCACCGACAAAACAAAAGAAGGTTCCAAGGGTTAAAACACAGAGAGGAGCATCTTCGAGCACCGAACCTAACATGGAAATGGTTTGGAAGAAAAAGGAGCACTCGTCTTCTCCACAAACTGTAAAACCAATCAAGCAATGGCGAGTTAAGTCTCAAAAGACTCCACGACACCATGCAGCACCGAGCCTACCAAGATACCAATGGGGAGAAAAATCTCGACAATGGTCAAAAGAACTACCAACAACTCAAAAAATTAGTGTGCTGAAGCATCTGGATGGTACAATCCATCAGAGAGCACACAAGGTACAAGATTTTCTCTTTGGAAGACATTAGCAGCAAACCTCGACATTGAGAACCCTTGAGTCAATTACTCAAGACCCAGCTCTTGCACAGCATATTGGTTTGAACTGCATTGATCTTCATAGCATGGTAGAGCCAAACACAGCTATGCATACACACAATTATTCAACCCATGCACACAGTCGTCTTGGAGTACGCCATCTAGGAGGGGTGGAAGGGCACTAACTACTAAGTACTAAGTAATTAAGGGCAATGTTTGAAGAGGGAGGAAAAGTTTGATGTTAACGTGTGAGTTTTTGCAAAATTACCTAATAATGCCCTTATAATTCATCATCAAGGGAAAATTCACTGGTAATATCTTCCTGATGAGTGTAAATAGTATATATACTATCAGAAAATCACTAAAAATAGTTCTTTTTTGGATATTTTTCATCATTTTTATTGATAATGAGGCTTAAGAAAAGAAAAGTCCAACAAAAAAATTTTCAATGGTTTTTCTTAATTTTCGGATTTTTACTTTACTTTTTTAGTGCATTTTGCTATTTTCTTTGATTTTTTTAAATAAAAAGGTCAAAAATTAATAATAAATAACAGGGAAGCTCATATGCAAAAATAGAAGACACGATGGTGATCAGAAAGACAAGGCAGACAAGCACAAAAATTTACAAGGAAATCAAAAGATGGATGCGGGAAGCCTAAATTAGGCGGTCAGGCCTACTTTTGCAAAATTCTTGCAGAATGAGCTACAGGAATCTATCAGGGAAATTTTGAGTATAACAAAGATTTCACGGCCTAGTAGGACTAACGTGGGAATCTGGGGAAAATTGGTGCGAGAAGTCCAGGTATAGATATCCAAGGTAGGCTAAAACCACCTCATTTCCACTTGGAGCCTTTGCAGAGAGAGTTTTCAGCCTCTTTCGTGTGACTTTTCTGGAGCCCACAGTTGACCAATTTCAATGCCATCTCACACGAGACATGATGGGTAAGTTCTTTACTCAACAATGATCCATTTTGTATGGCCTGTAGCTAGTCTTAAGCCCTAGAAAAAACCCTGGAAATCGAGCAGTGCACGAAGACCTACGACCTAAAACTGACCATAGCGGCCTGCCAGCTTGACCAAATCAGATGGGATTTGAACCATAGCATGCCCTAACATAATAGAACCTTTCTATATCGTCAATTGACAATTCAGTTGGGTTCGAGGGGGTCCCCATTAGAAAAGTTAGGTTTTGGCAAATGCCATAATTTCAATCTGACTCCACAGATGGCTTGCTTATGAGGTCTATATACAATGTATATGATTGGTTTGGTTAAACCCATAAATCAAATCCCTCAAAAAGCAAAAAATGGGTCAAAAGTTACAAAGCTTCAAATTTGACATACAAGGTCAAACTGACTCCAAATGAGCCAGAGTTGGATAGGTTGCTTCATGACTATGTTGCGGAAGAGTCCAAAGCCTCAAAGTTGACCAACCAACCCAACAGGCAATGTAGTCACAAAAAACATTGATTTCAGAGTCGCCAAAGCACAAAGTGATGCCTGCATAACCAAACTTGACCAAATTCAATCCAGGACTTGGAATATGTCTATGTCAAAATTTGTGAGTTTGCAAAAAATTGTCACTTTTGTAAATAAACGCGATTATTTACTTATGCATCATTTTTGCTTGTAAATTGTCACCTCACCTCATCTATCATGTGTACACACCTATTACATGCCAAAAATCAAGTATGAGCCAAAATGACCACCCATTACTTGGAAAATTGTCAAAAAACGCAAAGAAGTCTTAGCAAGCCAAATTATTGGTTATGGACCACATTTCTTGATCCAAATCACCTTATATCTTATATACAGGGTCTATACAATGCCTAGAACTAGTTTGTACCAAAAAATGTAAATTTTGGAAGAAAAGTTAATAATCGCGACTATTTACTTTCTGGTGAAAATTGGGGAGTTTTGATATTTTGCCATCATACATACAAAGGACATGATGTGTTAAGCCTACTAGCCAAATTTGAATCAATTTGGAGCTTAAAATTGAAAATTTCCTTTATATCTATTGTTTCAGAGACCTAAAGCCAAAATCTGGTACCATTTTCACCCTATGCATCCAAATGAGCCCATATTTCACCCAGATCATGTATTTGGTATATACTTCAAGCTTATAAAGCCAAGTTTGCAAAAAGTTGAAAAATTTTATCTGTTGTAAATAATCGCGATTATTTACTTTGGTTGCAAATATTTGTTTTGACTTTACAATTTTGTTCCTTGCATGTTTTTATGCATCTATGCTTGTTCAAAAATTGATTTGAAGCAAATTGGACCTAAATTGTTAGCATTTCAGCCGTAAAGGACATTTCAGAGAAAATTCCGACAAATATGCTAACTTTGCACCGTATTCACTAAACAGTAGCGATGCAAGCAGCAGAGAGGGCCAAGAAGAAGATCAACCAAAAGGAGAAACTACAAGAACTATCCGCTTATCAACTAGACCCCGAGTCAATCAAAGCACCTCTCCAGAGAACAGTTACAAGAACATAACACTACAGTCTTCACTGGCAGGTTCAAAAGTAAAGATGGGCATCAAGTGGAGTTGCAACTCCTGCCCAAGGAATTCTATGATGTAGCTACCAAGCCAGAGACAAAAAAGGCTAACCGCTGTCAAGAATTTGGCAGTCTTGCCAGCAAGGCACCGTGCCTCTTGCTGTGAGAGTTTGTGAGGAAGCTCAAGGGTTATGAGAAGGATCTAAGATGTAGATAACATAGCTTCTAGAGCTAAAGAAGAAATGTAGCCAAAGAAGCCGCTCACTTTCCCTTACAAACACACACGTGATGGAGAGAACTCATGAAAGATAGTAAAAAAAAATGAAAACATTGAGATTACGATCATATCGTATCATGGGTAGGATAAAAGGGTTAATGGATAAGTTAATGATATTTAATCTTTGTTGTCCAAATAAGCTACGGATTGCTCTTTGGAACTGTAGCTTTGTGCTTACTATAATGTATATGTTTTGTCTAGCGATTAGGATTAGTTGTGAGTACAAATCCTCTTGATTCATAATAAAATAACCACATTCACATCAAAAGAGAATTTATAGTCAATAATAGGTAGTATGATAGGATCTGGTGAGAGAAGTATTTCGGTGAGCCTTTCAGGACCAAATAGAAACATTATGCGTTCCTGAAAGTGAATCTTTTGACTAATCCAAATGTTGACCCTAATAGATTGCATAGAATGGAAATGAAAGAAATTACCGCTATGTGGATTATGGTTATTCATCAATGATATACTTAGTATGTTCAAAGATAAAGGTGTGAAAGAAGTGAACGGAGAAGAAGAAGAGAGTTTCTCTCCCAAGCCCTATTGTTGCCCTTAGGCAATAAGGATACTACAGGGAGAGAAATACCTGTAGCAAGGAGATTCTAGAGTTTGTGGAAGAGAATGAGAACCTTAAGAGAGAGAGATGCTTGTGAAAGATGAAGATATGGTTACTAACCTTGTGCACATAATTGTTTCCTGCAAGAAGGTTGTGCCCGTTACATTGACAAGATTGCTCCTTGAATATCTTCCAATGAAACAACTAGGGCACAACAAGAGAGATGAAAGGAGGAGTAAAGATAGAATTATAGATAAATCTAAGTGTGGTGGTGGTATTAAAGATAGATAATGAGAGATAGAGATAGAGTTAGATACAAGTATTGGACTAGATATGCAAATGAAAGAAAAACTAGCAGCATATATCTTACATGAGAGCAATCGTCACCACCTTAATGGAGAGAGAAGATGAGGTAAGACTTCAGCCTTTCTTCAAGGAAAATTATGGCACTAAGATCAGTGTGTCACTAGGAATTGAGCTATTCTCACTCACTCATAAATTGCCCCCAATGAAGAGAAGGTTGCCCTTTTTATAGGTGAGGGAGCCATGTTTACATAATCACTTGATTAGGCTAAAGAATTAACCCAAATCAAATGTTCGTTGGATATTTCTTAAAATGGGCAATATTAATTAGGACTCAGAATATCATGAGATTCAGCATTTTTGGTCGTTGAGGCTCCATGTGGGTGCAGGATGTATGTGGGACCCACCTAGGAATCTTCTTTGTGGCTCGAGCAGGGGATCCCAACTTGTGTGTCTTGTCCTTCAAGGCATCTTTGAGGTGTCACATTCACATGCTTATGTCTTTTATCCTCCAAATATCTTATTTTATGGAAGAAGACCAAGATTACTTCTTTTCACTTGATTCACTTGTTTACCATCTCTTCTTGCAGTGTAGTTGTGAGAGGATTTTTCATTGTTTTCCCTGTAACTTTTGACCTGTAACTCAGATTGACATGCTTCAAAAAGAAAAATTGGCCTACTAAAAGATCTTGACTTGGTTTTGGCATTTTCTCCACGCCCTTAGGTCAGGATTTTTAAATTTGGATGGTCCAAGAAGCTTTGTATCTTCCTTTTCATAAAGTCTTCTAGTAAGCCCTTCCCTCTTGTATGTATCCAAGAAGGTATGCATTATTGAAGGGTTATATTATTAAGTAAATATGAAAAGAATAAAATAATTTATATATGGTAAGGTATATCTAAGATATCAGAAGAAATATACAAATGCTTTTTCCCCAGACAAAAAGAGGCACAATCGTTGATACTTTTCTTGCAGTACTTTTTAATAGTAATGTACATTTATATTACTTCAAAGGTAAATACTAAGGTATGGTAGAAAGATTTTATTTATGCATATGAGTATTATATGAAGTATACTTATGCGTCAAAAAGTCACAAGATAAATCGGTTAATGCCCGTTCCCACTATATACGTGCCACAACACGACATCCACCCTCTAAACCTGCACATCCTCCGGTATGTGCCACATTGTCTGTTTGTAAGATCAGCCCTCTTGTACATCTTCCTTGCTTTCTTCTTCACTCGATGGTTCCAGAGCTTCATGTTCACTTTGATCTTCACCCGTGTTTTTCTCTTCTTCCTCATCAACATCTTCTAGATCATTGTCTCATCTTCTCTTAAACATTTTGATCCTTTTCCCCGCAATGGGAATCTTTACTTCTGTACCATCTAGCTCAAACAAGGTGTAAGTAGCATTTTCATGCACATGCTTTACAACATACAGTCCAAATGGGATAGGAAGAGAATAATAGAGATAGACAGCAAAGACAGAGAAAGATATCTTTGTATTGATAGTGTTTTCGCTTGCATGCAGCGTCTCACTCGCACTCTCACTCGCACTCGCACTTGCACTCGTAGAAGAGATATCGGTGAATGATCCCCAAAACGCACCACCCGTCTTGCTTTTCTGGTTTTTCCTCCAAAAGCATGCGACCTCCCAAAATATCCGCTTTTCTATTTTTGGCGTTTGGTCAACTCGACTTGCGCGCCAAGTATACTTGCGAGAATAAGGTAAAAACGTGATCGCGAAGCGATCCGTAAAGGTTAGATTTTTGAAACATAACTCCTAAACAGAGCCAAAACAGCCCAAGTCCGTCTCACACAATCTTGTTGCCCTCGCTGCGCTCTTCGACGACTATGTGATGGAAAATTTCCATAGCCTGCTCCGATTTGCTGAAAATCAACCTGCAAAACAACATTTTCTGCAAAAACGATGCAAAAACAGCAAATCCCACTTTTTTCTTAATCTTTGGCCCTCAACGAGCATCAAAACATCAAAATCTCGAAAGACTCAGAGAACCAAAGTTGTTCCTTATAACACAGGCTTCAATCACTTCATACATCACTTTTTCAGAATCCCACGTTAACACCTCCAAAAATGCCCCAGAGAGTGCCTTCCGGATCAAAAAAAATTATTGGACGGAAACAATCCACACATCCTTTTACACAATGGACTAACTTTAAAACGACCAAAACTTCCTAGAAAAACAAAATTTATTGCTAAAACACCTCAAAATCAAGTCCTGTCACACCAAACCATCTTTTTGAGAACTTACGCATGACAGACATACAACATCATACAGTTCTCCCTGCTATCAACCAAGAAGTGGATTGTTTCTTCATGGTAGAGTATGGAAATTGAGATTATGAAGGTATATAATTATGTTTTTTTACTTTGATTATCATTTTGAATTGGTTGCACGAGTATGTTCTTTTGGCTATTTTGTAGGGGATGCAGAAATCAATGTGTGAAACAGGATCTGTGCAAAGTGTCATGATAGAAATCTAACCTTTACGGATCGCTTAGCGATCACGTTCTTATATTATTCTCGCAGGTATACTTGGTACGAAAATCGTGCAGGCTTTTCGAGGAAAAGAAGGATAAAAGCACGACGGGTGGTGCGTTTGGGGATCATTCACTGATCTCTTCTTCTGCGAGTGCGAGTGCGAGTGAGACGCTGCATGCAAGCGAACTGAAGCTCGGGGGTGGTCGGGAGGTTCGAGCTCCGTACAACGGAGTGGGCCCATATATTTTACTCCTTTGTTGTATCAAAACTCTATAAAGATTCATCAATACAAAGATCTCTTTCTCTATCTTTTGCTATTGATCTCTATTATTCGGTTCCCGTGACAATTGGTATCAAAGCAAGCGGTTGATTCTGGACATGGAAGGATACGAGAGGAGGATGAAGGAGCAAGAAGACCTGATTCGGCGACTATGAGAAGATCTGAAAATTGCAAATCGGGAGCGTGTTGAGGCTCTGCGGGGCAAAGCAGCACGAGAGCTTGATATCTATGTAGACTTGATGGCCAACATGAAGGTGAAAACCATGCTAATCCACCTGGAAATAATAATCATCGTGGCGGCGCTGGGGTACCGCCAAAAGAAACGATGACGATATGGGAGAAGCGACAACCAAATCATTCTTAACGAAGGCTAAGCTTAAAGAGTTTGATGGCATAAGAAAGATATGCAAAGATTTAGAAGCGTGGATTGAAGAACTCAAAGATTTGGATTATACTTTCAATATCGAGAACACGACCACGAGAATTTCGAATGCTCGAGCAAGGTTACCGATAAGACAATACGTACCAAGATGGCTCAATTGGAGACTTTTGGCGATGCGTACGATAAAGGTAAGTCATCTACCCCTTCTTTGTGATGTTTTATGTCTTTGATACGTCCTTTGAAAGCTTCTGTGAGATCGAATTTATGCGTAGAAGTTGAGATTAAAATTTGAATTTCTTAATTGATTTGGATAGTATTCATTGCTTCTTATCGTTTAAATTGATTGAGAAATTAAACTTGAAATTAAATCGAGAAGTTAAAAGACTTGTGGACTTAACTAGTGGTAATAATAGTTCCACGAAAGAGTTAGTAGAAAATTTGTTTTTTTTTCTTTGAAGAGTCGAAATCATAAAGATGATTTCTATAACATAAACATTGATATGCATGATGTTATCATTGGTATCAATTAGATCATTGAAAATCATGTTTTGATTGATTGTTAAGAAAGAAAAATATATCTTTAATCATTTGATGATGATAAGTCACACTCTTTGTGGAAAGAAAGAGATTCTAAATCTAGTTTTGGCAATGGAATTGATAAGGTGACTTAGATAAGAGTGTGAGACGTTGCTTGTGTTTGCTTGTGTGAGACGTTGCTTGTGTTTGCTTGTGTGAGACGTTGCTTGTGTTTGCTAATGAGATTAAAGAGAATCTGGGGATAAACATAAAGAGACAAATCGAGAATTTATAGAGGATCTCTTACATGAAGTTAAGGATGTGTTCCGGACGATCTTCCTGGTATACCTCCGCCTAGAGCGGTAGACCATGCCATAGATCTATATCTAGGAGCGACACCTTATTCCAGATCTCCATACAGGTTCAATATTGATGAGCTTAAAGAGCTCAAGATACAACTTGATGATCTTTTGAAAAAGGGTTTCATTAAACCTAGTGTATCTCCTTGGGGTAGTCCTGTGTTATTCCAAAAGAAAAAGGATGGTACATATAGGTTATGCATCGACTATAGGGGATTAAACAAAAAGACCATTAAGAACAAATATCCTCTTCCTCACATAGATAAACTGCTTAGTCATTTGAGTGGTGCCACAATATTTTCAAAGGTTGATCTTCGTTCTGGCTACCATCAAATCCGCATTAAGGTCGAGGACATTCCAAAGATTTCTTTTCGTACACGTTATGGACATTATGAATTTAGAGTTCTTGCTTTTGGTTTGACTAATGCACCAACAACTTTCATGTGCTTAGTGAATAATATTTTTCACCCGTATCTTGATAACTTCATTCTGGTATTCTTGGATAATATTTTTGTGTATTCTACGAATGAAGAAGATCATGCATTGCACTTAAAGAAAACATTTGAGGTTTTGCGTGAACATTAATTGTATGCCAAAGCAAGTAAGTATTCTTTTGCAAAGGATCAGATTGTGTATTTGGGAAGAGTGATTTCTAAAGAGGGGATTCACATTGATCTTGATAAAGTTAAGACTATGTTAGTAAGAGATGTAAGAAGCTTTATGGGTCTAGCACAATATGAGAGAGCACACATTAAAGATTTCTCTAAGATAGCAAGTCCTTTGACCTAATTGACCAAGAAAGACAAGGGTTTTGTGTGGACTTCTAGCTATGAGACTGCTTTTGAGACCTTGAAGGCTAAAATAGCGGAAAATTGTGTTTTGAAAGTTCGTGAGATAGGCAAACCATTTGTTGTGTCTTGTGACGCTAGTGGTTAACAATTAGGTTGTGTTTTGACACAAGAAGGAAGAGTGGTTACATATGAGTTTAGGAAATTAAGACGACATGAACTGAACTATGCAACACATGATCTAGAATTGCTTGCTGCTGTTCATGCATTGAAGCATTGGCGTCATCTGTTGCTTGGTGTAAAATTTGAATTGCGTACTGATCATCAAAACTTGAAGTATATTTTCACTCAGCCATTGTTAAATAACAGACAAAGAAGATGGATTGAATTGCTGGCTGAGTATGACTTTGATTTGAAGTATTTGTGTGAAAAAGAAAATAAAGTTGCAGATGCATTGAGTCGTACGCCCATGGGTAATTTGTTGACTATTGTGCGATCCAATTTGATTGCTGATATGCATGCTGAAGTTGAAAATAGGCATGCTGTTGTGCGATCCAATTTGATTGCTGATATGCATGCCTATTTTGAAATTCTTGCGTGAGAATATTGGTGAGAGGTATGAGAACAGATATCACTTGTATAAGGAAAATCTGTATTATTATGACCGCTTGTGTATTCCTGCAAATTCTGCTTTTAAGAGTTAAATTCTACATGAGTGTCATAACTCACCTTTTTCTGGTCATCCTGGATTGAGTAAGACATATGAAAAGATTAAAAGTTCATTCTTTTGGCCACGTATGAAATTGGATGTTAAGAATTATGTGCGTGAATGCTTTCAATGTCAACAAGTTAAGATTGAACATAAGAGGATACTTGGTGACCTTCAACCCTTAGACATTCCTTTACAGAAGTGGGAGTGTATATCCATGGACTTTATCATTAGACTTCCTACTACTCGTGGAGGGTATGATTCGATCTTTCTGGTGGTAGATAGACTCACAACACAAGCTCACTTCATTCCTGTAAAAATAACTTATACTGCATTGACCATTGCATACTTGTTTATGAAAGAGATATTTCGTTTGCATGGCATGCCCAAGAGCATAGTGTCTGACAAAGATTCTAAGTTCACTTCACATTTCTGGAGAGCGACTTTTGACTCTATAGGTACCCAGTTATGCATGTCTACTTCTTTTCATCCTCAAACCGATGGGAAAACGGAGAGAGTCAATCGTATTTTAGAAGATATGTTATGAATGTATGCCAATGAAAACCAATCTAGTTGGAATGAATATTTGCCTTTGGTTGAATTTGCATACAACAGTTCATATCATTCATCTATTAGGATGACCCCGTTTGAAGCAATGTATGGCTATAACTGTCCCACACCTATAAATTTTCTTAGCTCAAGGAATAAGGTAGAACTGTCACGTGAGATGCTTGAAAAAATGGATAATGAGTTGGCCAAAATCAGGGGGAATATTAGAGAAGCCCAAAAGAGACATAAATTGTATTATGACAAGAAACATCGGGTTGTGGACTATGAAACTGAGGATATGGTTTTCTTAAAAGTTATTCCCGAGAAGTCTCATTTAATTCTTGGGAAGGATAAGCGATTGTCTCCACGATTTGCTGGGCTATTTAAAATTTTGAAGCGCATTGGTTCATTAGCTTACAAATTGGAATTGCCTTCTCATGTCAAAGTGCATCCTGTATTTCATGTGAGTTTATTGAAAAAGTATGTTCCTAACGTGCACCATGTTTTACAGGACAACCCTAAGTTGAAAGATGACGGACCATTGACTGTAGAACCAGACTTAGTACTAGATAGGCGTTTTAAACATCTGAGAAATAGAGACATTGTGGAAGTTTTGGTTAAGTGGCAGAACTATCCAGTAGAGGATGCATCATGGGTTGATCTTAGTGTTTTGCAAAGAGAATTTTTCTCTCTTTAGACCAACTCTGAGGACAGAGTTAATTTTGATAAGGGGAGAATGTAATAGGACTAGTCTTTGAAGTTCTTAAAGTCGAAAAGAATGTAGCAGGGCATATCTTTCGTTAGCACGATTTGAAAGATTGTTGAATAGTCTATTAAATAGAGCTTATACGAATGAGTTGAGATATTAAGAGAGAACATATATTATTTTTTTAAAATAATACACTAAAGACAGATTTGATAAAGATTAATGAATAACAGATAGTCTGTCTATGAGCAGTAAAATTGAGATTTTTATTAATATCAATGTTTTATATTTATGTGTTTTAGCTTAAAATGCATAGGTAGGCTTAAAATAAGTTGTAAAAGTAGTGGAGACCTAAAAATAGAGGTTTTACGAGTCGCGATCTAAACGTTGCGTTTTTAGCCAAACAGAGACGTTTTTCGCAATTCTGTCCATGAAGCCTTGTAGACCAGACCTATTCCCGTCGTTTTGAGTACCTGGATTGCTCTATTCTGAGTTTGTTTGTAAAAGTTATGATGAAAGCAAACAGAAGACAGCAGCAGTGTAGTGTACACAGGGACAGACAGACATACAACATCATACAGTTCTCCCTGCTATCAACCAAGAAGTGGATTGTTTCTTCATGGTAGAGTATGGAAATTGAGATTATGAAGGTATATAATTATGTTTTTTTACTTTGATTATCATGTTGAATTGGTTGCACGAGTATGTTCTTTTGGCTATTTTGTAGGCGATGCAGAAATCAATGTGTGAAACAGGATCTGTGCAAAGTTTCATGATAGAAATCTAACCTTTACGGATCGCTTAGCGATCACGTTCTTATATTATTCTCGCAGGTATACTTGGTACGAAAATCGTGCACGCTTTTGGAGGAAAAGAAGGATAAAAGCACGACGGGTGGTGCGTTTGGGGATCATTCACCGATCTCTTCTTCTGCGAGTGCGAGTGCGAGTGCGAGTGCGAGTGAAAGTGAGAGTGAGAGTGCGAGTGCGAGTGAGACGCTGCATGCAAGCGAACTGAAGCTCGGGGGTGGTCGGGAGGTTCGAGCTCCGTACAACGGAGTGCGCCCATATATTTTACTCCTCTGTTGTATCAAAACTCTACAAAGATTCATCAATACAAAGATCTCTATCTCTATCTTTTGCTATCGATCTCTATTATTCGGTTCCCGTGACAAATAATAACGAAACAATGTCATGGTATCACCTAGAATAACCATAGTATCAACGAAACAACACCATGATATCACCGAGAATAATCATTGTACCAACGAAACATCATCATGGTATCACCGAGAATAACCATGGTATCAACGAAACAACATAATGATATCACCGAGAATAATCATTGTATCAGCGAAACAACATCATGGTATCACCGAGAATAACCATGGTATCAACGAAACAACATCATGGTGACACCGAGAATAACCATGGTATCAACGAAACAACATCATGGTATCACCGAGAATAACCATGGAATCAACGAAACATCATCATTGTATCACCGAGAATAACCATGGTATCAATGAAATATCATCATGGTATCAACGAAAATCACCATGACCAAAGTACTAACAAAACACCATCATGGTACCATCAAAATCACTATGGTATCAACGAGAGATTATCAATAAAATGGTGTATACTACATCTCTAGACGAATAATTATACGAGAATCAATGAACGAGTATATCATATAACAAAAGATCATGTACCAACAGTAGCTCGATAGAATTTGGATGATCATGAACGGATTGACTGAATCGGAACAATATGTAACTGGCTTCTGTAGCAAAGTTATGTCAGTAACAAATATATGATTGATGAAGAGAAAATTTAATTGAGAAGTTTTCAATGATGAGGAAAATCAAAAGCAAAAAGTAAAATTTGCTTTTCAAACATATCGTAGTACGAGAACGATAACACAAAATTGGTTCAGAATTTAGAGAAACTTTCTTCTACAAAGTTATACACCACATCATTTTTCTGCATATTTTCTGCAAAATCATTTGCAATTAGCAGAAAAATAAAAAAAAACCAAAAACAAAAGTTGCTTTTCAGGCATGTACGCAGTCCGTAAACGATAACTAAAAATCATTGCAGAACTTGAAAAAAAAAAACTTTCTTCTGCAAAGTTGTAGACTATATCGATTCCAGTGCCTTCGCAGTCTGTTTCTGCAAAATCATTCTCAATTAGAAGAAAAATCAAAAAACAAAAACGAAAGTTGCTTTTCAGCCATGTACGAAGTCCGCCAATGATAACTAAAATCAGTGTAGATTTTGCAAAAACTTTCTTCTGCAAAGTTGTAGACCACATCGATTCCACTGCCTTGATTAGGTAGTTGCTGCAAAATCGTTTTCAATTAAGAGAAAAATAAAAAAAATAAAACGAAAGTTGCTTTTCAGGTATGTACGCAGTCCGCAACAATAACTCAAAATCGGTGCAGAATTTGAGAAAGCTTTCTTTTGTAAAAATGTAGACCACATCAATCCCGGTGCCTCTAGCGAGCAGTTTCTGCAAATCTTTTTGAATTAGCACAAAAATTAAAAAACAAAAAATGGAAGTTTCTTTTCAAGTATGCACGCAGTCCGTGACGAACGATAACTCAAAATGGATGCAGAATTTAAAAAAACTTCCTTCTGCAAAGTTGTAGACCATATCAATTCCGGTGGCTCTCGCGTGTAGTTTCTACAAAATCGTTTTTAATTAGCAAAAAAATTAAAAAACAAAAAACGGAAGTTGCTTTTCAGGTATATACGCAGTCCGCGAATGATAACTCAAAATCGATGCAGAATTTGAGAAAACTTCCTTCTGCAAAGCTGTAGACCACATCGATTCCAGGGGATCTACCAGGGAGTTTCTGCAAATTGTTTTCAATTATCAGAAAAATCAAAAGCAAAAAGCGAAAGTTTCTTTTCAGGTATGTACGCAGTCCGCGAACGATAACTCAATATCGATGCAGAATTTAAAAAAACTTCCTTCTGCAAAGTTGTAGACCACATCGATTCCGATAGAAAACATAAACTTTGTGCTCTGATACCATGTTGAGAGAGAAGGAGAGAGCACAGAAATAGAACCCCAAAGTGTGTAGAATACACACATGAGATGATGTATATATAGAGGGGACCTGGGTGCCATATATAGAGAAGCCATATATAGAGAAGCCATATATTGAGTAGCTTCACATATAAGCTCAACAGATTGGTAACATCCTACCACAGATCCATCATCCTCCTTATTTTGCAATTGCATCCCTTGTGTCTTCAAGGTTTCTCCGTCAACCTCAACAAGAGTTTGCCTCTTTCTCTTGATGATGTCAATGATCTTCTCGTGGAATTCACACTTTGCAATGCCAAGGACTTCTCCCAGAGTGAACTCAATCTTGCTATTCAAAATCTTTTCCTCCAAGACTTTCTCTAAATTTGTAGCAACCTCAATATCAGATTGTAGTTTATAAGTTGGGTCTTTTGTCTTACCTTTTGTTGGCTCTTTCTTCTTTCCTGTTGTAGACTCCTCCATGAGTACTTCAGGTGGAGATGCTCCTTGTGTTGGGGTTGTTTGGGAAGGCATTGAGTCACTTCTAGAAGCTCTTTTTGATGGTCCTTCATCAACATTCACACCTATGCTTTTCTTCTACAATAGCCTCATTTTGTTGGCATTTTGTAATGTAGGCATGCACTAACAATGAGTCCACTGGATCATTCCATCCTCTTTCTAGACGTATGTAATCACCTGCTTCATGTAGAATCTCTTTTGTAAGGTTTCCCATTTTAGCTAATTGCATGACATTTGGCCAAATTTGACCATGATGGTCATTCACCTCTTCATCATTAAGATGCTCAAGTTTTACTCCATAAGTAGCTGCCTCAACTGAAGAGCTAGCATGGTTAGTTTCCATATCTTCAACTAAGGTTTTCATTCCCCCCTTCCCAAAGTTAGTTCTCAAGGGTAGACGTGTCTCTCAAGTGGATTTTACCATCCTTAAAAAAGACAACATCTTTTGACAAAGCATCACTAAAATCATCACAATCCCTTCTTACATGGCCTGTACTATCACACCAAATACATCTATTAACAAACCCTTCTTTGGGATGTTGTCTTTGCCTAAGAAGTGGTCCTGATGGTGTACCTTTTTCTTCAAGCTTTGCAAGCTTCACCTTCAAGTCAGGCACTCCCTTTACAAGTTCATCTATCATAAACTCATCAAACTTAGGAGCTATATAAGTAGGCTTTACCATTTTGTCAGAAGTTGAGGTTGAAGGACTTGTAGTGTTTACTACCATCTTGTCCCTTCTTCTTTGTCGTTTGGCAAGCAACGAGACATGACCTTCAACTTCATTCTAGTCGGTCTTTAGTCCTTTGCTCAACATCTTTATCTTCAAGAAGAAGCTTCAAATTTTCTTGAAACTCTTTACCTGCGGATTGTAAGAAAAGATATGTCTTGTCGGCATCTAGTGTGGCCCTTTCTGTCCTGGTGAGTTGTGCATAGCACCGCTCAAATTCTGTAAGTATCTATGTTATTGATAGTCCTTGCTTTGTCTTGACTACCCATTCTAAAAATGTCCTTTTGGTCACTCTCTCCAAGTCTGCCATGAAATATTCCTCCTTTAAAGCTACTTTCAGTTCTGTCGAGTTTCTCCCATGCCCATCTTTAATTGCCCTAACATGCTCCCTAATTTCTCGAGCAACAACTAGCTCAAAGCTTTGAATCATCTCACCTTCTGACACGCGATGCAGCTCCATCTCCTTCACATACTCGCGTAAGTACTTGGTTACATCTTTGCCATTGAACTGATCCATTCTGTTGACGACCGTTTGTATGGCCTTCGTTGCCGAAATCTCCCTTCTTTCAGTAGCATGTTGTTGTTGCATGAACATTGCCAATGCTTGAAACATTTGCATTGTTGCTGGGTCAAAATGAATACCTGTTGCTCAACATGATCACCCATGGCTACCCACAAACTCTCAACTTGGAAGATTCGCATTGGGCTCACCAAAAATATGTCAAGAAGTTGGCAGTTTTGCCAGGAAGGCACCGGGCCTCTTGCTGTGAGAGTTTGTGAGGAAGCTTAAGGGTTATGAGAAGGAGCTAAGATGTAGATAACATAGCTTCTAGAGCTAAAGAAGAAATGTATCCAAAGAAGCCGCTCACTTTCCCGTACAAACACATACGTGATGGCGAGAACTCATGAAAGATAGTCAAAACAAAACAAAAATGAAAACATAGAGATTACGATCATATCGTATCATGGGTAAGATAAAAGGGTTAATGGATGAGTTAATGATATTTAATCTTTGTTGTCCAAATAAGCTACGGATTGATCTTTGGAGCTGTAGCTTTGTGCTTACTATAATGTATATATTTTGTCTAGCGATTGGGATTAGTTGTGAGTACAAATCCTCTTGATTCATAATAAAATAACCACATTCACATCAAAAGAGAAGCTATAGTCAATAATAGGTAGTATGATGGGCTCTGGTGAGAGAATTATTTCACTGAGCCTTTCAGGACCAAATAGAAACACTATGCGTTGCTAAAAGTGAATCTTTCGATTACTCCAAATGTTGACCCTAATGGATTGCACAAAATGGAAATGGAAGAAATTGCCTCTATGTGGATTATGGTTATTCATCAATGATATACTTAGTATGTTCAAAGATAAAGGTGTGAAAGAAGTGAAAGGATAAGAAGAAGAGAGTTTCTCTCCCAAGCCCTATTGTTGCCCTTAGGCAATAAGGATACTGCGGGGAGAGAAGTATCTGTAGCAAGGAGATTCTAGAGTTTGTGGAAGAGAATGAGAACCTTAAAAGAGAGAGATGCTTGTGAAAGATGAAGATATGGTTACTAACCTTGTGCACATAATTGTTTCCTGCAAGAAGGTTGTGCCCGTTACATTGACAAGATTGCTGCTTGAATACCTTCCAATGAAACAATTAGGACACAACAAGAGAGATGAAATGAGGAGTAAAGATAGAATTAGAGATAGATCTAAGTGTGGTGGTGGTATTAAAGATAGATAATGAGAGATAGAGATAGAGTTACAGACAAGTATTGGACTAGATATGCAAATGAAAGAAAAACTAGCAACATATATCTTACATGAGAGCAATCGTCACCACCTTAATAGAGAGAGAAGATGAGGCAAGACTTCAGCCTTTCTTCAAGGGAAAGTATGGCACTAAGATGAGTGTGTCACTATGGAATTGAGCTATTCTCACTCACTCATAAATTGGCCCCAACGAAGAGAAGGTTCCCTTTTTATAGGTGAGGGAGCCATGTTTTACATAATCCCTTGATTAGGCTAAAGAATTAGCCCAAATCAAATGTTCTTTAGATATTTCTTAAAATGGTAAATATTAGGACTCAAAATATCATGAAATTCAGCATTTTTGTTCATTGAGGCTCCATGTGGGTGCATGATGTATGTTGGCCCCACCTAGGCATCTTCTGTGTGGCTACAGCAGTGGTCCCAACTTGTGTGTCTTGTCCTTCAAGGCATCTTTGAGGTGTCACATTCACATGATTATGTAATTTATCCTTCAAATATTTTATTTTATGGAAAAAGACCAAGATTACCTCTTTTCACTTGATTCACCTGTTTACCATCTCTTCTTGCAATGTAGTTGTGAGAGGATTTTTCATTGTTTTGCCTGTAACTTTTGACTTGTAACTCGAATTGACATGCTTCAAAAAGAAAAATTGGCCTACTAAAAGATCTTGACTTGGTTTTGGCCTTTTCTCCATGCCCTTAGGTCAGGATTTTTAAATTTGGATGGTCCAAGAAGCTTTGTATCTTCCTTTTCATAAAGTCTTCTAGTAGGCCCTTCCCTCTTGTATGTATCCAAGAAGGTATGCATTATTGAAGGGTTATATTATTAAATAAATGTGAAAAGAAGAAAATAATTTATACATGGTAAGGTATATCTAAGATATCAGAAGAAATATACAAATGCTTTTTCCCCAGACAAAAAGAGGCACAATCATTGATACTTCTCTTGCAGTACTTTCTAATAGTAATGTACATTTATATTACTTCAAAGGTAAATACTAAGGTATGGTAGAAAGCTTTTATTTATGCATATGAGTATTATATGAAGTATACTTATTCGTCAAAAAGTCACAAGATAAATTGTTTAATGCCCGTTCCCACTATATATGTGCCACAGCACGACACCGCAGGCTGGGACTCCCGGGGATTTCTACGAACAAGAGCCTTGCGGAGTGGATTTAAAATAATGTTACGCCACACACATATCTGACACCCAAGGGAACAAGGTCAAAGTGGTCATCACTAAAGAGATAGTGGCAAAGGCACTGAGACTGCCCACAGAAGAAATGACCATGCGAACAAGGGACAGGAAAACAACAGGAACATTTACCAAAGAGACAGTCATGGCTACCTTCGTCGATTTAATTCACAAACAAGTGGAAGAGCCAACGCGTTTGTACCACTAGCACTTTTATTTTCTGGAAAAAAGGCCACCAAGATACACTACGCCAAATCACTCTGTGGCCACCACATTCACTCAAGTTCTCAGGTCGACAACAAGGCAACGAGTGGACCATGAACAGTATGTCCTGACTACTTTGAAGGGGACCAAGAAGGAAGGCAAAATCACTTACTTGGGTGTGCCAGAGGTCTTGACGAGAATAGCATACCATGCCATTGGCATGGCCAACAACCTATCGCTTGCTCCTGATCAGAATACATGGATATTGGCAGAAAAACCCTCTCCAAGAGCTACAAGGTCAGGAAAGAGAGCTTATAAATCTGATGAAGAATCAACTGACAGCTTGCTGGAAAGGCACAACAGCAAGAGCTATGATAACGAGGAAAAGAGAGCTCACAGAGAAGAAATGAAAAGAAAAGATGTGGCCGCACACCAAGAAGAGCCATCCCAAAAACAAGCATGTTTTGAAAGAGAGAAACAGGCCTACCAGCACAGTAGACACGCACAAGGAAAGGACCCAGAGAAATGGGTGCCTGCTGGACTCAAAGGCCCAAGAACCAAGCAACACACAAGAAAAGAAGCAGATGATCGGGCAAAGTGTTTAGAAAGAATGTACCAAGAAGCTGAAGCTCTAAAGCTGCAAGAGGCAGAAGAAGCTGCTAAGAAAGCCAAGGAGGTGGAAGAACAAAGACAAGACAAGGAGACGGCTAGAGCAGAACACCAAGAACAAAGCTACGGATCTCCCAGAACAACCTCACCACCTACCAAAAAACAAGAACACCCCAAGCCAAGCCCACCACCATCACCGGCGGGAAAAGAGTCCAATGAAGAAGCGGTGCCAGAGAAAACCAATGAATCTGAATCCAACAAAGAAACAGAATCTTCACAAGAGGCAGATTGGCAAGAGAAAGAGAAAGATAAAGAAACAGAGCCTGAAAAAGAGGCTACCAGTATGCAATAGAAAGAACCCAATCTAAACAAGGAAGAAAGTCCATCACCAGAAGAGACAACAAGATCTAAGCCAGCACCCTCTACTACATCATAGCAAGAGAAGGATAAAACACCTTCTACATACACTTAGCATGAAACGGCTAAGGCATCAAAGCCTCAGGATGCCAAAAAAGAAGACCAACCCTCTATTTCCACACAAGAACAACCAGCAGCTACGACGTAGCAGAAAGACACACATGAGGCTGTAAACACATCTCAGCTGGCACGACAGGAGGACTGGCAGTCAAGCGACGAGGTAGTAGTACAAGTCAATGAATATGCATGGGAGATGCAAGAAATGACGGAGAGACTTCGTTCAGCAGCACTAAGCCGTAGCACAAAGGCCAAAGAGCTTGAGACGGTGATCTACGTTCTCCAAGGAGAGTTAGAAGAGAGGATGACTGTCATCACCGATCTTCAAAGGTAGGTGCACGAGATGAAGGTAGAAGCTGAATAGCATCAGTTAGCCAGAGATATGTAGAAAAAAGAAATGGAGGAGTTAGGTGGTCTACTCACCAAACTATTTGATGCCTGCAAAGCAAAGACGAGTAGTTGACAGAAGTTACGAATGAACTTCTTATGACATCTCTGTCAGCTCAAAAACTTCAGGTGCAATTAGATGTTGCTAATGCTTCTCTGCAGTACTCTGAACAGAGAATAAATGATCAGGAAATCTTCTTATAGCAAATTAGAGAAAATGCAGCCGTGGACTCAATCAAAGGGACTGATGAAGTGTACAAGGCACTAGAAAAAAAGAACAAAGACCTTGAGTTAGAATTAAAGCTAGAGCAATCACAGCGGAGGGACCTGGCATTAATGCGGGTTAACAGAGAAGAGGAGCTCCTAAAGGAAATAGCATAGCTTAAGCGAGTTAACCAACTCCTCAGAGATTGAAAACCAGACATGCAGAAAGAGGTAGGCACTTCAGATCTGCCAGAGATAGACATACCCTCGGTATCATTTGCTGAGTTTGAGACATAGTCCGCAGTAGAGCCGAGTGGTGATGAGGATTTTTATATCAACATCATAGATGCAGACACAATGCCAATGGTCCAGCTATCAAAAGCTGAAGAAGATGCATTGAAGGAGAAGATCACCCTAGAGGTGGATGAGTAGTGAAAAGCCGCAATGGATTGGGAGTTGAGAGTTCTACACTTTGTGAATGTCACTCAACTCACTCCCAATCAGATCAATGTGCAATGGCATCAACAATCCCTGCCATACCCTCTCATTAAAGTGGAATTATTACAGGTGAAAGATAGGTTGTACAAAGATATGCAAGAAGATGGCGTGGATAAAGACCACCCAAAATGGAGGTTAAGCTGGTTGAACAAGAATCTGAGATACCTGATTTTGTTCACAAGAGCAACTGCAGCCCTTCAAAGAGATCCAACTTTCTATCCTTTACCTAGAGTAAGGACATGGCAAGGACATGAGGCATTGACAAAGAAGAGGCCAACTTGGCTTAACTACCCAAACTACCAGCTCCAACGAGAGGACAACCAACAAAAGAATACATGATGAAAACCCTAACGGGCGCCATGTCTTACTTCAAGAGTCTACCAGATCTCTCCTGTGCCATGTTATATAAGATCTGCAGGATGTTGCTCACATGCATCCATGTTTTTAATGAGCCTGAGAAAATAGGAGCCCCTTGGATATCATTTTTGGAAGGTAACAAAGGCTTATGCTACGATTTGAGTGGGCAACCTTTGGAAGAATTCCTTTACGGCTTCTATGCAAAATATATGTTCTTGCTATCCAATAATATGTTGGCCTTTGAAGAATCTTTATACAATAGATTCTTCACCTAGCGAATGAAGTTATTTGCACCAGTGATCAGGAACCTTACATCCAGGTTTGTAGGCTACTCAACGGTAGAGCTGAAGAATAAAGTGACAATGCAATTTCTGCAAGTGCCCGACAAAGAAAGAAAAATCAAATACGATAAGGCACTGGACGTGCTCAAAGACCGCCTCGCCAGCCATCAACCCAAAGTCTATTTCAGCCCATAAGCTGTGTCAGGGGACGACACAAGCGAGGAGGGTCGGAATGTTAGCAGCAAGCTAACACGGACACCATTTTTTGGAGTTCTCTTTTTAAAACATTTATTATTTTGATAAATTGGGAATATTGTAACTCCTATTTTCTCCCATAAACTCTGTAATTAATGAGCCGGGGCTACAAGCTTCCAAAATGTATCAGCCAATCATTACCCAGCTTTGGTAGAACTCCAGATCATTAGTTTTGACCATCCAAAAACCTTGTCTAAGGTATACAAGCCAATTTTTGTAAGTTTTTTATAAGATTTGGATAAGAAATACGGAGCGTGAGCTAACGGTTCTCACTTCTCTCCTCGCGCTTCCTACTCCCTCCCTGGTTGTCACATTGCAGTCGCATTTGTTGCATTACAACCATAGGTAAGAGCTCGACGCATTGACGTTTATAGACATTTTTGGGCTCTCCGTAATTTCCATAGTAAGTTACCTCACCCTACCAAAATCACCTAAACACTGTGTCTATTCTTACCTTCTCATTGTACATAGGCGTGTGTGAGTTAGGGGGCTTTTCCCATATCTTCTTAAAACCCTCAGCTAGCTAGTCATTGGGCTAGTTGAGCCAAAAAAATAAATAAAAGCAAAAAAATAAAATATATTATGGCCCATTTCCATGTATATATTTCATTGTACATAGGGCCTAAATATAGAGAATTTTCATAATTATTTTGGTATTTATTTAAATATTTCTACCTAAGTGTGCATTATTTTCCTATGTATACTATGTACATCGACTCACCATTACCACAATTTTCTTACCATTTTGCATACTCTTTATTCCATATAAAAATATCTTCACACAAGCTTCTCGTATTTTTTGGCGAGAATCCACTCCAAGGGAAAACTTCAAAAATACCTTTCACCATCAGTCATTGCCTTTCACTAAATTCCTATTTCCTAGAGGTATTTTTTCTTATCTCTTGTAAATAAATATACTTCAATAAAACCAAATGAGGGTCCCCTCATTTGATTCCTTATATTTTCATATATCTCTATTTTTCCATTTTATATTTGATATATAGCTGACACTATTCTAGATTCCATAAATTGTTTATATATACTAGCCTGTTTTTTCCCATCTTATCCATGTATTATATTTTGAATAATCCACAACTATGCATATTTTCAAACCCCGAATAATCAATTAGTTCATGCTCTCATGCAAGGAGGAGCTCACCTTTGGAGCCATATGCAAATTCAACAAAAGAGGGGCCACTGAAGACTTTTTTGTGAAGAAAAACAGGTATTTTGGTGGGAGTTTTTATATCCATCTTTACTCCAAATTTGAAGTGGTGATCAAAAGAGAAAATGGGGACCAAGACCTAAATAATCACCTCAAACATTTTGGTGATTTGTGCAGTAACCACCGGTGAGCTAGGATTTTTTGAGTAGACCCCATTTTGTCCACTTTTCTCACAAGTAGCCCATAGTCTTCTCTCACCTCTTTCTACACTTATACACACACACACATTCCTCTCAATCCCTCACTCAAACTTGCACCTTTTATGGTTTCTCTCATCTTCTTCACCATTAACCTCCCCTCTTACTTCCATAGCTCTCATATGAGCCTACATGTACATACACCATCTCTATGCTTCTCTCTATTACTTCCAAAGTACAATTCCATCTCCCCCCTTCTCTATATACATAAAATTCAGCACGTAACCATGCTTAACCTCTGCAAATTAAGAGATCTCATCAACCAAATTTCCATTTTCAACGCAATATTCAACCGTGGCAGCGGTGGCGTAAAGAAGAGGATTGATAGTCATTTTGGGAACCAACACCAATAAGTACTTCTTCAAGATTCACCATCACAAGGATTTTCTCACTTCATTCAACCATCTTACTTTAACCATCCACCCCATTCTACCCATTTTAAATATATCATTAACTTTCTAGTGATTACTAACACTAACCACTAACATACTAACACAAAATAGCCATTGACCTAACCATAAAAGGCACCTCACCTCAAGACATGTGCATAGTAACTCTCTCTCTCTCTCTCTCTCTCTCTCTCTCTCTCTATCTATCTCTCCTTCCTTAAAACTCTACTTTCACTTTATCTACCATCAATAATGCTCTGTTTTGAGCCCACATCCATGACTCAAGCAGACAAAGAAGGCCCACAATGGTTTGATATTAAAAAAAAATCATAGTCCTGATTTGTTAGCTTGTAAATTAGGATTTCTTATAATCTTAATGAGGGGTATCCAACCTATAAATAGTCCCCTCTCCTTCTTGTAAAACAACCTCCAATATCGCACATAGCACCCGAACACTCTATGCGTGAGGAGAGACTTAGGCATAGCAACCACTTTCTGAGCTTCACTCTTAGTGTGAGAGAAGCTTTCAAGCTACACATTGCAAGTGAGAGAGCGTGACTTCAAACTCTCAAAACCACTATTGTATATGTTCCTACATGATCAATAAATTGAGGTTTGGTGCATCAAAGGCGTGATTCGACGTTCAAATCTTTGTCCTTCCACTTGTGCGATACAGTTTAGTGAATTCAAGGTGACTTGTGTATTTTGAGTTTCCATCGTTTGATCTTGTTTTAGAAAGTGTTTTAGTGTGTTTTTCATTGCCAATTTTGTGTCCATTGTAAGAGGGTATTGTGGTGAGAGGTCTCCCACACCCTAAGACAGTGTGTGTGTGTGTGCTAGCAATGTTTAGCATTCACTAAGCATTGAGTTAGTTTTGTACAAGCTCTACGATAGCATCATAACGAGCCATCTCCATTTGCAAGTTACAAATAAGGTGTTATGCAAGATCCATTCTTTTCTCTCTTCCCTTTGCTCTAGCTCTCTCTAGTCCATTTTGTGTGTGTCTTGGGGTGAGGTTTCTTGTGTGTGTTTTGTGGTGCATCTTCTTGGTTGTGACAAAATCTCTCTTGCGTCCTAGTTCGCATACCATAACTAGGTAGTGCCCCTATCTTGTTTGGGTTTCACTGTGGTTTTGTTGCTGTGTTGTGCTTGTCGTTGCCTCAACCCCAATTGAGCAGCATGGGAGCCTTGAGGGGTGTTTAGAGGTCGCCTCTCTTATTGCCCGCCCCGGACCGCCTCAATTTGGTACCCCCACTGAGGAGGGCTTGTGTATTTTTGTGTAGGATCAACCTTTAGCGTAGTCAAGTAGTTTGCATGAATCACAAAAAAATGGATTCTTTCATTCCCATTGCAAGGCAAAAGGTACACATAATTGTTAGTACTAAGTTGCAATTTCAACGTGTAATTCATAGAGTTTTAGGTCCTCTTAGGTTGGCCGAGATAAACACTTTAGTAAATCCTTTTATTTTGCCTCACATTATGGTACAACCTTAGTTTGGACGTCTATATGTTTGTTTTGTTTTAAGCATTAGGTCATGCATAGACTATGGATAATGTCCTAGGAATAGAGGTTTTTCCCTTCCATTTCACTCCACACATTAGAATAAACATTGCAATTGTTTGGTGCCCAAAGAGTAGGAGAAATTCTCGCGTCCCCAAAACCCTCTCATCCTACCTCTTATTGATTATCATAGGTCATTTGATGTAAATATTTTTATTTTGTTGTAGAATAGATTGCAATTCAAAGAATATTATTGTGTAAATCTTTTTAAAAAAGAAAAACAAAAACGTGTTGCCACTTTGAAATTGATTCAATGGAGGCCCAACACCAAATGTCCGGATATCCTCTTTTCTTTGGAGAGCCTAGAGAGGACGCAAAATTATTTTTAACAAATTTCAAGATATCTTGCCGTATCAAGAGGATAGTAACTAATCAAGAACGTGTAAAAATGTTTGAAGTGGTCCTTAGGAATGATGCTAGCACTTGGTTTGACTCTTTGCATGAGGAAGTTAAAGGGAATTACACGGAAGTTGTGAATAATTTTTAGAGATACTTCTTTGATCCCCAAAACACTCAAAAGCTATGGCAAGACATTGTTTCTCACAAACAAAATGACTTAGATGACTACTACATGTATAAACAAGATTTTCTACGTCTTTGGACTGTATGGGTGAGAAATGTTGCTAACCCTGGTGATGGTGAAGAGTTCCTAAAGAAAGAGAGTTTCATAGCCGGTCTCTTTTCCACACTCAAGATAAAATTTGAGGCGGGTGCACCTGCTATCTTTGATGTAGCTGAAACTAGGGCTGTTGAGAAGTATAGGAAACTCAAGTGCCTAAGGGGAGAGGTTCCAATAGAGGGTCCTAGACCTAAGGGAAAATTGCAATCATCACCATCTAATGACATTCCCGAGGTAACAGCGGAGGTAATTGAAAAGTTAAATGAATCCTTAAGTAACTTGTCGACTCACCTTGCACAAACTGTAGCTCCCAAGGGACAAGAAAAGAAGTTAGAAGAGCGAGAGCCACCACGACCTAGGAGAGTCTTGCAATGTTGGAATTGCGAAGAGTGTGGACATGGGATGTATAATTGTCCTTGGCCCCGTAGGGATCTAGGGAGACCTAACTTGAACTACCCAGTGATGAATGTAGGTGAAGGAACTAGTCAACAACCATGCTTCTACAAAGGCCAAATGGAGCAAGACCACCTCCAGGAGGAGTGGAAGGAGTTCCGCCTTTGCCAGACCCAAATGCACATGTGGTAGAGGTGAAAAATTTCAATGAGGTTGACGTGGAAGCAAATGGCATTAAGAGTGGTCGAGGAAAAGATAAGGAGAAAGAAGGAGTTACGTCACAAAGTGACCATGGACAAGAAAAGAAGGCAAAGGAGACCAAGGAAAACAAGAGGACGCGACGTTGTATTAACCTCCAAGACTTTTTTCCTGGACATGGTATGGCTCCATACAACTTGTTGGAAGACATGAGAGGTAAGGGTCCTGATATCTCATGGCCTCAATTTCTTGCATTATGTCCACAAGTTAGGAGGGATTTAGCAAGGGCAGTTAGAACTAGGAGAAAGGTAAAAGAGAGTGTGTTGGTTGTAAAAATTTCACAATCTAAAATGAATGAGGACATTACACCTGTGCTATATTGTTACATCAGAGGGAAATTGGTTAGGAAAGGTCTAGTGGATGGGGGTGCACAAAATTGCATCATGACAGAGGGACTCATGCAAAGACTAGGCATGCACATCCATGAGACACCTGAAATCAACGTCAAGATGGCAAACAATAGCAAGGCTAGGTGTGTAGGGATTTGTAAAAATGTCCTTGTGGAGGCCCTTGCCATTAAGAAGGGAGTGGATTTTTATGTTATGTCGACCAAGGGAAGTGGTTATCCATTTATGCTAGAAAGACCATGGCTAATGAAAATGCGAGCTTTGCTGGATTGGGAGAGTGGAAAATTAATTTGCAGGAATGAAAATCATGGGAAGGTTGTCTTTGACATGAAGGAGCAACGCCAAGAGGAGATCTTTGAAGAATCATCTCAAAGTTATCAGGACTAGCTGTCACAAATGGATGTGTCGACTGTGACTCTTGGAGGACCACCTCCCCCTCATCCATAGGGACTCGATGCATATGTCCTTATATCACCTCATCAACCTCTAGCATGAGCATATCAAAAAACTCTATATCTGTCATCTTGGCATGTGCCACTAGGGAGCAGATCTGCTTTGCCTCTGTCTGCACACAGAAGCCCATGTGTTCCAGAACTTTATGCCAGTGTCCGCTTGGATCCCAGATATGGATTTCTTACAATGTCGATGCTCCAAGTGTCTTGAGTAGGGTCAATTTTGACGCTTGTTGACGGTCCACTAGCTTTGACGGTACGTTTTTTCTCCACTCTTGACCTTCCTTGGGAGCCAAGGTAAGTGAACATGAGTATTCAATCACCATAATGCTGTCTTTCAGGAGAAGAGGCTGAATTTTGTGGCTTTTTTGATAAATATGGATAATATGGAAGAGAAAAAATGAGACTAGGTGGTCAATTTTGGAATGGAAGTGTGTGTAGGAGACATGAGTTCACCATGGTTTCTCTTATTCTTCAAGGTTGAGAAGAAGGTGAGTAGGGTGAGGAGAGGAGTGGTGAGAGAGGTGGGGATGATGAGTGGAGAGGTGTGTGTGAAAGAGGAAAATGGTAAAGTGGAAGAGGGAGTGTGGCTGCATAGCATGGGCAAACTACCAATAAAATTATAGCTCACAGCTCGTAGCTCAAAAAAATATGAAAACATTTGAGGTGAAAGTTCAGCTCACGAGCTACAACGTTTATTTGTATCACCTTTTCAAATTCAGGGAGCATGTGATCTTTAAAAATTCAGCAAAACCGACTTTTTTTTCCACTGCACAAGGTCCTTGTGAGGTCCTTCTTTGGATGATTCTTTTGAATACCTACAAGAGTGAGCTCCCCATGGTGCATGCATGCATTCCACATACCCTTGACCTTATTTGGTAGGTCTATAATTGAAGATATTGTTGAGATCATGATATAAGTGAATAGTACAACTAAGAAAATCAAATATTGAGGGGTCTAAAAAAATATGTACATGTCAAATATAAATAATATAGGTGGAAAAAATACAAAGGGGTCAAAATAAATCTCTCTCATTATAAGTCTACCATAAAAAGATGAATATTTTTGGTGTTCTAATTTATGAGAGTAAAAGAGAATAGATGTAGGAAGGAAAAATCACAATAGTGAAAAAATATACACATAAGTAAAACTAGTTTTTTTGGATTTTTTTTGGGATGGAGTTACACAAAAAAAAAGAGAATCTTGCATGAAATTATTTTTATATGGAATAAAGAGTATGCAAAATGGTAAGAAAAAATATGGTAATGGTGAGTCAATGTACATAGCATAAATAACACACACCTAAATATTTAAATTAATACCAAAATAATTATGAAAAATCCTTTTATTTAGGCCCTATGTACAATGAAATATTTATACACAAATGGGCCATAATATACTTATATTTTTTATTTGTTTTGGCTCAACTAGCCCAGTGACTAGCTAGCTGAGGGTTTTTAAGAAAATATGGAGAAAGTCCCTAACTCACACACGCCTATGTACAGTGAAATGGTAGGGATAACCAAAATGTTTGAGTGATTTGATAGGGTGAGGTAGCTTACTATGGAAATTATGGAAAGCCGAAAAACGGCTATCAGTATCATACCGGTCACTCCTCAGTATCATACTGGTATCATATTAGTCACTTCACAATATCATACCGGTATCATACCAGTCACTTCTCAGTATAAGACTCTCTCTCTCTCTCTCTCTCTCGTGTCACTTATCAATATCATACCAGTCACTTCTCAATATCATACCTGTATCATACCAGTCACTTGAAAGAATCATACTGGTATCATACATGTCACTTCTTTGTATCCGACTCTCTCTCTCTCTCTCTCTTCTCAATAACATACCAGCCATGCCCAGTATAATACCGTTATCAGACACTCTCTCTCACTCTCTCCTTTTATTTGCAATATACTTCAATAATAGAATACAACGTATTTCCGTCCAACTTGCTTATAAATGTATTATACATGAATTCTGTTACATTGATTGAGCCTTTTGGCTGAGTAATTCTCCATTTACATCCATCGACAAAAAAATACATCGACAAAAGTCGCCCACTTCAGAGACTTTATGAAGCTTTCTTTTTATATAAAAAATATGTTCTTTTCTTCTTGAAAAAGTCAATCCGCCATTTCCAATAAAAACGATGCACATAGGTGTCGTCAGGTTGTCCGTCTGCACAAATTACAGTCCTCTTTGTATACTCAATTCTGTCCTTAGAGTACAACCAGTGTGCCAGCCAGTTTATGACAGTGGTTGACAGAAAACAGGTGCGCACTTCTTTAGACTGCTTTTCTAGCTTGGGAAAAACAAGAAATGACCCCAATGGATTAAACATTAGCTTATATCTAGAATCATCAAAGATAAGTGTGTCAAGTGGTAGGTCAGGAAAAATTTCGAGATTCTTGTGGAACACAAGTTTATCTGTCGCGCCCAATTTAAAAGCGGCCCTTGTGCACTACGCCTGACTTACCACTCTATTGAATCTTTTGTGGTGGTCAGGGAACACTGTCGCTAGCGTGCGTTTGAGCTTCTCAAACTCGCAGCAGCTCCATATCCACACTTTGAACCATCTGAAACAAAAATTCAGAAACACTTCTGCATCGGGCCTTACCCAAAACTATGTATCCCCTTCAACAACATACCGCATTTCTGGCCAATGGGGCAATTCTTCACCATATTTTCCATCAAATTTCTTGAGCAGTAATCCATTAAGGTCCAAAATGAGAACCCTACGCTGGACGCTCAACGGAGGTGGTGGCCTTGGCCATAACAGTGGGATTCTTTTAATTAGTCTATACCATAGAGGAAACACGAGCACTGCAGGAGACAACACGCAATTCCATATTGCACGAATGTCAGCCCTGCCATTCTGCTTGTCAGCCCTGAACCTATCTGCAAGGCGCCATTCTTCAACTGAAAACATATCTGCAGATGCAAAATTACACAAGACTCAAATTTAAATATGCAATTAGGACATATCTATAGATTGAAATCATACAATAAAAACACACAATGTTCAAAAATTAGGCACAAGATGAAAGAGACGCCGAATGGGAAAGAAAGTTATATTAATTTCAGAAGTGGTTACATAAAAAGAAACATGGGGGGGAAAACTATAATCTTTTGCAGGCTCTGGGTTTAGGGTCAGAACTTGTGCCGGTATTCTGCATCTCCTTAGTGTCTTCTATGTCCATCTCCTCTTCTGGCTACCCCTGGGTCTCTTCCTCTTCCTTGATTTTTTGCTCCATTTCAGGCTTCTCATCTCCAATCTTCTCGATTTTTTTTCTTTTTGCCTTTCTTATATGCTGAGCAAGGGTCTCCTCGGGACTTCCCTCCAGCCTGACATCTACACGACCATCAGCTTTAGAAAGTTGTGCAGCAAGAGATCACTTATTAGAGCCATAATCAATGAAAAAACTTACTCTTGCCACGTTGGCCTCATTTTCTCGGGGTCTTTGATCTTGTCACCCGCACGCCAGTGTCTAGCAACACATCGTTTTTCTCGTTCTGGGTTTTCTCTTCAGCACCAGTCGTAATCTGCTCCTTTACCTCAAAGTTTTGTTCTTCTTCTGTTGTTTCCGAAACAGGTTTCTCAGCATTACCAGGGACATTTTCATCAAGCAATACCTCCACAGGTGTCTTGTATGCAGGCGTCACTGCATCGTTCCCTGTGTCTTTACCGGCAGTAGTTCTGAAGCAGCTTGACTCTGAAAAAACATCAGAGAAGACAAAAACCAACCACCTGAAAAAACATTAGAGAAGACAAAAATCAACCACCTGATTATCTATTGAAACAATTTTCTCACTTGTTTTTGGGCATGGCTCAACTGGCTTCTTCTTTAGAAGGGATTGGTAGTCTGCAGAAATAACTCCGAGGCAATCCTTAAGCATGCACTTTCTTTTCTCAGCCAAGTGAGCATAGCAGAATGCATGGTATGCATGTGAACAAGGCAATAGAACAACATGGCTTGAGCGATTGTGATCATGAATTTTTACACCACAAGCATTGCACACATCAATGAAAACAACACTATGTCCAGGAGTTGAAACTCGTGCATGCAAGACTATGGTTTCAGGTAGCATTGGTTCACTAATCATGCATGTCACAAACGTGACATAGAGACCAAAGGTTTCCTCACGGTCCAAGCATTTGGATAATTCTTCCTGTAGGCAAGAGACCTCTGTTATCAAACAATGTCAAACAGGTATAAAATCGGTATGAATGCTTGAAAATCGGTATAATGATGTTATCATACCGGTATGATTACATCCTGCTGGTATGATGTTATCCCATCGGTATAATGTTATTATACTGGATAGTATAACATCATACCGATAGGATAACATCCGGTAACATCATACCAGTAGGATAACAGTATACTGGAATCATAACACCAAACCGGTTGGATTTTATCATACCGGTTGGATCTAACCATACTGGTCGGATGTAACCATACAAGTAGGATGTTATCATACCGGTAGGATTATCTCCTAAATCCTACCGGTAAGATAACATCCTACCGGTAGGATATAATCATACCGGTAGGATGTAATCATACCGGTAGGGTATAATCCTACCGGTATGATAACATCCTATTGGTATTGTCATCTACCCTTACGGAATATGATATAATTCTACCGATATGAAAAATCATACCGTATGGTACTTTGCATGTATTATACTACAATCAGATGGAGTTTAAAGCATACCTATGCCTGTTGTAGGGTGCCTTTTTCTTGGTCAAATTTTTCTTGGAGGCTGTCAAGCAAGCCTGTTGGTACATTGGCATCATCACGGAAGTGCATTCGGATGGTGTCAAGGGCACCCTCGCAACGGTGCACATCAGAAACATGTTTGACCACTAAATCCTTAGCCTTCTGACACTCAGCTGATACATTGTCATGAGATTTTCTAACCTCAACAAGAAGTTCTTGCAAGGAAGTGGATACTTCAACACTAAAGGCAGACTGAGTGGTCGCAAAAAGTCCACTTCCGACTGGTGTACTTCCGGATGGGGTATTTACTAAGAAGATGGCAGAACCACTTGGGGTACCTGTGGATACTTGGGAAGTCTCTAACTTCCATTGTTCTCTTTTCCTATCTAAGTGACCCTCATTGGTCACATTCTTCACCACCTCAGATGCAAACTCAGCCCACTTTACCGGACCTGTGCATACAAAATAAACATATCCGCGTGCAAACTTGACTCCCAGTAGATAGTTTGGTGGTTTGGATTAGTACACCTGCTTGTAGAGCTAGTAGAGTGCCTTGTAGTGATTTGGCCTTGCTGTTTTTATCGGCACTTTTTTCTCCTTCACTCGAAGACACGTGAAAACTTTCATCCAGCCGAATATCGGCACATCTGCATCTGTCAACTTCCTAACATCTTTCCCCTCAAGACTTAACCCATATTCCCTGTGAAAATCCTCCTTTGTCGTGCAGAATGCCTTTAATGGCACCTCCACATCCTTTGGGGTGAACAAAGCGGCTGATTTTGGGAGGAGGCTGTAACTTCTGTCTGTGAAAGGAATAAATCCATACTCATTACTCAATGTATCCACACCTCAGTACTCTACTACACACAGGTCCGATGTACACAACACAAAGAGAGACAGAGAGAGGTGACATACCTTCGTGGGAGAATGTCGGGTCTTTGTGGGGGAGACCTGTCGGGCTGCATTCCTTGGGCTCTTTCTTAGGTTGCTATCCATAGCAAACGATAAGCAGCGTGTACAGGGGGCTGTAGAGCGAGCTGAGAAAGGCGTAGAAGGAGAAAGGCACAAAGATATAGAGAAGTCACAATCATGAAAACATTCGACCAAAAATTCGTTCTGACGTGGGCTCCACACGTGTTTTTGAATCCTCCACATGATTTTTAAGATTTTGTATCCTCCACACGAATATTTAATTCAAACAATTCTTGCCCATAACACCAATTTCATACCCCCTAAATTTTAAGCCTCCAAAAGAAACTTTCAACCAGTTAAAAACGGGCCACCTATTCATGCATCCACCCAAGAAGCTCCTGAGGCATGTTTTGCGCTTTCTAAAGTGCACCACATTTAGCATACGTATGGACCAAGGCCCTAGTACATATAGCCCTTGATTAACAATATTAAAGTGAATTCTTAATCCCATATCAGCATCTTGTATATAGGCACATTCCTTCAAGATGCATGCGTATGTGATTGCAGATAGAGAGAGGCCCTTACTTTGCATCCGCCGAAAAAAGCCAAGAGCTTTCTAACCCTGCTCCTGTTTCCTTTTGAGAGCTTCAATCTCTCAAGGAATAAAGAAAGAGTAGAGCTTCAGGGAGAGGGATTAGGAGATGTCTTCATCAGTGGAGAGAGGCCCTCACTTTACACCTACAGAAATCAGCCAAAAGCTTCCTAGCAGGCATATCCTGTAATCAGTGTGTTCCAATAGACGAAATCCTTCATAGGAGCTCCAAATTTGGCATACATATTAACCAAGGCATTGCCAAGCACAAAAATTATGTGCAACAGTATCTTGATGAGCCAGGGGCAGAAAGCGTGGGTGTGATGGTCAACGGGGAGAGAGAGAGAGAGAGAAAGAGAGAGAGAGAGAGAGAGAGAGAGAGAGAGAGAGAGAGAGAGAGAGAGAGAGAGGAGAGAGAGAGAGAGAGAGAGAGAGAGAGAGAGAGAGAGAGATCAGCTTTTTTTAACGAGGCCACGTGGACGAACCTCCAGCCATAATTTTAAATGTGCGTCTATCCTTACGAAGTAATGAAAAATATATTTATCACTAAAATTTTCTACACCGAAATGTATTGGGCACTTATCCAGACTTTGACACGAAATTAGCCATTTGCAGCTTTGTTCTCATGCAGATGCACAAAAATGGCTCCTGCCAGTAGATGGTGTCTACAGTTTCATAATAAAGCAGAGGTGGAAGGTCAATGAGCTCTGCATTGGAGATCTCCATCTCCTGCAGAAGGACAAGAATATTCATGCCACCAATATTTTGTATATGTGGGGTTTAAATTCAAGGTCCACCACTTGTCCAACCTATTCTCCCTAGTAGCATGAGTGGTTTTGGTCTCAAGATTCACCACTTTTCCACTCTATGTCATTATATTAAGAAGATCTAGGTCTTAAGGTCCACCACTTGTCCAGCCTATAAGGCTATATCTAAAATGGTATTATTTACCAATACTTGGAATGCACATGATAGGTTTTACATAGGGGTCTGGTTCCAAGGTCCACCACTTGTCCAAGCTAACTCTATTGAACCATAGAGAGAATCAAAGGTCCACCACTTGTCCAAGCTAGGCTCCATTGAAACATGGAGAGAAGGATGCTCCACCATTTGTCCAAGCCAGGTTCGATTGAAACATGAAGAGAAGCAAGCTGCACCATGTCTCCAAAATGCTAGGCTCCATTGAAATATCTTAAACCCATGATATTTCATACATGGGGGGTTTACATTCAAGGTCCACCACTTGTCCAACCTATTATCACTAGTAGCATGAGTGGTTTGGTCTAAAGATTCACCACTTTTCCACTCTATGCCATTATATTAAGAAGATCTGGGTGTTACGGTCCACCACTTGTCCAACCTATAAGGCTATATCTTAAAGGGTATTCTTTCTGACCACTTGGATTGACCATGATATGTTTTACATGGGGGTTTGGTTCCAAGGTCCACCACTTGTCCAAGATAACTCTATTGAAACATAGAGAGAAGCAAAGGTCCACCACTTGTCCAAGCTAGGGTCCATTGAAACATGGAGAGAAGGATGCTCCACCATTTGTCCAAGATAGGCTCCATTGAAACATGAAGAGATACAAGCTGCACCATGTCTCCAAGATGCTAAGATCCATTGAAATACCTTACACCCACGATATTTTGTACATGGGGAGTTTACATTCAAGGTCCACAACTTGTCCAACCTATTATCTCTAGTAGCATGAGTGGTTTGGTCTCAAGATTCACCACTTTTCCACTCTATGTCATTACGTTAAGAAGAGCTGTGTGTTAAGGTCGACCACTTGTCCAACCTATAAGGGTATATCTTAAAGGGTATTATTTCTCACCACTTGAAATGTCCATGATATGTTTTACATGGCGGTTTGGTTCCAAGTTCCACCACTTGTCCAAGCTAACTCTATTGAAAAATAGAGAGAAACAAAGGTCCACCACTTGTCCAAGCTGGGCTCCATTGAAATATGGACAGAAGGATGCTCTATCATTTGTCGAAGCTAACTCTATTGAAACATGGGGGGTTTACATTCAAGGTCCACCACTTGTCCAACCTATTAACGCTAGTAGCTTGAGTGCTTTGGTCTCAAGATTCACCACTTTTGCACTCTATGTCATTATAATAAGAATATCTCGGTGTTAAGGTCCACCACTTGTCCAACCTATAAGGCTATATCTTAAGGGTTATTCTTTCTCACCACTTGGAGTGACTATGATAGGTTTTACATGGGGGTTTGGTTCCAAGGTCCACCACTTGTCCAAGAAAACTCTATTGAAACATAGAGAGAAGCAAAGGTCCACCACTTGTCCAAGCTAGGGTCCATTGAAACATGAAGAGAAGGATGCTCCACCATTTGTCCAAGATACGCTCCATTGAAACATGAAGAGAAGCAAGCTAAACCATGTCTCCAAGATGCTAATGTCCATTGAAATACCTTAAACCCATGATATTTCGTACATGGGGGGTTTACATTCAAGGTCCACCACTTGTCCAACCTATTATCACTAGTAGCATGAGTGTTTTGGTCTCAAGATTCACCACTTTTCCACTCTATGTCATTATATTAAGAATGTCTGGGTGCTAAGGTTCACCACTTGTCCAGCCTATAAGGCTATATCTTAAACTTTATTCTTTCTCATCACTTGGAGTTACCATGATAGGTTTTACATGGGAGTTTGGTTACAAGGCCCACCACTTGTCCAACCTAAATCTATTGAAACATAGAGAGAAGCAAAGGTCCACCACTTGTCCAAGCTAGGCTCCATTGAAACATGGAGAGAAGGATGCTCCACCATTTGTCAAAGATAGGCTCCATTGAAACATGAAGAGAAGCAAGCTCTACCATGTCTCCAAGATACGAGGCTCCATTGAAATACCTTAAACCCATGATATTTCGTACATGGGGGTATACATTCAAGGTCCACCACTTGTCCAACCTATTATCCTTAGTAGCATGACTGGTTTGGTCTCAGGATTCACCACTTTTCCACTATATGTCGTTATATTAAGAAGATCTAGGTTTTAAGGTCGACCACTTGTCCAACCTATAAGGCTAGATCTTAAAGAGTATTATTTATCACCACTTGGAATGACCATGATATGTTTTACATGGGGGTTTGGTTCCAAGGTCCACCACTTGTACAAGCTAACTCCATGGAAACATAGAGAGAAGCAAAGGTCCACCACTTGTCCAAGCTAGGCTCCATTGAGACATTTAGAGAAGGATGATCCCCCATTGGTGGAAGATAGGCTCCATCGAAACATGAAGAGAAGCAAGCTGCACCATGTCTCCAAGATGCTAGGCTTCATCGAAATACCTTAAACCCAGGATATTTTGTACATGGGGGGTTTACATTCAAGGGCCACCACTTGTCCAAGCTATTATTGCTAGTAGCATGAGTGGTTTTGTCTCAAGATTCACCACTTTTCCACTCTATGTCATTATATTAAGAATATGTGGGTGTTAAGGTCCACTAGTTGTCCAACCTATAAGTTTATATCTTAAAGGTTATTCTTTCTTACCACTTGGAGTGACCATGATAGGTTTTATATGGGGGTTTGGTTCCAAGCTCCACCACTTGTCCAAGCTAACTCTATTGAAACAGAGAGAGGATCAAAGGTCCACCACTTGTCCAAGCTAGGCTCCATTCAAACATGGAGAGAAGGATGCTCCACCATTTGTACAAGATAGGCTCCATTGAAACATGACGAGAAGCAAGCTGCACCATGTCTCCAAGATGCTAGGCTCCAGCGAAAAACATTAAACCCATGATATGTCGTAGATGAGGGGTTTACATTCAAGATCCAAAACTTGTCCAAGCTATTATTGGTAGTATCCTGAGTGGTTTGGTCTCAAGATTCACCACCTTTCCACTCTATGTCATTATATTAAGAATATCTGGCTGTTAAGGTCCACCACTTGTCCAACCTATAAGGCTACATCTTAAAGGTTATTCTTTCGTACCACTTGGAGTGACCATGATAGGTTTTACATTGGGGTTTGGTTCCAAGGTCCACCACTTGTCCAAGCTAACTCTATTGAATCATAGAGAGAAGCAAAGGTCCACCACTTGTCCAAGCTAGGCTCCATTGAAACATGGAGAGAAGGATGCTCCACCATTTGTCGAAGCTAACTCTATTGAAACATGGGGGGTTTACGTTCAAGGTCCACCACTTTTCCAAGCTATTACCTCTAGTAGCATGAGTGGTTTTGTCTCAAGATTCACCACTTTTTCACTCTATGTCATTATGTTAAGAATATTTCGGTGTTAAGGTCCACCACTTGTCCAACCTATAAGACTATATCTTAAAGGTTATTCTTTCTCACGACTTGGAGTGACCATGATAGGTTTTACATTGGGGTTTGGTTCCAAGGTCCACCACTTGTCCAAGCTAGCACTATTGAAACATAGAGAGAAGCAAAGGTCCACCACTTGTCCAAGCTAGGGTCCATTGAAACATGGAGAGAAGGATGCTCCACCATTTGTCCAAGATAGGCTCCATTGAAACATGAAGAGAAGCAAGGTGCACCATGTCTCCAAGATGCTAGGCTCCATATAAATACCCTAAACCCACGATATTTCGTAGATGGGGGGTTTACATTCAAGGTCCACCACTTGTCCTACCTATAAGTCTATATCTTAAAGGTTATTCTTTCTTACCACTTGGAGTGACCATGATAGGTTTTATATGGGGGTTTGGTTCCAAGCTCCACCACTTGTCCAAGCTAACTCTATTGAAACAGAGAGAGAAGCAAAGGTCCACCACTTGTCCAAGCTAGGCTCCATTGAAACATGGAGAGAAGGATGCTCCACCATTTGTCCAAGATAGGCTCCATTGAAACATAACGAGAAGCAAGCTGCACCATGTCTCCAAGATGCTAGGCTCCATCGAATAACATTAAACCCATTATATGTCGTAGATGAGGGGTTTACATTCAAGGTCCAACATTTGTCCAAGCTATTATTGGTAGTAGCCTGAGTGGTTTGGTCTCAAGATTCATCACTTTTCCACTCTATGTCATTATATTAAGAATATGTGGGTGTTAAGGTCCACCACTTGTACAACCTATAAGGCTACATCTTAAAGGTTATTCTTTCTTACCACTTGGAGTGACCATGAAAGGTTTTACATGGGGGTTTGGTTTCAAGTTCCACCACTTGTCCAAGCTAACTCTATTGAATTATAGAGAGAAGCAAAGGTCCACCACTTGTCTAAGCTAGGCTCCATTGAAACATGGAGAGAAGGATGCCCCATCATTTCTCGAAGCTAACTCTATGTAAACATGGGAGGTTTACGTTCAAGGTCCACCACTTGTCCAAGCTATTACCGCTAGTAGCATGAGTGGTTTTCTCTCAAGATTCACCACTTTATCACTCTATGTCATTATATTAAGGATATCTGGGTGTTAAGGTCCACCACTTGTCCAACCTATAAGGCTATATCTTAAAGGTTATTCTTTCTCACGACTTGGAGTGACCATGATAGGTTTTACATTGGGGTTTGGTTCCAAGGTCCACCACTTGTCCAAGCTAACTCTATTGAAACATAGAGAGAAGCAAAGGTCCACTACTTGTGCAAGCTAGGGTCCATTGAAACATGGAGAGAAGGATGCTCCACCATTTGTCCAAGATAGTCTCCATTGAAACATGAAGAGAAGCAAGGTGCACCATGTCTCCAAGATGCTAGGCTCCATATAAATACCCTAAACCCACGATATTTCGTAGATGGGGGGTTTACATTCAAGGTCCACCACTTGTCCAACCTATTATCGCTAGTAGCATGAGTACTTTGCTCTCAAGATTCACCACTTTTTCACTCTATGCCTTTATATTAAGAATATCTGGGTATTAAGGTCCACCACTTGTCCAACCTATAAGGATATATCATTAAGGTTATTCTTTCTCACCACTTGGAGTGACCATGATAGGCTTTACATGGGGGTTTGGCTCCAAGGTCCACCACTTGTCCAAGCTAACTCTATTGAAACATAGAGAGAAACAAAGGTCCACTACTTGTCCAAGCTATTATCGCTAGTAGCATGAGTGGTTTTGTCTCAAAATTCACCACTTTTTCACTCTATGTCATTATATTAAGAATATTTGGGTGTTAAGGTCCACCACTTGTCCAACCGATAAGGCTATATTTTAAAGGTTATTCTTTCTCACCACTTGGAGTGACCATGATAGGGTTTACATGGGGGTTTCAGTTCCAAGGTCCACCACTTGTCCAAGCAAACTCTATTGAATCATAGAGAGAAGGAAAGGTCCACCACTTGTCCAAGCTCGGGTCCATTGAAACATGGAGAGAAAGATGCTCCACCATTTGTCCAAGATAGGCTCCATCGAAAAATGAAGAGAAGCAAGCTGCACCATGTCTCGAAGATGCTAGGCTTCATCGAAATACCTTAAACCCAAGATATTTTGTACATGGGGGGTTTACATTCAAGGGCCGATCTTGTCCAATCTATTATCGCTAGTAGCATGAGTTGCTTTGTCTCAAGATTCACCACTTTTCCACTCTATGTCATTATAATAAGAATATGTGGGTGTTAAGGTCCACCACTTGTCCAACCTATAAGTCTATATCTTAAGGGTTATTCTTTCTCACCACTTGGAGTGACTATGATAGGTTTTACATGGGGGTTTGGTTCCAAGGTCCACCACTTGTCCAAGAAAACTCTATTGAAACATAGAGAGAAGCAAAGGTCCACCACTTGTCCAAGCTAGGGTCCATTGAAACATGGAGAGAAGGATGCTCCACCATTTGTCCAAGATACGCTCCATTGAAACATGAAGAGAAGCAAGCTACACCATGTCTCCAAGATGCTAATCTCCATTGAAATACCTTAAACCCATGATATTTGTACATGGGGGGTTTACATTCAAGGTCCACCACTTGTCCAACCTATTGTCTCTAGTAGCATGAGTGGTTTGGTCTAAAGATTCACCACTTTTCCACTCTATGTCATTATATTAAGAATATCTGGGTGCTAAGGTCCACCACTTGTCCCACCTATAAGGCTATATCTTAAACTTTATTCCTTCTCACCACTTGGAGTTACCATGATAGGTTTTACATGGGAGTTTGGTTACAAGGCCCACCACTTGTCCAAGCTAAATCTATTGAAACATAGAGAGAAGAAAAGGTCCACCACTTGTCCAAGCTAGGCTCCATTGAAACATGGAGAGAAGGATGCTTCACCATTTGTCAAAGATAGGCTCCATTGAAACATGAAGAGAAGCAAGCTGCACCATGTCTCCAAGATGCTAGGCTCCATTGAAATACCTTAAACCCATGATATTTCCTACATGGGGGTATACATTCAAGGTCCACCACTTGTCCAACCTATTATCCTTAGTAGCATGACTGGTTTGGTCTCAAGATTCACAACTTTTCCACTCTATGTTGTTATATTAAGAAGATCTAGGTTTCAAGGTCGACCACTTGTCCAACCTATAAGGCTAGGTCTTAAAGGGTATTATTTATCACCACTTGGAATGACCATGATATGTTTTACATGGGGGTTTGGTTCCAAGGTCCACCACTTGTCCAAGCTAACTCTATGGAAACATAGAGAGAAGCAAAGGTCCACCACTTGTCCAAGCTAGGCTCCATTGAGACATGTAGAGAAGGATGATCTCCCATTGGTGGAAGATAGGCTCCATCGAAACATGAAGAGAAGCAAGCTGCACCATGTCTCCAAGATACTACGCTTCATCGAAATACCTTAAACCCAAGATATTTTGTACATGGGGGGTTTACATTCAAGGGCCACCACTTGTCCAAGCTATTATCGCTAGTAGCATGAGTGGTTTTGTCTCAAGATTCACCACTTTTCCACTCTATGTCATTATATTAAGAATATGTGGGTGTTAAGGTCCACTAGTTGTCCAACCTATAAGTTTATATCTTAAAGGTTATTCTTTCTTACCACTTGGAGTGACCATGATAGGTTTTATATGGGGGTTTGGTTCCAAGCCCCACCACTTGTCCAAGCTAACTCTATTGAAACAGAGAGAGGATCAAAGGTCCACCACTTGTCCAAGCTAGGCTCCATTGAAACATGGAGAGAAGGATGCTCCACCATTTGTCCAAGATAGGCTCCATTGAAACATGACGAGAAGCAAGCTGCACCATGTCTCCAAGATGCTAGGCTCCAGCGAAAAACATTAAACCCATGATATGTCGTAGATGAGGGGTTTACATTCAAGGTCCAAAACTTGTCCAAGCTATTATTGGTAGTAGCCTGAGTGGTTTGGTCTCAAGATTCACCACTTTTCCACTCTATGTCGTTATATTAAGAATATCTGGGTGTTAAGGTCCACCACTTGTCCAACCTATAAGGCTACATCTTCAAGGTTATTCTTTCGTACCACTTGGAGTGACCATGATAGGTTTTACATTGGGGTTTGGTTCCAAGGTCCACCACTTGTCCAAGCTAACTCTATTGAATCATAGAGAGAAGCAAAAGTCCACCACTTGTCCAAGCTAGGCTCCATTGAAACATGGAGAGAAGGATGCTCCACCATTTGTCGAAGCTAACTCTTTTGAAACATGGGGGGTTTACGTTCAAGGTCCACCATTTTCCCAAGCTATTACCTCTAGTAGCATGAGTGGTTTTCTCTCAAGATTCACCACTTTTTCACTCTATGTCATTATGCTAAGAATATTTCGGTGTTAAGGTCCACCACTTGTCCAACCTATAAGACTATATCTTAAAGGTTATTCTTTCTCACGACTTCGAGTGACCATGATAGGTTTTACATTGGGGTTTGGTTCCAAGGTCCAACACTTGTCCAAGCTAACTCTATTGAAACATAGAGAGTAGCAAACGTCCACCACTTGTCCAAGCTAGGGTCCATTGAAACATGGAGAGAAGGATGCTCCACCATTTGTCCAAGATAGGCTCATTGAAACATGAAGAGAAGCAACGTGCACCATGTCTCCAAGATGCTAGGCTCCATCTAAATACCTTAAACCCACCATATTTCGTAGATGGGGGGTTTACATTCAAGGTCCACCACTTGTCCTACCTATAAGTCTATATCTTAAAGGTTATTCTTTCTTACCACTTGGAGTGACCATGATAGGTTTTATATGGGGGTTTGGTTCCAAGCTCCACCACTTGTCGAAGCTAACTCTATTGAAACAGAGAGAGAAGCAAAGGTCCACCACTTGTCCAAGCTAGGCTCCATTGGAACATGGAGAGAAGGATGCTCCACCATTTGTCCAGGATAGGCTCCATTGAAACATGACGAGAAGCAAGCTGCCCCATGTCTCCAAGATGCTAGGCTCCATCGAAAAACATTAAACCCATGATATGTCGTAGATGAGGGGTTTACATTCAAGGTCCAACACTTGTCCAAGCTATTATTGGTAGTAGCCTGAGTGGTTTGGTCTCAAGATTCACCACTTTTTCACTCTATGTCATTATATTAAGAATATGTGGGTGTTAAGGTCCACCACTTGTACAACCTATAAGGCTACATCTTGAAGGTTATTCTTTCTTACCACTTGGAGTGACCATGATAGGTTTTACATGGGGGTTTGGTTTCAAGTTCCACCACTTGTCCAAGCTAACTCTATTGAATTATAGAGAGAAGCAAAGGTTCACCACTTGTCTAAGCTAGGCTCCATTGAAACATGGAGAGAACGATCCTCCATCATTTCTCGAAGCTAACTTTATTGAAACATGGGGGGTTTACGTTCAAGGTCCACCACTTGTCCAAGCTATTACCACTAGTAGCATGAGTGGTTTTGTCTCAAGATTCACCACTTTATCACTCTATGTCATTATACTAAGGATATCTGGGTGTTAAGGTCCACCACTTGTCCAACCTATAAGGCTATATCTTAAAGGTTATTCTTTCTCACGACTTGGAGTGACCATGATAGGTTTTACATTGGGGTTTGGTTCCAAAGTCCACCATTTGTCCAAGCTAACTCTATTGAAACATAGAGAGAAGCAAAGGTCCACCACTTGTGCAAGCTAGGGTCCATTGAAACATGGAGAGAAGGATGCTCCACCATTTGTCCAAGATAGGCTCCATTGAAACATGAAGAGAAGCAAGGTGCACCATGTCTCCAAGTTGCTAGGCTCCATCGAAATACCTTAAACCCACGATATTTCATAGATGGGGGGTTTACATTCAAGTTCCACCACTTGTCCAACCTATTATCGCTAGTAGCATGAGTAATTTTCTCTCAAGATTCACCACTTTTCCACTCTATGCCATTATATTAAGAATATCTGGGTGTTAAGGTCCACCACTTGTCCAACCTATAAGGATATATCATTAAGGTTATTCTTTCTCACCACTTGGAGTGGACATGATAGGTTTTACATGGGGGTTTGGTTCCAAGGTCCACCAGTTGTCCAAGCTAACTCTATTGAAACATAGAGAGAAACAAAGGTCCACTACTTGTCCAAGCTAGGCTCCATTGAAAGATAGAGATAACGATGCTCCACCATTTGTCGAAGCTATGTCTATTGAAACATGGGGGGTTTACGTTCAAGTTCCACCACTTGTCCAAGCTATTATCGCTAGTAGCATGAGTGGTTTTGTCTCAAAATTCACCACTTTTTCACTCTATGTCATTATATTAAGAATATTTGGGTGTTAAGGTCCACCACTTGTCCAACCTATAAGCCTATATTTTAAAGGTTATTCTTTCTCACCACTTGGAGTGAGCATGATAGGTTTTACATGGGGGTTTGAGTTCCAAGGTCCACCACTTGTCCAAGCAAACTCTATTGAATCATAGAGAGAAGAAAAGGTCCACCACTTGTGCAAGCTAGGGTCCATTGAAACATGGAGAGAAGGATGCTCCACCATTTGTCCAAGATAGGCTCCATTGAAACATGAAGAGAAGCAAGGTGCACCATGTCTCCAAGTTGCTAGGCTCCATCGAAATACCTTAAACCCACGATATTTCATAGATGGGGGGTTTACATTCAAGTTCCACCACTTGTCCAACCTATTATCGCTAGTAGCATGAGTGGCTTTGTCTCAAGATTCACCACTTTTCCACTCTATGTCATTATATTAAGAATATGTGGGTGTTAAGGTCCACCACTTGTCCAACCTATAAGTCTATATCTTAAAGATTATTCTTTCTTACCACTTGGAGTAACCATGATAGGTTTTACATGGGGGTTTGGTTCCAAGGTCCACCACTTGTCCAAGCTAACTCTATTGAAACAGAGAGAGAAGCAGAGGTCCACCACTTGTCCAAGCTAGGCTCCATTGAAACATGGAGAGAAGGATGCTCCATCATTTGTCCAAGATAGACTCCATTGAAACATGACGAGAAGCAAGCTGCACCATGTCTCCAAGATGTTAGGCTCCATCGAAAAACATTAAACCCACGATATGTCGTAGATGAGGGGTTTAAATTCAAGGTCCAACACATGTCCAAGCTATTATTGGTAGTAGCCTGAGTGGTTTGGTCTCAAGATTCACCACTTTTCCAGTCTATGCCATTATATTAAGAATATCTGGGTGTTAAGGTCCACCACTTGTCCAACCTATAAGGATATATCATTAAGGTTATTCTTTCTCACCACTTGGAGTGACCATGATAGGTTTTACATGGGGGTTTGGTTCCAAGGTCCACCACTTGTCCAAGCTAACTCTATTGAAACATAGAGAGTAATAAACATCCACCACTTGTCCAAGTTAGGCTCCATTGAAACATGGAGAGAACGATGCTCCACCATTTGTCGAAGCTAAGTCTATTGAAACATGGGGGGTTTACGTTCAAGGTCCACTAGTTGTCCAAGCTATTATCGCTAGTAGCATGAGTGGTTTTGTCTCAAGATTCACCACTTTTTCACTCCATGTCATTATATTAATAATATTTGGGTGTTAAGGTCCACCACTTGTCCAACCTATAAGGCTATATCTTAAAGGTTATTCTTTCTCACCACTTGGAGTGACCATGATAGGTTTTACATGGGGGTTTGGTTCCAAGGTCCACCACTTGAATCATAGAGAAAATCAAAGGTCCACCACTTGTGCAAGCTAGGCTCCATTGAAACATGGAGAGAAGGATGCTCCACCATTTGTCCAAGATAGGCTCCATTGAAACATGAAGAGAAGCAAGGTGCACCATGTCTCCAAGATGCTAGACTCCATCAAAATACCTTAAACCCACGATATTTCGTAGATGGGGGGATTACTTTCAAGGTCCACCACTTGTCCAAGCTATTATTGCTAGTAGCATGGTTTGGTCTCAAGATTCACCAGCTTTCCACTCTATGTAATTACATTAAGAATATCTTGGTGTTAAGGTCCACCACTTGTCCAACCTATAAGGCTATATCTTAAATGATATTTTTTCTCACCGCTTGGAATGTGCATGATATGTTTTACATGGGGTTTTGCTCCAAGGTCCACCACTTGTCCAAGCTAGATCTATTACATATATATTATACATACAATATTCAACTAGATTCCCTACCTATCATGTCCAGTAGCATGGATGCTGTAGCTTTAAGGTCCACTACTTGTCCAACCTATACTCTTATGTAAGGGAGATCTCGCTATAAATTCAAAACCTTCCCACCTAAATTTAAAATTCAAAATCTGATTGCCTAAATTTTAAATATCCCTCCCAAATTTTAAATATCCCGCCTAAATTTTAAAATATCCCGCCCAAATTTTAAAATTCAAACTTTTTTATAAAAATTTAAATTTTACCAATTAAATTTCAAATATTCCACGTGAAATTGATTTTAAATTCAAGTTTACCACAAAAAGATATCATTATACCACCTAAATTCAAATATGCAAACCTCAAATCATTATATTGTACATAAATTCAAACAAATTCAAATTAACAAGCCTAAACTGATATTAGTTTGCATAGATATGAATTTATCACACCTAAATTATGTCACCATGTTAGAGAGAGTGGTTAGAGAATTTGAACAAGGTCCACCACTTGTCCAACCTAGATACCAAGAAGGATTGAGTGTACAAGGTATTGTTTGGAGGTCCTTATAGTCCACTGGTCTCAAGGTCCACCACTTGTGGTAAGGGTCACCAAAAAGTGTATATATTCATCCAAAGAAATACACGTATTTTTGGTCTACATGTCCTAGTTTTAATCATTTATGTCCATTAGGTGTATCACTAAACAACACTACTATTTTTGAGAAACAGAAGTTACAATCATATCTACAAATGGATTAGAGGAAAATCAGCTCAGCATACATCCAGAACTCGCTACAAGAATCGACTTTAACAGATCACGCAAGTAAGTCTTCCATTCAAGTTTACTAGTATTACAATGTGTTAATTATTTGTGATATTTATGTATGTATGTATATATACTATGTGTGCATATCGTAATTAAGTGTAATTGTGTATCTGCATTATGTATGAGTATTACAATGAAATAACGCAAATATACATACATACACATAGATAACACAGACGCACACATACATGAGCATGTATTTTCAAGAGAGAGATAGCAAGATACAGAGATAGATAGATAAAGAGAGAGAGAGAGAGAGAGAAATACCTATTTTCTAGAGAGAGGAGAGAGAGAGAGAAAACAGATTTCACTGTGTTTATGTATGTGGAAGAGAGGAAGACGATGTATCGGAATATGTGCACGTATTTTCAAGAGAGAGACAACAAGATAACAGATTTCACTGTGTTTATGTATGTGGAAGTGAGGAAGACGATGTGTGGGAATATGTGCATGTATTTTCAAGAGAGAGACAACAAGATAACAGATTTCACTGTGGTTATGTATGTGGAAGAGAGGAAGACGATGTGTAGGAATATGTGTATGTGTGCGGAGATATTTTTAAACTACGTATCTCTGTCTTTTGACGAGAGAGTGTGTGTGCAAGAAGAGTTACAGAGAACCATCTTCTCTATATGGAGAAAGACAGAGAGTGAGAGAGAGAGAAATACCTGTTTTTCTCTATTCGTGAGGTGTGAAGAAGCTATGCCCGATCCTGCCCTTCTGGAAAGCGTTGCGTACGCTGATGTTTCTTTATCTTATGCGCGAACTTTCAATCCTGTGCGCTCCACCTGTTTGTTGTGTACGATGCCGAGCTTGCTCCTCTACGTGCGCATATACTCCAACTGTGTGCGATCCGTGTGCGCTTTCTGTGTGTTTGCTGCTCGCCTGCTTTCTCTGTGTGCGTTGCTCGTGCGCTCTCTGTGCGTTGCTCGTGCGCTCTCCACGTACCCCGCCCGACAGTCGCACCAGGAGGCGACAAGGGGCTGCCGCCCCTTGACCCCGCTCGGGGCGCTGCCCCGAACCCCGCCCGGCAGTCGCGCCGGGAGGCGACAAGGGGCTGCCGCCCCTTGACCCCGCCCGGGGTGCTGCCCCGGACCCCGCCCGGAACAATATCCCAAAATCAGCCTCCCAAGCCCCGCCATCGAGAGCGCTATATTCCACATCCCCATCAAGAGCGCTACCCCCAAACCTCACGTGGAAGCGCTGCCTTGTCACCCCATTGTGGCATTGCCCTAAGACCCCGCATCTGGAGTGCTAAATGGGAACATTCTTCATTAGTGAAATTTTGAACATAAATTATATTTAGCATATACTTAAATATAATACAAATATTAACATATTAACTATACTACTAATTTACTATAGCAGTTCTAGATTATGTCCCATACTATATTTAAGGTGCCAAAGGTTTGGCCTTATGGTCCTAGATTTAGCCAAGTGGTCAACACATATAGGACCAAGTGCACACCGTGCCACAAAACTTGGCCACCACTTCACTTGCCAAAGTTTAGGCCACATGGTCAATCCTAAGTTTCCAATGTTCTTATTATGTCACCTTTTGCCTCGTGGAAAACCTAGGCTTGTTTTCACATACTCAGGCACTTCAAGCCATAATAAATTTTCATTACTCTTCGGCAACCCTTTTATTCAAGTCTTTGAAAAAACGTTGCTTAAGGCCACCCTAAACCATTTTCATTTAGGGGTGTCTAAAACTAGATTTTTGGCAATTCGAGAAGAAAATGGTCAAAGTTTTATACTTAGTTTTAACCACTTGACCAATTCAAATATTGGAAAGCAAGGTCTTGTAATACTTTTCTTTGGACATCACACATTAAAACTAGGTCCCTCACTTGTCCAAGCTATGCTCTAATACAATTAAGGGCTTTTGGTTTCAAGATGCACCACTTTCCCAACCTTGATTCCATTAAAGAAGCTAGCTCTACTTAGACATTTAATAGCAAGGTCCTGTAGCAGTTCACATTGAACATTTTCCATGGCAGCTAGGTCCACCACTTATCTAAGCTATGCTCTAATACAGTAAGGGGGTTTTGGTTTCAAGATCCACCACTTGTCCAAACTTGATTCGGGAAGCAAGATCCTATAATAGTTTGCTTTGGACATTCACCATTACAACTAAGTCCACGACTTCTCCAAGCTATGTTCTAATACACTAAGGACGTTTTGGTTTGAAGGAGAACCACTTGTACGACTTTGTTTTTGGAAGTAAGGTCTTTACATAGTTCACCTTGGACCTTGGACATTGGATACTACAACTAAGCCCACCACTTGTCCAAGCTATCCTCTATATATAGCCAAAGAGTTTGGGTTTCAAGATTCACCACTTTTCCAACCTTTCTTCCATTAAAGAAAGGAGGGGCATTATAACTAGGTCCACCAATTGTCCAAGATATGCTCTGATATAGAAAGGGGATTTTGGTTTCAATAATCCACCACGTGTTCAACCTTGCAAGACTCAAGGGATACTTGGACATTGGAAAGCATAGTCCTATAGTAGTTGATAGGTGGCAGTGGGTATAACAACTAGGTCCAACCTATGCTCTGATATAGCAAAGAGGCTTTGGTTTCAAGGTCCACCACTTGTCCAACCTTGCTTCCATTAAAGAAATGAGGGGCTACGTAAACATTGGCAAGCAAGGTAGAAAGGTCCTAAGGTATTTCACCTTGGATATTGGGCATTATAACTAGGTCCACCACTTGTCCAAGCTATGCTCTGATATAGAAAGGGCATTTTCGTTTCAAGGTCCACCACGTGTTCAACCTTGCAAGACTCAAGGGATACTTGGACATTGGAAAGCATAGTCCTATAGTAGTTGATAGGTGACAGTGGGTATTACAACTAGGTCCAACCTATGCTCTCATATAGCAAAGCGGCTTTAGTTTCAAGGTCCACCACTTGTCCAACCTTGCTTCCATTAAAGAAATGAGGGGCTACGTAAACATTGGCAAGCAAGGTAGCAAGGTCCTAAGGTGTTTCACCTTGGATATTGGGCATTATAACTAGGTCCACCACTTGTCCAAGCTATGGTCTGATATAGAAAGGGGATTTTCGTTTCAAGGTCCACCACGTGTTCAACCTTGAAAGACTCAAGGGATACTTGTACATTGGAAAGCATAGTCCTATAGTAGTTGATAGGTGGCAGTGGGTATTACAACTAGGTCCAACCTATGCTCTCATATAGCAAAGAGGCTTTGGTTTCAAAGTCCACCACTTGTCCAACCTTACTTCCATTAAATAAATGAGGGGCTACGTAAACATTGGCAAGCAAGGTACCAAGGTCCTAAGGTATTTCACCTTGGATATTGGGCATTATAACTAGGTCCACCACTTGTCCAAGCTATGCTCTAATATAGAAAGGGGATTTTTGTTTCAAGGTCCACCACGTGTTCAACCTTGAAAGCCTCAAGGGATACTTGGACATTGGAAAGCATAGTCCTATAGTAATTGATAGGTGGCAGTGGGTATTACAACTAGGTCCACCACTTGTCCAACCTATGCTTTAATATAGCAAGGATGCTTTGGTTTCAAGATCCATCATAATTTCCAACCTTGCTTCCATTAATATAGCAAGGAGGATTTGGTCTCAAGGTTCACCACTTGTCCAACCTATGCAAACCTTTTCCATGTTGTAACATGATTTTTTGTTTGAAGAGTATTTTTCTATAACTATGGATTTAACAATGTAATCTTTTTCACTTACAAGATGGACTTTGAATCTGGGGAGAAAGTACATATGATACTTGACAATGAAATTGTTGGTATTGGCTGTGTGTGTAGAATAGATCCAGATTCCACTTGTGGAGGTACAAAGATAGGGCAAGGAAATGTCTCCATACTAGTGGAGGAATGCTTGAAGGATGTGGTCCTACCTTTTCCTACAATGGATACTTCATCTCTCCAAGGCTCATTATGGAGTTTTGTTCAATGGTCAAACCTTCTTTTGCAATCTTTTGTATTAAATGAGAACTTAATTGATCCACAGGAAAGCTACAATGGTGATGAAGAACATGATCATTCTGATCCTCTAGTTACAGATGCAATACCTATGACAAGCCCAGAATTTGAAGCAATGATTCGAGAGTCTTGGAGAAATCAGAGGGTCCTTTTAAAAGATGACACAATGATGCAAACCATGAATGAAGGGACCATCTTATATGTATTTCCACATGATTATGTCAACTTTCAGGAACTTGGTCCTGATTGTGTGGGTGTGGGTATTGAAAGAGAAAATGCAAGCATTGATGATGTGGTTGAAGTGGGTAGCATCACTTTGCTAAAGTGGCCCATCAAGCAGACAACAATGTTGAATGGGAGCCCATTACAACGATTTGTTCCTGTTGATGGCATGCATGCTACATATGAGGATGTATCCAATGATGACAATGTTGGAAAAAAACTTGATGGGATTAATGTTGTCCAGTTGTCAAGGAAGAGACGATACACTTTCATGAACAGGACTCAAAAATCAAAAGCAGCACCAGCTTCGACTTTTTACCTTTCAAACAAATCAATTCAAAGGGTATCATGCATTGATTGTTGTGCACAAAAATGTTGCCAGTTTGCAGATCGTGATATGGTGACAAGGTTACGACAACAGTTTTGGGGAGAGTCTCAAAAATCATGCACTAATTATGTTTATGATGTTCTTTCTATATGTTATCAGAAAGATGAGAAGTCACGATACCAATTCAGGCTAAATGGCTCTATTGTTTGTTGTAGAGCATGGTATGAGCTACATGGAATACCAAAGACATCATTTTATCGATACAAGGAGAACTTTGAAAATGGTGTGCGCCAATATGTACATGGGAACACATGTACATTGAGAAGGGGACTTCAACATACTAGTTTAGCAAGAGCACTACTAAATGAGTTTGTGGAAAACAACTCTGAGAAGATGCCACATAGAAGTAGAACACTGCTAGATGGATCAAGAGAGACTCAATTGGTGATTCCATCAACATACAAACAAGTGGATATTTTATGTGAAATCAACACGACACTTGACCAAATGGGCTATGAGAAGAAGCTATCCCAATCTTCTTTTGGTAGAATTTGGAACAAAGAGTACCCACATGTCACTTTAACAAAGACGAGTCAGTTCTCTAAGTGCAATATTTGTAGCTCAATCAAGGCAAGGTTAGAAGCTAAACCTTCTCTTGAAGAGAGAGCTCTTCTCTTGAGGGAGAGAGAAGTTCACATGGCACAACAAAAGAGTTGCAGAAGCCTATATTATGCATGGCGCACGTATTCAGAAACTCAACCACAAAAATATGTATGCATAATCCATGATAAGATGGATCAAAAGAAGACTGCCATTCCTAGATTACGCATTGTTCCCAAGGGTGTGGATTCAGGATATAATCTGCAGGTGGCATTGATTGGCATGATCACTCATGGACATGGAGAAGGTCATTACGGACACTTTGTCTTGAATGGTTTGTGGCCAGCTGATCCAGATCTTACAATTGGCTCAATTGCTAATTGTTTACATAACCTAGAGAGGATAGATAAGCATCCTCTTGGTGATCTAGTAACAAATGGACTTCCAAGGAGCAATATTTCACTACTACATGCTTTGAACTCAAGGGATGCTTTGGACTACCATAACTTGAGTGATGGAAAAGAGCCCATTGTGCAGTCGTCAGAAATTGCAGAAGAGGAATTGGGGTCAACATTTCGCAGATTGCCAGAGAACTTGTTGCTACAATTGGATAATTGTGCAGGGGAAAACAAAAATCGATACTTATTTGCCTATTTGTCAATGCTTGTTGCAAGGGGTGTTTTCAAAACTATCCAGTTGGGATTTTTAATGGTTGGGCATACACATGAGGACATAGACGCCATGTTTAGTAGGTTTTCAAAGAAGCTGAGAGTTACACAAACCTATACTTTGCCACATTTGATGGATACATTACGAAACAGCTCATCTTCATCTCCAGCTCCATTTTTTCTCACAAAGATCCCCGATTTCAAGCAATATTGTGATGGCTATCTTTGTGATGGACAAGACATACTTGTTGGACATTCCAAACCGCTTCAGTTCAGGTTCTTTATGCAGGATGAGACACCAATGATGCAATATAAGGCACATGTAGGTGTATCAAGTTGGAGTGGAAGTATTCGCCTTTGGAAAACAGACACAGAAGGCAAGCCAATGTTACCACATGGAGATCCACCTCTAGTACAAATGGCGGAGTATGTCAAGGCCCACGAAGAAGTCATTTTGGGGCTAAAGAACTATATAAAATTTTGGAAAAATTTAGGGAATGGTTCAAGTATTCCGCGGTATTATAGACCCGTGATAGATTATTGGAGTAAGGTAATTGAAGAGATTGGAAAAGCAATCATATCAGAGGGAGTCTTGTATGAAATGTTTTGGCCAAAAACTCAAGAATATTCTCACCTACAAAGCACTACAATGAATTTGCAACAAGGAGCAGAAAGATTCCTAGGCCTTGAAGAGTTGAACGATCATTTTTGTGGGCCTCAACGAGATAGGCCAAGGGAAGAGTTTGACCCTATGTCTGATGTGCACTAAGGTGACTTTCTTATGCTTGTTCCGAGTGACACAGAAATCTATCCAGTGTGGCTTGCAATGGCTTTATCTGACATTGATAATGAGCCTACATCACCAAACTACAGAAAACTCTTGATTCAATATTGGGCACCTTGCGCGAGAAAAAGTGGGATGACAGATACTCAAGCTTACAGCAATTGTTGGAAGGGTTATTGGGCTGTCAACTATAAGGACCCACAAGTGTGGGAAACTATAGATGCAATTGTTTGGTCCTGGAGACCCAACAAAGAAGGACCATTTTCTAGAATAAAGATTCCAGAAAGGCATGCTCTAAAAGCCAAAGAAGGCCTCACTCGTGCACATCAACCACACTTGGATCAAAGTTCAGATATGGTATCAAATGTGGAGTAGAATTATGTGGAGCTTCTATTGTGACTATATTAGTCAGTTTGTAAACAAAATCTTTTTTGTATCTTCCTTTGTTTTATGTAATTTATAGTTATTATTCAAATCCATGTGTTGTACATCCTCTTGACTTTTGGTGTTTATCAACACCACAATCCTATGAAATTTTCACTTTATTTACTAACCACACACCTCAATTTTTCCCACTTTAAGTGGAAAATTCCCAAATTACATGAATTTAGTCGATTTGGAGATTCCCATAATGTGAGATTTTTACCAAAATACCTAATATGGTCTTTAAAGCTTGATCTCGTCTTTTTATGTTCTTGTATTGATCTCGTCTTTTAATGGTGTTGTACTTCTTTTGGTGCCGCATGACGCGATAATCTTTAAGTTTAACATCTTCAAAGCTCTGTTTCACTTCTCTCTCAACTCTATCTCACTGATCTCTTTATCCATCACATTGGTCCCACACGATGCGAGGGTGAGTGTTTGCAGAGGTTGGATCATTGTGTTAAGTATGGAGCCTGATTTACCTTGTAATCTTCTGTGGTAAAAGCGCACATTTGTAAGGCCCCCATTATGAGGAGAAGCCATCGTGCGTAAAGGAAAATCACTCGCAAGAAACCAAAAAAAAATATCAGGGGCAACTTTAGGGACCTCGGGGGCGGAGGATTTTTCCCTCGCCAGAATATTCTTTTTTGCCGGAATATTATGGTCGGACAGCGGCCGAAAAGTGGTCGAAAAACAACCGGTCGATTGGCCGGTGGCCGGTGGTCGGAAGTCAATCGCCGGTGGCCGGTGGCCGAATTCAAAAGCGGACTTGTCTTCTCAAGGGCGGCCACACATGGGCGGATTGAAGGGTCTGATTTGGACTTATCTACACAAGGGCCGCTACACATGGCTACCTCTCATGAGAGAGGGCAGCCCTTTTGGCCTATAAAAGGAGGCCATTTCTACACACATTTCATATAGTGTGAAGTTGATGCAACAAGGTGAGTGTGAGGTGGTGAGAGTGAAGCAAGGCGGGAGCTCCATTAAGGGTATAATCCCTTTGTAAACTACTTCTTGTTTTGAAGTACTAAATCCATTGAATGGTTGCTTTCCCGTGGACATAGACCACATTGGGTGAACCACGTATATTGTGTGTACTCTCTCTCTCTCTCTCTCTCTCTCTCTCTCTCTCTCTCTCTCTCTCTCTCTCTCTCTCGCTACTCTATAATCTCTTGTGTGTGAAATCTATCTCTCTCCATTAAGTAATCTACTCAAATATCTATTTAGCTACGTCTTATTTCCTAACAACGGGTATCAAAGCAAGGTTTGCTCGTAGATAAATTATCTCAAGGAAAGGATTCCTTGAATTGAGTGGGAGTTATGGCGGAGGAAGGGAAGCTCAAGATTGATAAGTTCAACGGCAAAAACTACCAACATTGGAAGATGATGATTGAAGACTATCTCTACCAGAAGGACCTCTATTTTCCACTAGGCGGTCTTGCAAAGAAGCCCGCAACGATGGCACATGAAGCATGGATTGTCCTTGATCGAAAGGCACTAGGAACAATCCAGTTAAGCTTGGCGTCAATGGTGGCCTTCAATGTTTCAGAGATGAAGACCACGGAGGACTTAATGAAGTCACTTGACGATTTCTACGAGAAACCATCGGCATCCAATAAGGTATTTCTTATGAAGCGCTTGTTCAATCTAAAGATGGCAGAGAATGGTTCAGTTGCAGAACACCTAAATGACTTTAACACAAACATAAGTCAACTTAGATCAGTCAAAATCAATTTCGATGACGAAGTGCGAGCTCTTCTTATACTATCATCTCTACCAGATAGCTGGGACAGCCTTGTGATGGCTGTAAGTAATTCTATTTCTGGCACAAATACTCTTAAGTTTGATGATGTTGTGGGTGTTCTCCTTAGTGAGGAAATACGGAGGAGAAGCACAGGAGAATCATCAAGTGTTGCACTATCAGTGGAAACAAGAGGAAGGCCTAAGGAGAGGTTCAAAAACCAAAAGGGTCGTGATCGCTCAAGGCAGAGCAAGTCACGCACAAAGTCAGTTCTTGAATGTTGGAACTGCGGCAAGAAGGGCCACGTCAAGAAGGATTGCTGGTCCAAGAAGAAGAAGGAGACAGAGTCTCAAGACAACAAGCCAACATCGGAGGCCAATGTGGCAGGTAAAGTAGAGCAAGATGCTCTAATTCTCTCATTAGACAATGTGTCTAATTCCTGGATAGTAGATTCCGGGGCTTCATTCCATGCGACACCACACAAGCAACATTTCCAAGACTACACCAAAGGTAATTTTGGGTATGTATACTTGGGAGATGATGAAGCTTGTGAGATTGTCGGAAAAGGTAGAGTTTCTGTCAAAACTGCTAACGAAAATGAATGGAAGCTTAAAGATGTTAAGCATGTTCCTTCTCTTCGCAAAAATTTGATCTCTATAGGACAATTGGACGATGAAGGTCACAACATTGCATTCGGAAACAAACGGTGGAAGATCTCAAAGGGATCTTTGGTGGTTTCCAAAGGAGAAAAGGTCAGTACACTTTACTTGTGTACTGTTAGCACGCAACGTTCAGCTTGTGCAACAACTACAGAAGTTGACAGTGCGGTGTGGCACTACCGGCTTGGGCATATGAGTGCCAAAGGAATGCAAATCCTTCAAACAAAGAAGCTTCTACCAGGTTTGAAAGAAGTGGACTTAGAGTTCTGTGAAGATTGTGTTTATGGTAAACAAAAGAGGGTAAAATTTCAAAAATCAGGAAATAAAAGAAAAAATAAAAAACTTGAGTTGGTTCATTCTGCAGTTTGGGGTCCTGCAAGTACACCATCACTTGGTGGCTCATTGTACTATGTAACATTCATAGACGATGCGACTAGAAAAACATGGGTTTATGTCATGAAGAATAAATCCGATCTATTTTCTATATTTCAAAGGTGGAAAGCCTTTGTGGAGAATGAAACAGGTACCAAGGTTAAATGCCTCAGATCCGACAATGGAGGCGAATATTGCAGCCAAGTTTTTGAAAGCTTTTGTGCTAGCAATGGCATTCGTAGGCAAAGGACAACCCCAAGGACACCTCAACAAAATGGGATTTCGGAAAGGATGAACAAGAAAATCATGGATCAAGCACTAAGCATGCGGCTACATGTAGGCCTACCGCTTGAGCTTTGGGCGGAAGCTGTAAGTACATCTGTGTACTTAATCAATCGGTCGCCCTCAACTGCATTGGATGGGGAAGTTCCATAAGAGGCATGGACAGGTAAACAGGTGAATTATGCATTTCTCAAAGTGTTTGGGTGTGAGGCTTTCATGCACATAGATAGAAGCCTAAGATCCAAGCTAGATTCAAAGTCCAAAAAGTGTTTCTTCATTGGCTATGGAGAAGGTGACTTTGGGTATCGCCTATGGAATCCTGAAGATGGTAAAATCTTAAGGAGTAGGGATGTAATCTTTAACGAACAAAATATGTACAAAGATTACTTGGAAACAAATCAAACAAAAGAAACAGGTGATGAGTACATGGAGCTTGAGGACGGGGAAGACTCAAGGACTGCAAATGGTGACAATGTGCAACAACGTCAACCAAATGAGGAGCCTCAATCTATTCCCCGAAGATCTACAAGAGCAAGTCCTTCCTTCAACCATCTCTTGATCTCAGATTCTGGAGAGCTGGAATCATACGAAGAAGCTATGCAACGTGAATCCAAAGAAGAATGGACGAAAAGCATGCAAGTGGAGATGGACTCACTATATCGCAACCAAACATGGGAATTGGTTGAGTTGCCTAAAGGTAAGTGGACACTTCAAAACAAATGGGTGTGCAAGGTGACGGAAGAAGAAGGTGGGAAGAAAAGGTACAAGTCTAAGCTTGTGGTAAAAGGGTTTTCTCAAAAGAAAGGTATTGACTTCAATGAAATATTTTCTCCTGTTGAAAAAATGAACTCAATTAGGCTTGTCTTAAGCCTTGTGGATGCTCATGGTCTAAATCTCGAGCAAATGGATGTAAATACGGCATTCCCTCACAGTGACTTAGAGGAGGAAATCTACATGCTTCAACCAAAGGGGTATGAAAGAAAAGGTAAGGAGAAAATGGTATGCAGATTAAAGAAGAGCTTGTATGGTTTAAAGCAAGCATCAAGACAATGGTACTTGAAGTTTGATCGATGGATGTTGGATCATGGATTCACAAGATGCAACTCGGATCACTGCGTCTACACGAAGAATTTGGGAGATGGGAAATTCATCATCCTAATGTTATATGTTGATGACATGTTGATTGCAAGTGCTAACATGCAGGACATCAAAGACCTAAAAGAGGAGTTGTCTAAATCTTTTTCAATGAAAGATTTAGGTGCTGCAAAGAGGATACTTGGATGAAAATATCAAGGGACAGGACGAAGAAGACAATAAAGCTATCTCAAGCAGATTACATCAAGAAGGTACTAGAAAGGTTTGCAATGCAAAATGCAAAACCAGTTTCTACACCTTTGGCTGGTCACTTTAAACTAACAAAGGATATGTGCCCAAAGACACGAGAGGAGATAGCCTATATGTCTAAAGTTCCATATGCTACAGCGGTAGGTTCTCTAATGTATGCTATGGTTTGGACAAGGCCAGACAGGGAGTTGTGAGTAGGTTCATGGACAACCCAGGTAAAGAGCATTGGCAAGATGTGAAGTGGATACTTAGGTATCTAAAAGGGACGACAACAAATGCTTTATATTTTGGAGGAACTGATATTTTTCTAGAAGGGTATGCTGATGCAAATATGGCGGGTGACAAAGATACTCGAAGGAGCACTACTGGCTATGTGGTCACGGTTGGAGGCACAGCAGTAAGCTGGGCTTCCAAGCTGCAGAAAGTGGTTTCACTTTCTACCATGGAAGCAGAGTATGTAGCAATGACGGAGGCAAGCAAAGAAATTATGTGGCTTCACAGATTCTTAGAAGAGCTTGGATTCAAACAAGACAATTGTGTCTTGTATAGTGATAGCCAAAGCGCTATCCATCTTTCAAAGAACTCAACCTTTCATTCAAGGACAAAGCACATTGAGGTGAGATATCACTTCATACGCACTCTTTTGGAAGAGGGATAGCTAAAGCTAGGAAAGGTGCATACAAGTGAAAATCCTGCAGACATGTTTACAAAGGTGGTCCACAAGGAGAAGTTGAGCTTTTTCTCATCCTCAATCGGCATTCAAGGATAAAAAGCCAGGATGGAAAGAAGTCACAGGTTTGGTTTTGAGATCAGTCTCCAAGTGGGAGATTGTTAAGTATGGAGCCTGATTTACCTTGTAATCTTCTGTGGTAAAAGCGCACATTTGTAAGGCCCCCATTCTGAGGAGAAGCCATCGTGCATAAAGGAAAATCACTCGCCGGAAACCAAAAAAAAATCAAGGGCAACTTTAGGGGCCTCGAGGGCGAAAGCCCCCGATACCTTTTTTTTCCCTCACCGGAATATTCTTTTTCGCCGGAATATTATGGCCGGACGGCGATTGGAAAGTGGTCGGAAAACAACCGGTCGGTTGGCCGGTGGCCGGTGGTCGGAAGTCAATGGCAAGTGGCCGGTAGCCGAATTCAAAAGCGGACTTGTCTTCTCAAGGGCGACCACACATGGGGGGATTGAAGGGTCCGATTTGGACTTATCTACACAAGGGCGGCTACACATGGCTGCCTCTCATGAGAGAGGGCAGCCCTTTTGGTCTATAAAAGGAGGCCATTTCTACACAAATTTCATATAGTGTGAAGTTGATGCAACAAGGTGAGTGTGAGGTGGTGAGAGTGAAGCAAGGCGGAAGCTCCATTAAGTGTATAATCCCTTTGTAAACTACTTCTTGTTTTGAAGTACTAAAGCCATTGAGTGGTTGCTTTCCCATGGACGTAGCCCACATTGGGTGAACCACGTATATCGTGTGTACTCTCTCTCTCTCTCTCTCTCTCTCTCTCTCTCCTCTATAATCTCTTGTGTGTGAAATCTATCTCTCTCCATTAAGTAATCTACTCAAATATCTATTTAGCTACGTCTTATTTACTAACACATTGGTCTATCGCTCCGTTTGGGGTTCTGTTGGCGCATTCTTAATGACTAGCATGACGCGATAGCGGAAGTCCGCAGATTATGCCTCGTGCTTCTATCGTGCCGTTTGGATTTTACTTCCACGGACCAAACCTCTGCACAACGTGATAGCGGTACTCCGCAGATTGTGCCTGGTGCTTCTATCGCGCCGTTTGGGTTATTCGTCGGCCTTAGTCTCTCCGTTTTTGTCTAGCTTCTTTGCTTTGAACTTTTTTCCAACCAAACCATGAATGAAGGTCGTGAAGAGATTTTAGAGGAGAGTCCAAGTGAGAAGCTCTTGGTTGCTGTCATGGATGGTGGTGACATGGAAGTGTACACCAAGGCATATGAAATATTCAATTCTTTGTTTGATCTTGTAGTTATGCTAGAGAATTTGAAGGAATTTTTGTCGAAAGAATTCAAAGAGTTTGAAAAGGCAGTTGAAGGCAAGTGTTTGGTTTTAGATGGTAAGACTTATTGCCATCTAACTGAATTTACTAACAACTCAATCGAGAAAGTAAAAGTAACAAGGACTCCAGGAAGATTTTCTAAGAAGACTTCATTTATTTGTCCACCAACGATTTCTTGTCAATTACATTCAAAGCCTTGCAACCTTGTTCCAAAAGAAGTTGCCTTCCTTTTCTTTTTGTTCCTTAAAGTTGATATGCAAGGCAAAGGTGATGAAGTGAAAGATAGAGACAAAGAGGGAACAAATACAAATGTTTCCACATTTTGCATCTTGAGAAAAGTGAAATTCTAGAAGAGGAGGAAATTGATGTTGCAGCTGAGGAGCAGGAGAGTGCAAATTTTGATGTGGCTCAATTTAGAGCTAGTACTATCATTGATGAGCCCACAGAGGAGGTAGAGGTGTCTGAGGCTTCCCACGCTGTTCCAAACCTTCCCTACTTCTATATCAATGGAAAGGAGTATATCTCTCTCCATCATATCCACTGTTTGCTTAATATGAGGGAGGACTATTGTATTGCAACCATTTCTGAAGCTTCTAAGGTGTCCAAAGATTTTGTTGAAATAGAAGAGTCAAAAAAGGAGATTTTGAAACTTGATCTTCAGAGATCCAATAAACTATTTCTTCCTGCTCTTGATGCACTTGCTCTATGCATGAAAAGAGTGGAAGAGGAGAAACCTTCCCTCAAAGATGAGAAATTTGAGAAGAGACTTGTTGAGCTTGGCATCCAATCTTTTGGCAGAGACTTTAAGCTGAAGAAAATTGGAAAGGATGTTGACATAAGAGAGATCGATGAGTGGATCATGCAATTGCCTTTAAGAAAAATTCATTGCCGAGGATGAGTTGCAAAAGGTAGATTTAGTTTCACCTTGATCTCCCGTCTGAAATCTTCCTTTTTTTTCAAGTTTGTTTTAATTACTCATTATGTCTTGTTTTGCAAATTGAACTCCTTGACAAAGAAAATTTTCTTGGGAGAGCTAAAGGCTCGAGAGGGAAAGCAATAGAGGGCACTTCAAGAAGGGATGCCTCCTCTCTCATGCACTACATGCCTACATTGGATAGTTCCACCTTCTGTGCTTTTCACATGAAGTATTCTAAAGATCCTGAGTTGCCAATATTTTCCTTAAAGATATTGTCACGGTTTTTGGGGTACACTTCCCTTCAAATTAATGCAAACAAGATCATGCTACTTGAGAGAGCTACAACACTTAGAATATTTGGGTATGCTACAGGATTCAATGCCTCAAGAGCATGATACTTTCTTTGCTACTCTAGCTATGCAGCAGCAGCTGAGGAAACAAATGTCAACCTTCTTGGGGGCTATAAAAGAAGAAAGTTTTTGAGATATAGGGGTGACATGCCTAGAGATATCAAAAAAAAAAAAAGGCTGTAAATTTGACAATTTTTTGCACCAAAATATTTTTTTTGAATTTGGATCTCTTTAGAAAGACTCGGTACAAAGTTTTAAAGTGAAGCATTAATCTCCATCTGTGGTTGAGCAGCATGGTTGTTTGATCTCATCCGTTGTAAATTGCCTCCTATAGAACAACTGAATAATTCCTTTAGTGCATTGTTCCTTCTTTGTCCCCCTCCATTTCTCGTACATTTGAAAAAAGAAGTCCTCGCTTGATAGTGAGATTTTCCATTCCGTGAGTATTCCATGTTGCAAGGGGTCCTTGTTTTGCAAAATATAGTCCATGCAGGTACAAAATATGCTAAAGAAATTTTAAAAAGGTTAGTTAAACTCATAGGATGCAATGTAAAATACTATCCAAACTTTAAGAAGTAATTGAATCCTCACCAAGTAATATGTGATGTCTTTTTCTTCCCAAGCATCTGTGGTAGCAGTTATTAAAAACTTTATTGTCTTTTTAAAGCCATCTGCATTAGTAGCAGAGTTAACTTGTTGTCTCAAAACTTTCAAAAAATTGTCGAGCTTCTTCCACACTTCCATGCATTTGTTGGCTACATCTGGTCTACTTTTGACATTGGTTGTTGTTACACAGAGATCCTTCCAGCAGTTCCACATAGCATCAACTTGTTTGTTGCAATGGTTACTCAAAAATCTTCTGGCTTTTGTTCCACCCATTGAAACATCTTGCAAAACATCACCCGTTCCTTTTGAAAGAGTAGGATCTTTTTTTAGATGCACTTGACCACCATGAAAACCCATTCGAGAGTGCAAAGCCTCGCATTTTTCTATGCACTCGTTTGCAGGTTTACTTGGCTTAATAGAATATGCATAATCAAGATGGAGTCGAAGCAATTTGTCCAAGATTCTAATCTCTGCATGCATTGTACATATATGTACATTTTTTAAATCTATTGCTAGAATTGGATCCCAAATCATAGAAGATGATGGGTAGTCAATGACGTTCACACTATTTCTCGATGGTGGTTTTCCAACCTCATGTTCTACAAGCGATCCTTTTGTTCCAGTGCTTGCCATGCAATATAGACATGGATACTTGGTATTGGCACCTCCACATACATCAAACATGCACTTCAATGCTTTAAGGTCGGCACTCAAGTACCATTCTACAATAAAGTCACCCATGCCATCTACACGGAGTTTTTCATCTGCATTTTGGTCCTGTATAACAGAAGGGATATCGATTTGCAAAAAGAGCCTTTTCAATATATCGTGATTTTCTACTAGTATTTGAGCTGCTCCGATCCACCAAAGCTTCATTTCTGATTGAGTTTTGTGGTATGGGAAATCAAGCTTACCTTGGCTATAGTCCAATGCTCTATTCATTAGGGATATGGATACTCTTTCCATTTTTTGACATTTCTGAATTTGAGCTTCATCCAAATTCATAACGAATATAAGATTTCCTTCACAATCTACTTCTCGCATGTTATAGTATCTCACCATAGCAGATTGAACATTTTTTATAATCATCCAAATGTTATTAAAAACATTATACTCAAAAGATTTTTTTTTTCTATTTTCATATGGCATCATTCCTTCTAGTACTCTCCAAAATGTTCGGGTATTTCTTCATTTAACAGAGTCCTTATTTTTCCAACATTGTGAGGCCTAGGCAACCCAAAAGCTTTGATTTTGTAATACTTTAAAACTTGAAACCAGGTTTTAGAGATGGCCCTGTAACCCCTTCTACTCACCCCCCCTGTGTCACAAACTTTTTGCATTTGAGAAGGTTGGACCAGTAAACCCATATCTTTCAGTAAATTTTGAAATACCAATTTCTTCTGAGTTCGATCTTTAGGAAGTTTCAAAAGTTTCAAAATGTACTTTTGTTCATAAGCTCATTCAAAAATCTCACCCTTTCTTGAACATTGGACATATCAAATCCTAAAAGACTAGTCACATGTTTTCTAGCAATATTTAATCTTTTTTTTCTTTGTCCAGATCCTTCTATTAAGTTTACTACATCTCTCATTCATTTTACTCGTGCTCTTAATCCTATTGGAGTTTCTTTTAAAGTCTGAAGCTGATGATTTTCTTGTTTTAGAGACGCTATTTGGTTTTCAAGTTTTAAAATTCTTGTTGCATTTGAAGACAAAGCAGTTTTGAGATATTGAATATAAAGTGTATGATCAATGTGTAAATGAGATAGCCTATAACTATATCCTAGTAATCCATCAACCCCATCAGCAACAAATCTCATCAAATCATGAGGTGTGCGAAAAGATCGATACCTTCCAGTGCTAGGATCCGGCGGATACAAGCTTCCATCTGTCCATATATCAATGTGTTTCTTTCCCTCGTTGAGAAGTTATTGTGCTTCATTTGCAGTTGTAATTGGTCTTTGATAGACACTCCGCGTAGTAGCATATTCTTGGCTTAGCTTAATGTTCAAGTAAAACTTGCGGTTATCACTAACGGAAGATGTATTACTCATTGTAAGTAGTGAACACACAGAAAGTATAATGGAGATAACGTAGTAGCAAAACAAGGTGCATCCGAGAAGAAGAGAGAAAGATTACGAAAGGTGAGAGAAAAAAGAGGGATTGAGTGATTCGAAAGTGGAAACAACTATTTGCCACCAAGTGAAGTAAATGAGAACAAATTCGAGGTGAGCCGCAAAGGAATGTGAAGGAAACGATATCTTTTTGAATATTTAGAGATATGTACCTAGATACGCTTTAAATTGCATAGATATGCTTTAAATGACCAAAACGGACAAATTTGGAGCCGTTTTGACCAGAAACGGCTTTGCTAATTGGTAAGTTAACCAATTCCTTACAGAGCCCTTTCTGAGTCATTTTTGACCCTAATGACTCTTCACAGCCGCATTACTGACCAAGTATTTCATATACTTAATACTTAAAAAATTAATTGCACATGCACATACAAATTACATGACATTTGTACGGCCGGGTTTACGACCTGTATGCCACAGTTATGCAGAAACAAATGCTTCTAACAAACTACACTCAATAGCCGCGTTATCGACTGAGTGCCGCCTGAATCTAAGGAGAAATAATGGCTTTCATACGAGCATTCTATAGCCGCGTTACCGATCGATGCCCATATGTTTTCTGGGAAAGCGGAATGGAAGTTGACTTCCCATAAGGATACTAGATCCTCCGCGTTACCGACGTAGTACCCCAACAGTAAGCCAATACTTACCACAAGGACACCATCTTCCCCGCGTCATCGAGGTGATTCCCCCGTGGTAAGCATTGTTTCCATTGTATGGTAAGGTACCTTATGACTGTCGTGCAATACGACAAAAGGCACGCTACCACACAATGTATATACACACACACAACATTAAACCCAAGTCGTGTGGTCAGGTAGTTTGCTACTGCCGTGCACTACAACGCAGAGCACGCTACCACACGAACCCCTCTCTCCTCTCGACGTACCTGCAAAGGCGATCATCGAGCTCTCTCTCTCTCTCTCTCTCTCTCTCTCTCTCTCTCTCTCTCTCTCTCTCTCTCTCTCTCTCTCTCTCTCTCTCTCTCTCTCTCTCAAGATAGCTCAAAGAATAACGCCCAGCGGGCCCCAGATCGGGGGCCTATATATATAATTTGCCCCCCCCCTCGGGATTTTTAGTTTCATCGGCGGGCCCGTAGGGAAAATATAAAACCCCGGCGGGATTTTAGTGGGTTTTTAGGTCGCCCTTGATCGGATTGTTTGTGATCATGTAAATGTGTCAATAAGACCTTGTGATCACACAAAATTTGTGGTAATTACGTAAATATGAAATCCCTAGTAATACTCATTGTCTTTCACTGAATTTTTATGCATCTTAGACTTGTTGAATATCACCTGTGAGCTGCGTATAACCTTCTTAGATTCTGGGCTCTAGAGAAGATATCACATCTCTCCATCTACCCCGTATCCAATGAAGATGCACTTGTGTGATTTGAGGTCCAGCTTTCGTCTAAGCGCTTTTGGCACATGTGAGAATGCCTCACACCCAAACACATGTGATGTGTCATAATTGGATGTTTGCCCGTACACATCTCATGCGGAACCTTGTACTTTAATGGTGTACTAGGTGGCCGATTGATCAAGTAGCCATCGTAACAGCTTCTCCCCAAAATTCTTGAGGTAAGTTGGCCATAGACAACATAGAAGTGACCCGTTCGTGAATTGTTCTATTCATTCTCTCAGTCACACTGTTTTGTGCGGGTGTGTAAGGCGTGGTAAAGTGCCTTCTAATGCCTATTTTATTGCAAAAGTCCTTGAAATTGGAGCAGATGTACTTGCCTCCATTGTCATTGCGCAAAGATTTAAGCTTTCTACCCGATTGGTTCTCTACCAATGCTAAGAAATTCTAAATGACACTAAAAACATCGCTCTTTTTGTTTCAAGAGACAAACCCACACCTTTCTAGTAGAGTCTTCTATGAATGTTAGGAAGTATAAATCTCCCCCTAGAGACTTGATTGGAATAGGTCCACACAAGTCTCTATGAATGAGATCTAGAGGACTCCCTAACTCCTTGTCCAAAGGCTCTGATATGTAAACCTAGTCTGTTTGCCATACACAATGCTCACATAAAGAGAAGTTAGAGTAATCTAACACAGGGATATAACCAAAACGTTGCAAGACTTTCATTCCCTTTTGACTCATATGTCCTAGCCAGCTATGCCACAAATTTGGGAGGCGAGGGTGGTGATGCTTGGAGAAAGAAAAAAAAGATAGATGAGGCGAGGGCGGAGAGATATTTTTCTTTTGCAGATCGACGTTTGTGTTTGTGGCACGTTTCATTAAACAGGTGGGAAGACACGGTGAGCAAGCAAATCAGGGGAGACCGTGGGAAGTCCCTGGATAACATTCGTAAGGGCAACAAGTACATAGCTCGAGGGAACGGTGGTACGGATGCTTTTCCCAGATTGCTATCTGCATTGTGAGCAGGGCATCACGAGGGAGGGCAAGATGCACTGTTGGAAAATGCACGAGGAGCAAAATTTGTGTGTGTGTGTGTGTGTGTGTGTGTGTGTGTGTGTGTGTGTGTGTGTGTGTGTGTGAGAGAGAGAGAGAGAGAGAGAGAGAGAGAGAGAGAGAGAGAGGCAGGGAATGCATGGACAAACAGAGAGATGCATTGCAGGCTTGGGAGGGGAAATATTTTGTCTGAGGAGTGTCTATGAGGCCGAATGCAGGCAAATGGCGATGGCAACATGTCCGAAGGGGCAGGGGGAGGTGGGCGGGGTAGGGGTAGGGGGGTTGTTGATGGTGACATTCCAATTTGGTTTTCATTTAGAATTGCAAGATTCTCTTGGTAGGGGAGGGTCAATGGAAGGTGAGATGACGACAACAGGAGAACGAGGGTGTGCAAGGAGCTTTGGGGAATAAGAGGACATGCAAGGAATCAGGATAGACTCCATCTAATAAAAAGTCTTAGACCGAGGAAAGTGTGCCAAAAGGTATTGATCTAGTACGTGAAGCTTCACTTTAACATTATAAAACAAGGTGAAAATTCACTATGGCCTACATAAGGCTATTGAGAAGAGTGCCATGGTAGGAGCGAGGAAGAGGGTAGTTGACAAAGATGAAGGATGGATGCATGCTTTGAGATGTTTAGAAGACTCATCTGATAGGTTTTCTCTCTGTACAAGACACTGATGGAACCCTAGCCCGCTCAAGGCACATGTAGTGATTGAGGAAATTTGTACTATTTTCAAATTAATATAAATTATCTCAACTCAAAATTGTGAGTATGGAAAAATATAAAAAAGGCTATTGAGAAGAGTTTCATAAAATAAAGTCTTCTTTGTGCGAGGAAAGAATAGAAAGTGACACTGATATTTGAAAACATGTGGTATCTATAGCAAGGGAGGGAATTCCATTTCCCTCCCACTGCCACGTGTCGATTTTTGAGACCTCAGGCGGGCTCACGGTGAGGAGGTTCAAAAAACTATTTATAAATTTGCTGCCAGCCACCTCTTGAGTAGGCGCGCTTGGCGAAGTGTATCAAAGCGAGGCAGGTGATCAAAGCGGGTGAGAGAGAGAGAGAGAGAGAGAGAGAGAGAGAGTGGGGGGAGGTCCTACGGCTCCGAGAGCTCCATCACCTTCCTCATCCTCGAGAGAGAGAGAGAGAGAGAGAGAGTTCCTCAACCGCTCTCCTCATTGCGCTCCTGCGGCTCCTCATCGCAGCTTCCTCAACACTGGCAGCTACTGCAACATCGTCGCAGCTCCTCATCACAGCTTCCTCAACACCTGTGGCTAATGGAGCTACTGGTGGTCCTCCAATAAGAATAGCAGCTACTCCACACTGGCTGTTACTCCTCCATCACCGATGCTCCTCATCGTGACTATAGCTCCTCACCGGTTGCCATCATCGGCTACTGCACCACCGGCTACTGCAGGTACTGTGCAGCTCTCTCTCTCTCTCTCTCTCTCTCTCTCTCTTTGCTAAAGCCTTGCACTCCCTCAGGTGGATAGAGTTTGGATGGGCACTTGCTCAAGGCATCTCTGGCGTTCTGAGAGAGAGAGAGAGAGAGAGAGAGAGGGAGGGAGAGAGAGACAGAGAGAGGTTTCTTTGCCGACGACTATCCCTGTGTCCAGGCGGCACCCTTTCCTGCATTCAAAAAGAGAGAGAGAGAGAGAGAGAGAGAGAGAGAGAAATGAAATGAAATGTTTTATTGAACATCTGAGAGAGAGAGAGAGAGAGAGAGAGAGAGAGAGAGAGAGAGAGAGAGAAATGAAATGTTATATTAAACGTGTGTGTGTGTGTGTGTGTGTGTGAGAGAGAGAGAGAGAGAGAGAGAGAGAGAGAAATGAAATGAAATGTTATGCTGAACGTCTTATTCCTGTCTGGGTACAAAAAGAAGAGGGGAAAATTATCAAAATTACCAAAATAGCCCTGGCTGTGAGATTAAATATCTCCAAAGATAAAGAAATTGGTAGGTTTTCATAAGAAGCCTGATTGTCTATGGATTTGTGTGTGTGTGTGTGTGTGTGTGTGTGTGAGAGAGAGAGAGAGAGATGAAATGAAATGTTATATTAAACGTCTTCGGAAGGCCAAAATGACCTATGAGACCAAATTGATACAATCTACAATGTCCGAGTGCAAAAAAAAAAATCAATGTGAAAAACTAAAATCATCTATACTAAGGATAATGGGGGAGGGAATTCCGGCGCCCCCCCCCCCCCCCCCCCCACCCCCCCCCCCCCCCCCCCCCCCCCCCCCCCCTACCACATGCCAAGCACACGATGATCCGACGCACTTATTAGGAAACAGCGAGTGTGCTCTGCAACTTGAGGGCACGCCGAGTCAAAAGAGCCACGTTGAGCTGCCGTTGATCCACCGCCTTTGGGGCTGTGAGAAGACAATAGAGAGAGAGAGAGAGAGAGAGAGAGAGAGAGAAAGAAAGAGAGGTTTGGGCATCCAAACTGAGGCGAAAGACCAGCCAGGCTAAACCGCCGCTGAGGCCATGAATGCAAAGAGAAATGAGGGACGCGCGCGCTAGAGAGAGAGAGAGAGAGAGAGAGAGAGAGAGAGAGAGAGAGACCCCACGTCAGTGTTCAAGCAAAAATCATTTTTCCAAACACACAAATTCCTTTCTTTAAATTGCCAAGAGGAAATTTCTTAAACTGTGGTTTACTTTTTGGATTGTTACACTATTTTTTGCTATTTTGGAGCAGAATTTCTCCTTTTCCCCTTGCCCTCAACTGGCATTTTTGAAATTGAAAACAGGCACATGATATTCAGCTAAGACACATTGTTCCGAAAACTGTCCCACATCCATTGCGTGAAGGATGGGGTTACCGAGGCCTAGGCGCATTGGATGCCAGAATTGAAGGGGAGGGCTCGATTAAAGAGGAAGCAAGAGGAGAAGTGGAAGATTGCTCGGAACTAGTAGGTTGAGGAGAGCAAGGGAGCTATGGAGCAAGGGAGGACACCAACATTTGGGAAAAATCTATACTAAGGATAATGTGGGAGGGAATTCCAGCTCCCTCCCTACATAGTCAGGCCAGTGTGCCCTACAGCGTGAGAATGAGAGCGGGCCAGTGACAGGCTCAGGCCTTGAGTGCGAACCAGAGACAAATAATTCCGGCTCTCCCCTACGACATGGCATTATTTCCTTACTCAGGCTAGTGTGCCCTGCAGCGTGCGAATGAGAGCGAGCCGTTGACAGGTTCAGGCCTTGAGTGCGAACCAGAGAGAGAGAGAGAGAGAGAGAGAGAGAGAGAGAGAGAGAGAGAGAGAGAGAGAGAGAGAGAGAGAGAGTGCGAACGCAAAGAGAGAGAATGTGTGCAAACACTAAGAGCCAGCGAGATGGTTACTAGAAGGGGTTCCGGCCATTCTTCCTATCTCTGTCCCCCCCTACATAATCAGGCCAATGTGCCTTGCAGCGTGCGAACGAGAGCGGGTCGGTGACAGGCTTAGGCCTTGAGTGCAAACCAGAGACAGAGAATGCCGGCTCCCCCCCCCCCCCCCCCCCCCCCCGCCACATGGGGTTATTTCCTTGCTCAGGACAATGTGCCCTACAGCGTGCAAACGAGATCGGGCCGATGACAGGCTCAGGCCTTGAGTGCGAACTAGAGAGAGAGAGAGAGAGAGAGAGAGAGAGAGAGAGAGAGAGAGAGAGAGAGAGAGAGAGAGAGAGAGAGAGAGAGTGCGAACGCAAAGAGAGAGAATGTGTGCAAACATCGAGAGCCAACGAGATGGTTAGTAGAAGAAGTTCCGGCCATTCTCCCTATCTCTCTCCTTGGCTTCTGTGTACAAGCCTCAAGGTGTGTGGCACCTAAAGGTACTCTGGCTGCCAAGTTGCTATCACTGAGTGAGAGAGAGAGAGGGAGGTGTGCAGTGCAGCTTTGAAGAGCTGTGTGTTTATATGAGAGTGAGTGTGTGTGTGTGTGTGTGTGTGTGTGTGAGAGAGAGAGAGAGAGAGAGAGAGAGAGACGTGCCCACACTGCTCAGAGTCCAAGACGGCAAGACCACTACAAGAGGTTGTGTGCTCTTGTGACGCTCTTAGCGACGGAAATACACTGGGTTTTTATAACCCCCGGCGTCGCTATAACCGTCGCTAAAAGCGTCGCTACGAGAGCGTCGCTATCTGCGTCGCTATAGCCGTCGCTATATAGCGACGCCTATAGCGACGCTCTCACAGAAGAGTATAGCGACGCATATAGCGACGCTACAGAGCCATAAATAGCGACGCTTATAGCGACGCCTGAGAGAATATTTTTTTGGTGGCAGGGCATTGAATGCCCTGCCACCCATCAACCATATTGTACTTGATTCACTTTTTAAAAAAAGTGCAAAGGTAAATAATAGACCCAAAATAGTCACCCACAAGACGCATTGTTTGCAAAATTGACAATTGTACACATCATAGACAAACTGAATTGATTGGCAAATGTAATAATGACAATTGTACAACATCATAGGCATAAAGAATTGATTGGCAAAAGGAATTGCGGTGACAAATGTAATAATATACATGGTTCAAAAAGACGTATAAAATCCGTCTCATGATACATAAGCTATGAGAAACCCTAAACTAATGCTATCTAGCTACGGCTAAACTGACGTCGTCTAATCAGACGTCTCATCGCGTCCAAGCGGCGTATCTGTCGGATTCTGCAAAAAAAGACAATAAGACAGTTTTCAGTAAATATAAACATATAACGACATTTATAAAACAATACAAAAAATAAAAAAGAGTAAACCCTAATACTAACCATGCCGCCGCGAGAACTGAGAATGTCCATCAGGGCGTTTAAGCCCTTCCTGCCTGCGTACTCGCGCTCGTACGGTGTGGGATCACGTCCTGTCATCGACCACTGTCAAAACATACAAAGATTTCATTATGTTAGAACTAAAAAACTCATAAACCCTAAACTATCGAACATGCATAAAGAGCAATGTGAAAAGACTTACAAAATCGGCCTCAAATGATGCCCATCCACCGCTCCCCAAGTGGTGCGAGCTCCCTGCCTCTACTCGCGCTCTGGCTGCATCCTTTTGTTGCTTCCACTTGTCGGGATTCTCGCGCGCTGCTTTCTTCGCATTCTTCCAATCTTCTTTGGCCAGCCAATCTGGCCTATTCCACCCATTCTTGATTGCTTTTTGCACTTCGGAACGCTTGTGTTTGCAGTATTCGCGCATTCGAATCTTCATCAGGTCTTCATTGAAGCGCTGATCCCGTGTTGGAACGGGAAACTCATCATGAAGTATGCTGATGACTCTGTTTTTTAAATCACTTGGTACTTCACTCCATTTGTTTAGTATATAGTGTCTAAACAGCTGAGAGCAAAGACCACGCATGCGCGAGATCACCTTCTTGCCGTCATCATCCATGATGATGCCGCCGCTGATGTCGACGGAGTAAGGCAAGCCCTCTGGCCGGTGACGCGTGAACCTGGGTGTCCCGGCAGGGGTCTCTAGCGGCGTGTCGATGGGGGTACGGACGTCAGGTGTCTCCATCGGCGTCTGGGCGCCGAAGCGAGGAGTGTCGAGTGGGGTGGCTCCTGGCGGAGTAGGTAGAGGTGTGTAGCTTCTAGGAACAGTCAGCCGTGCAAAACCTGGCGTAGACGGCGATGCTGTGGCTGGTGTGGGGGCGGGCAAAGAAGGGGAGGGTAAAGAGCCTCGTCGAACACGAGGCGGTGTGGAGGCATCGGTGGCGGAATCCCCACAACAACCGCCACCGCCACCACTAGAGCGCCGGTGTCTAGACGAGTGTGACGCTCGTCTCGTCGACGCCGAAGCTTCGGAGCGCGCCGAATGCTCCGAAAGAGAGGGAGATGCGGATGGTGTAGGAACGCGCGATGATGCGCCAGAGCGATGACGCTCCACGTACCACTGTCTCTGCTGCGGTGACAAAGAAGAAAGAAACTCCTCATCATCCATACCTGCATTAAACACACGAATATTTAAACTTAATATTGAATGAATAGAGTAGACAATGACGCAAAGACCATTAAATACAATGACGTAATGACGCATATAAATACAATGACGCAATGAATCGAGTGATAGAAGAGGCAAGTCGAAAACTCAGAATTTTCAATCAAAAGATGTGAGCGCGAGTAGAAAAGAGCGTTACACACCATGGAAGCTACTTAGAGAGCTAGAGCTTTTACAGCACGGAGCAAAATTGTTCAAATACAATATTTGTGGCTTTAAGAGATCTCTCTCTCATCCTCGCATAACTCAGCATAACTTCCTATATCTATATAGAGCTCTCCGTTTAAACACATATCCTCTGTTTCATTTTGTAGCTCCTCTGCATGCACCCCATATAGAGTAGTAGCATCTTGATGCTCGTCTGGCACCACCGCAGCGGCTTCTGATTGAGCATCTTCTCTGATCTCCTCCATTGATGTCGTTGTGATTGGCACATGGTAGCCTTCATACGTCCTTGCACTACGAGGGGCTACCTCTATGACGTACCACCAGTTTGATGTAGACTTTGTAGGATGAAATACTACCTGCCAGAGCCACATAACTTACATGAGAGCTTTCAAGCACATAACTTGTAAAAGGGGGATGTTAACTATTTATATACTTACTTGTTCACAATGCTCGGGTAGTACGAAAGTGTCTCTTAGGTCAGTCCATTTCTTAGTAGAATCCACCTCAAGAAAACCAGACTCTCCTCTACGCACAGTAGCGTTTCGACCCTCCATGATTATCTTGAACCATTGCACGTCGAACAAGTCGACAAAAAATCCTCTGTAATCGATCCTCAAAATCTCTTGCAGCGTGCCGAAGTAAGTGAGTTCCGCCACCACGGGATCTGCATCAGAGGAACGTCGTCGACTAGACTGTTCAAATTTTGCCATGATTCCACAATCTTGAGTAAAACGCTTTTTGTCGATTCGTTCCACCCTAAAATGTCGACCTTTACACCATGCTGCTGTGTATGACTTATACTACAACGAACAAAGATTATGAGTGGCCGTTCAAACGTTTATAAATAAAGTCACTTGCTAGTCGTACATTGCAAACTTACCTTGGTCGCGCAACCCCGAGAGTACTCCCACTCTTCTTCAGTCACTTCGTCACCGCATTGTTGTGCGCTTTTCAATTGGTTGTGCAACCATCTTAAGCTCATGAAGGTTGGTAGGCTCTCCAGAACCGCTGGATAGTGCATCGGTGGTCGTCTTCCCCGTCTCCACTCGATTCGTGCCCTTTGTCGCTCTTGCTTTGCATCCTCATATTGTGAAATCCACTTTTGCATCACTGGATTGTGAAGCATGCAAAATCGGTTGATTTTAGCCTCTAGATCTTCCGTCATCTTCTTCTCAACACCGAGATTGCACATGACAATCCCAGATATGCGCTCATCATCTATGGTTCGCCATAGCGTGTCCCGGGATTTATCAAATCCGTCTAGCCACTCTCCAATGTACACTAGGGACTCTGATACCAACCAACCTTCTGCCATGCTACCCTCCGGACGTGCCTTTTGACGCACATATCCCTTAAGCGTTTTCATGAAACGCTCTAAGAAGAACATCCATCTGGAATGAACTGTGCCAGCTATTTCCACCTCATCAACTATGTGAATAAGAAGATGCACCTGAATGGTTAGCATTGTAGTAGGAAAATGTTTCTCAAACATGCACACAAGCTCCGCAGCATTTAGTTTGGCGAATGGTATGGAGTCTACGTTGATCTCCTTTTGTGAGATCCATTGCACCAGCTTTGCAAGTTTGTAGATTGTGTTACGGATGTCGAGAGACAAACATCCCTCAATGGCAACCGGTAAAATAAACTGTAAAGTATGTGCAGCAATGATATTAAAGTCCACATTTTATGCAATGATATTAAAGTCCACTATGAACGTACCTGACACATTTTATGCCAATCGTGTGACTTCAAACCGGTAAGCTTTCCTTCTTTAGTAAAACACGTTCGGAGCGAGTGCATTACGCCAGTGGGGGTCCGCAAAGATCGAATGGCCTCTTTTACTTTGCGTTCTTGGGCTCCTGTGAAAATCCATGGTGCTTTAGGAAGTTTTATCGATCCATCAGACGCTGTTTGCGGCCAATATTGCTCCATACGATCCACATTTCTAAGGTCAACTCTGGCTCCCAAAGTATCTTTCTTGCCGGTCAAATGGTCCCATAGTAGATTACCCACATTCTTGAATATGTGCATTGGATCGAGCAAGTGATTGATCATGAGTCGGGGCCAGTATGGTAACTCGTACCATAGAGATAGTCTCTTCATCCCTGGAGGCAATCCGTCATCGCACATCTCCTTCTGCTCTAACCATGCTTGTGCAGACATCCTTGGTGGCTCTCTTCCCAAAAAGCCGTCGCGTAACACATGATTCTCCGGAAGATACGCTTGATGACCTTCGTAGATTTGCTTCTTCAGTGAGGGTGCCCTACGTGCATTCAGTCTAGGTCCACATGTGACACATGCTCTGTATCCGCTTGTTTGAAGCCCTGCATGTATACACATGATAATAGATCAACTATGGGGAAAAACAAGATTTACAGTGTCTGAGAGAGGAGTGTCAATAGATCACCTGAGCATTCTGTTAGCCCGGGATAGTCATGCATGGTCCACATTAGAATGCCTCTGATCAAAGCATTCCGTCGTCCTGTGTGTCGGCTCATATCCACCACCTCTATGCCAATCCACAATTGTTGTAGCTCTTCCAATAGTGGACGAAGATACACATCCATATTCCCCACTTTATATCGCCCTGGCACAATCAAGCTTAGCCATAGGTGCCCCTTCTTCGTAGTCAACCACGGGGGAATGTTGTAGTTGACGATGACAACGGGCCATACACTGTAAGATGTTGATCTTTGACCAAATGGATTTACGCCATCCATAGCCAGGCCTAAGCGCAAATTTCGAGCTTCCCTGGCAAAATCCGACCATGTTCCATCTATATGTTTCCAGGCTGCGCAATCTGCAGGAATTCGTAGCACACCATCCGAAGATTTATTCTCCTCATGCCATGATGCTAGGGCGGCCATGGACTTACATTCGAAGAAATGCTTGATGCGAGGAAGCAAAGGAAAATGTCGCAAAACCTTTTGTGGAATTTTTGTCCCGTGGAGATCTACTCGATATCTTTCGGAATCACATTCGGACACTTCTCCATGTCTGTGTATTCCCCTCTGAAAAGAATGCAGTCATTAGGACAAGCGTGGATAGAATTGTAATCCATCCCCAAGTTTCGCAAAATCTTTCTTGCTTCATCTCGGGAATCTGGCATCACATTGTCAGCTGGTAGAATGTGCTCTTTCAGCAATCTACACAACATAAAAATATGATACAGTCGTGTAAAAATCTATCAGATCATTATACATTTAGAGTTCTATTAAAGTAAACTAATTGTAATAGATCACCTGAAAAGCGCTGTGACGCTAGTGTCACTCCATCCAAACTTTGCCTGCATGTTGAGAAGAACCAGGAGTGCTTTCAATCTAGACATACGTGCTCCATTATACAATGATGTATCGGCTTCACTTTTCATATCATCATAGATAAGCCTTTCTGAATCCATGATCGTCTCGATCATTTCATCAATCTCGGGCTCAAACATTGCCTCGTTGGGAATGTGCTCTGCATGATCATCCCCCGAGCTGTCAGAGGCTACATCTTGTGGCCTCACATATGCTGCTTGACCAAAGCGCCTGCGAATACGTCTATTGGGTTGCAAGATTGCTGCTTGTTGGCCAGCGTCAGAGTCCGACGAGTTATAATTGGCAACAACTCGATCTATAATAGATGGATCGAACTCGCCAAATTCGCGAACGTGCTGCAAAGAAACACGTCTTGTCCGTCGCACAGCATGCTTGCATTGATTACAAGGACATAAGACCCTCGTTGAGAGATAGGTGTTTCGGTTGGACGGTCCCACATCCTCGTCGCTACTCATAATGAGGATAAAAAACTTATAACCTGGACAACAAATTTAATATTCTATTGGCATTCTTCGTCTTATCTCTCTCTCTCTCTCTCTCTCTCTCTCTCTCTCTCTCTTTACCTCACATTCTCTAGTCATGTCCAATCCCCGCACACCTCGGTCTAGAGGTGCACGGAGATCAGAACCACCGGGTTATAATCTCGTCTTTATTGGTCAATACCTATATTTGTGGGTACAAGAAATCTAGACACCCACGTCTACATGATACTGCATGTAGTGGACAAAATCCCTTTGCCTCTTCTCTAGCTGTAGCACTTCACTTCATCTTAACATCTTTTCACAGTAGATCTTTTCACTGTTCGTCTAACTCTAAACCCTAAACCGTAAGTAATTCTTGCGTGGACTCGATCTAACGTAAATAAGCGTAAATCTAAATAAACGTAAATCTAACTAAAAATAAAGCTAAATCTAATTTAACGTAAGTCTAATGACTAGAGGTTGTCTAGATGGTCATTGTGTCGGGGATGTAGTGACTCTTGCCGCCCTGAAGATCCACCTTCTTCCCTATCTTCTGAAGACATTTCACCAGTACTTTTGGATCGACGGAGCCCACCATGAGTGAAGGCAGCAATACCCTATATTCCATTGAGGGCTTTCTTCACCCGCTTCATGCAGGCATCGCAGTCTATGGAGACCGCATCTAATCTAATATAACGTAAATCTAAATCTAGCTTAAATAAACGTAAATCTAGTTAAAAATAAACCTAAATCTAATTTAATGTAAGTCTACATATAACCTAATCTTTAACGTCTTTTAAGATAGTTTCCTACGACGTTATAACTCTCTTCTTCCTGTGTGTGTGCGCGTGTGTGGATGTGTGTGCCAATAAAAAGAGATAAATGGTATAACCTTTCTATCACCCATGCCAAGTATGATAGATTGATTATGCCATTTCTCTCTTGAATAATAGGTCTTCAGTTCAACTCCTCGTCGGCTAGATCTTTAGGTCTTTTAATTTTAATTAGTTTCCTACGACGCTCCCTTAGTTTCTCTTTCTTTCTCTCTCAATGTGTGTGCGTTTTTTTGGATCGTATGCATGTTTTCTTTCTCTTTTCCTCTCTCAATGTGTGCGTTTTTTATTTATGCATGTTCTCTCTCTCTTTTCCTCTCTCAATGCGTGCGTTTTTTGTTTATGCATGCTCTCTCTCTTTTTTTCTCTCTCAATGTGTGTGTGCATTCTTTGTTTATGTATGTGTGTGCGTTTTTGCTCTCTCTCTCTCTCTCTCTCTCTCTCTCTCTCTCTCTCTCTCTCTCAAAAACACTATGTGTGTGTGTGTATGTGTGTGTGTGTGAGAGAGAGAGAGGGAGAGAGAAAGAGGGGAAGGGAACATGAGAATGAGGAGAGGGAAGGAGCATACCTGGCTCTCCTTCCTCTCCTCGTGTGTGTGTGTGTGTGTGTGTGTGTGTGTGTGTGTGTGTGTGTGTGTAAAAGAAAAAGAGAGAGAGAGAGAGAGAGAGAGGGAGAGTGAGGGAGAGCGTTACCTGCTCTTTGCTTGAGGGCGCCGAAAAACTCAGATCTGAGATCTGAGTTTTTGGGCGCGCTCGGTTATTTTTTTTACCCCAGCTGGCGTCGCTATGAGCGTCGCTATAAGCGTCGCTATGAGCGTCGCAAATTTACAAAGAAATTTGCGACGCTCATAGCGACGCTTATAGCGACGCTCATAGCGACGCCGGGAATTTTTTTTTTTGAGCGTCGCTGTGTGAGCGTCGCTAATATGAAGAGCCTCTTGTAGTGGACCCCAATGGCTCCCCATAGGTTAGGGAGCCCGACCCGCCCTCTATTATCTTATGTAGTAAGAGCGAGTTTGAAATCTCTCTCTCTTTTGTTGTTGCTGACCACTCTTCTTGCTGATCAGCAGATGTGAGCTTGAGGGGGGAGAATGGATCAAGAGAGGCTTGAATGTGCGTGGCACAGATAGAAGATCGAAGGCAAGGATTGCAATGAAAATGTGTTTGCATAGAGAAACTTGACGTATTCAAGAATAGCAAGAAGATTCAGATGTTTCAAGGAGATGTTAGGCAGCAAAACCTGCAGTATTCGAGCAAATCAAGAAGAAGCCAATGTTCCAAGGATGGATTACTGGAGTCAAGAAGAGAGGAAGCCAGGCAGCTAGGCTGCAGAGAGGTAAAGAGCACTTAAATAGAAGATCTCTTGTGTGTATGTATGTATGTGTGTGTGAGTGTGTATGTGAAAGAAGCAGATTTATCAACTTCCAAGATTCAGAAAGAGTGCTCTCCAGGCTCCTTCAAGAGTTTTCTACCCCTTGAAATTGTTTCCATGGTAGGCTAGCTCTATGCTCCACATCCTCAGGCTCAAAGAAGCAGGGTTACATAATCAGGTTGCAAGAGGAGTCCCCCATCTACCACTACTCCTTCCTAGCCTGCCCTTGCTACCAACTCGGAGCCGTGCCAGCCTTCTACCCTCTACAATAAGCTCAAACTTGGCATCAACTTCTCTACAACACTATCAAGCCACCACCAGAGGCCCATTCAAACGCCAGTAGCAAATGGCCTTACCTGCAGATCTAGCAACTTAACACCCTTACCAAATAGTGTATCCAGAATCCTCTGTTAGTGGATATGGCTCACCTAAATTTGTGCTAAGAAGAAGGATTTGTAACAAGGAAGTAGGATACATGTTGATATTCGTTATCATGAGTTACTTGAAAAGAACACATACTGTCATAAAATCTAATATCTAATATTTAACCAACCCAAATTATTTTCTCATATTAAATTGATCACTTAATGTGGGAGAATAAACGGGAACAAGGGTTAAGATATAGACATGTGCTTATAGATCTATCTCAACACGAGGCCAATAGAAAAAGGGCCCAAATGAGACATGGTCTATCAACGAGCGAGGCTAACCAATGGAGTATAAGACCTTAGGGCTAGCTTCATTGAAGACCTCCAATAATGTGTGTAAAAGTCCTTTGACCTTAGGTAAGCTAGCTGGGCTGACCTTGAGACGTGGGAACCCGACCCAAGTCGAGGTGCTTGTCTTGCTTGTCATGCTTGATGACTGAGGTGCTTGAGATTCTTGAGGTGCTTAATGATTGAGATGCTTGAGGTGCTTGACATGCTTGAGATGCTAGGATTTCACTTGAGGTGAGAACCTAGCCCAAGCTTAAAGTGCTTAAGGGCCAAGCTTGTGGTGGGAGCTGGGCTTATGCATGAGGGGCTTGAGGTGTCAAAAAGTAAAATATTCAATCCCTACAAGGAGGGGGCAAGGCCTACATGAGGGGGGATGAGAGAGAACACTCACACACTCACACAAGGCATGCATGGTACAAAGAAAGCAAAAGGGACACTTGTCAAGTTCCTCCTCATGTTGCCCTCATGGTGTGCCTAAAGCCTATTGGTTGGCCACCCAAGGGGTCCAATGATAATTTAGGAGATTTAATTAATTGATTTTTCATTTATCTAGCCCTCTCTATCAAAAGGGGAAAGCGGGACACTTGTCTCAAGGCTACCCTTGCTTCTTGTAGTGCCTCCTGCTTATGATTGGCTAGGCCTCGAGGGATCCAATGAGCTTCAAGCATGAGCTACAAGGGGGGGTCAACCCAAGCAAGCTAGGGGGTTGCTTCGGGGGTATACTCACCCACACACCTCACAAACACTCTCATTGTGAACTATGCAAAGTGCAAGAGCTCCCTCTCCTTCTCCAAGCAAGTAGAGGTTGAGAGCCTACACCAACACTCTTGGATATGGAGTGCAAATCCAACCAAGAGCCATGCTTCAATACTTAAGCTTTCCATCTCCTTCTTCTTCATTACTATGCTATTATGTATGCTAGCAAGAAGAGTTATGATAATTGAGTAACTAATTCTTTCTCCTATGAAATGTTTCTTCTTCCTCTTCCCTACTAGTTCTCTCCACCTTCGAAGGTGTTTGACGCCTTGGGACTGAGGCTTGGGATAGTTAAAGCTTTGTTCAAGTTTATGTTATGCTTGTGATGCATGAATTTTTCCATCTTCATTGCATCACCTAGGTCACAAGGAACACAAAGATTGTATTGTAACAAGTCTCTCTTAATGGGAGAAATCATAATACAAACGCCTATTGGAGGGGGAACCGGCTCCACATAAATCCGGTCCTCAACTGTTGTCATGTTCTCTAAATTCTCTCTCTTGCAAAAGTATTGTTCATGCCAAGTTAACTAATTGCTATGATTATGTTGCTATCTTCAATTATGTTCACCCGCTATGCTCACAAAGTCATTTCTCAAAAGTACACTCACTACAAGAGGCTATTCATATTAGCGACGCTCAAAAAAAAAATTCCCGACGTCGCTATGAGCGTCGCAAATTTCTTTGTAAATTTGCGACGCTCATAGCGACGCCGACTGGGCCAAAAGAATAACAGAGCGCGCCCAAAAACTCAGATCTCAGATTTGAGTTTTTCGGCGCCCTCAAGCAAGGAGCAGGTAACGCTCTCCCTCTCTCTCTCTCTCTCTCTCTCTCTCTCTCTCTTTCTTCTCCACACACACACACACACACACACACACACGAGGAGAGGAAGGAGAGCCAGGTATGCTCCTTCCCTCTCCTCACTCTCATGTTCCCTTCCCCTCTTTCTCTCTCCCTCTCTCTCTCTCTCTCACACACACACATACACACACACACATAGTGTTTTTGAGAGAGAGAGAGAGAGAGAGAGAGAGAGAGTACAAACATAAACAAAAACGCACACACACATACATAAACAAAGAATGCACACACACATTGAGAGAGGAAAAGAGAGAGAGAGCATGCATAAACAAAAAATGCACGCATTGAGAGAGGAAAAGAGAGAGAGAACATGCATAAACAAAAAACGCACACATTGAGAGAGGAAAAGAGAGAGAAAACATGCATACGATCCAAAAAAACGCACACACATTGAGAGAGAAAGAGAGAGAAACTAATTTAACGTCGTAGGAAACTAATTAAAATTAAAAGACCTAAAGATCTAGCCGACGAGGAGTTGAACTCAAGACCTATTATTCAATAGGGAAATGGCATAACCAATCTATCATACTTGGCATGGGTGATAGAAAGGCTATACCATTTATCTCTTTTTATTGGCACACACATCCACACACACGCACACACACAAGAAGAAGAGAGTTATAACGTTGTAGGAAACTATCCTAAAAGACGTTAAAGATTAGGTTAGATGTAGACTTACATTAAATTAGATTTAGGTTTATTTAAGTTAAATTAGATTAGATTTAGGTTTATTTTTAATTAGATTTATGTTTATTTACGCTAGATTTAGATTTACGTTATATTAGATTAGATTTAGGTCTCCATAGACTGCGATGCCTGCATGAAGCGGGTGAAGAAAGCCCTCAATGGAATATAGGGTATTGCTGCCTTCACTCATGGCGGGCTCCGTCGATCCAAAAGTACTGGTGAAATGTCTTCAAAAGATAGGGAAGAAGGTGGATCTTCAGGGCGGCAAGAGTCACTACATCCCCGACACAATGACCATCTAGACAACCTCTAGTCATTCAACAGCAACTTCAAAGTTAGTAACAAGAGCAAGAACGGTCTAAAGGGCCAATTGCTGTCGTCAGATGTGGATGGAGATGAGGCAGCGTCACCGCCGGAAGTTAATTCTCACATCTTTAGTGATGAGAATGCCAACTCTTGCCGAGTTATGTGAAAAATTATGTGTTAAATCAGTTTTAAGGTTCTTATAATCCCTGTTAGTTTAGTTCTTTGTTTTTAATATAACATAATTTACGTTAGATTTAGATTTATGTTATATTAGATTAGACTTAGGTTTATTTAGGTTTACCCACACACACACACAAGAAGAAGAGAGTTTTAACGTCGTAGGAAACTATCCCAAAAGACGTTAAAGATTAGGTTAGATGTAGACTTACGTTAAATTAGATTTAGGTTTATTTCTAGTTAGATTTACGTTTATTTAGATTTACGCTTATTTACGTTAGATCGAGTCCACGCAAGAATTACTTACGATTTAGGGTTTAGAGTTAAACGAATAGTGAAAAGATCTACTGTGAAAAGATGTTAAGATGCTGTGAAGTGCTACAGCTAGAGAAGAGGCAAAGGGGTTTTGTCCACTACATGCAGTATCATGTAGACGTGGGTCTGTAGATTTCTTGTACCCACAAATATAGATATTGATCAATAAAGACGAGATTATAACCCGGTGGTTCTGATCTCCGTGCACCTCTAGACCGAGGTGTGCGGGGATTGGACATGACTAAAGAATGTGAGGTAAAGACACAGAGAGAGAGAGAGAGAGAGAGAGAGAGAGAGAGAGAGAGAGAGAGAGAGAGAGAGAGAGAGAGAGAGAGAGATAAGACGAAGAATGCCAATAGAATATTAAATTTGTTGTCCAGGTTATAAGATTTTTATCCTCATTATGAGTAGTGACGAGGATGTGGGACCGTCCAACCGAAACACCTATCTCTCAACGAGGGTCTTATGTCCTTGTAATCACTCAACGAGGGTCTTATGTCCTTGTAATCAATGCAAGCATGCTGTGCGACGGACAAGACGTGTTTCTTTGTAGCACGTTCGCGAATTTGGCGAGTTCGATCCATCTATTATAGATCGAGTTGTTGCCAATTATAACTCGTCGGACTCTGACGCTGGCCAACAAGCAGCAATCTTGCAACCCAATAGACGTGTTCGCAGGCGCTTTGGTCAAGCAGCATATGTGAGGCCACAAGATGTAGCCTCTGACAGCTCGGGGGATGATCATGCAGAGCACATTCCCAACGAGGCAATGTTTGAGCCCGAGATTGATGAAATGATCGAGACGATCATGGATTCAGAAAGGCTTATCTATGATGATATGAAAAGTGAAGCCGATACGCCATTGTATAATGGAGCACGTATGTCTAGATTGAAAGCACTCCTGGTTCTTCTCAATATGCAGGCAAAGTTTGGATGGAATGACACTAGCGTCACAGCGCTTTTCAGGTGATCTATTACAATTAGTTTACTTTAATAAAACTCTAAATGTATAATGATCTGATAGATTTTTACACGATTGTATCGTATTTTTATGTTGTGTAGATTGCTTAAAGAGCACATACTACCAGCTGACAATGTGATGCCAGATTCCCGAGATGAAGCAAGAAAGATTTTGCGAAACTTGGGGATGGATTACAATTCTATCCACGCTTGTCCTAATGACTGCATTCTTTTCAGAGGGGAATACATAGACATGGAGAAGTGTCCGAAATGTGATTCCGAAAGATATCGAGTAGATCTCCACGGGACAAAAATTCCACAAAAGGTTTTGCGACATTTTCCTCTGCTTCCTCGCATCAAGCATTTCTTCGAATGTAAGTCCATGGCCGCCCTAGCATCATGGCATGAGGAGAATAAATCTTCGGATGGTGTGCCACGAATTCCTGCAGATTGCGCAGCATGGAAACATATAGATGGAACATGGTCGGATTTTGCCAGGGAAGCTCGAAATTTGCGCTAAGGCATGGCTATGGATGGCGTAAATCCATTTGGTCAAAGATCAACATCTTAAAGTGTATGGCCCGTTGTCATCGTCAACTACAACATTCCCCCGTGGTTGACTACGAAGAAGGGGCACCTATGGCTAAGCTTGATTGTGCCAGGGCGATATAAAGTGGGGAATATGGATGTGTATCTTCGTCCACTATTGGAAGAGCTACAACAATTGTGGATTGGCATAGAGGTGGTGGATATGAGCCGACACACAGGACGACGGAATGCAGGAAGGGCTTAAACGCCCTGATGGACATTCTCAGTTCTCGCGGCGGCATGGTTAGTATTAGGGTTTACTCTTTTCTATTTTTTGTATTGTTTTATAAATGTCGTTATATGTTTATACTGGCTGTCTTATTGTCTTTTTTTGCATAATCCGACAGATACGCCGCTTGGACGCGATGAGACGTCTGACTAGACAATGTCAGTTTAGCCGTAGCTAGATAGCATTAGTTTAGGGTTTCTCATAGCTTATGTATCATGAGACGGATTTTATACGTCTTTTTGAACCATGTATATTATTACATTTGTCACCGCAGTTCATTTTGCCAATCAATTCTTTATGCCTATGATGTTGTACAATTGTCATTATTACATTTGCCAATCAATTCATTTTGCCTATGATGTGTACAATTGTCAATTTTACGCTTGTCAATTTTGCAAACAATGCGTCTTGTGGGTGACTATTTTGGGTCTATTATCTACCCTTGCACTGTTTTTAAAAAGTGAATCAAGTACAATATGGTTGATGGGTGGCAGGGCATTCAATGCCCTGTCACCAAAAAAAAATTTCTCTCGGGCATCGCTATTTATGGCTCTGTAGCATCGCTATGAGCGTCGCTATAGACTTCTGTGTAAACGTCGCTATAACCGTCGCTACGACCGTCGCTATGAGCGTCTCTATATAGGGACGCATATAGCGACGCTCTCGTAGCGACGCTATTAGCGACGGTTTTAGCGATGCTGGGGGTTATAAAAACCCAGTGTATTTCCATTGCTAACAGCGTCACAAGAGCACACAACCTCTTGTAGTGACTCATTAATTTCCTCTACTCTCAAATTAAATAGGCCAATTCCATTACACATACTTGGGCAACAAGTTGGTTAGTATGTATGTCAAGTGCGGTGTACTTCTCAAACTGCAACATGCCCATGTTATCTCCAATTGGGTGGTCGGGCTCAGAAAGCTGTGGACTATTTTCAACATATGCAGAGAGAGGATGGTGCACTTCTCATAGTTCAACAGGTCCTCGACTCCGCAATGTTGTTTCATAGAGTGCATTGATTGCAAGATGGGCAATATGTACGCCAAGTGAAAGCACTTCCTAGAGCGTGATAGGTCCTCGACGAGGTTCCTGTCCAAAATGTTGTCTCATGGAGTGAATTGATTGCAGGATATGTCCAACAAGGTCAAGGTCAGGAAGTGGGCTATTGCAGCTGATGTAGAGAGAGGGCATATCTCCAAATGCAATCACATACTCTTGCACCTTAAAGGCATGCGGCATTACACAAGGAAGTAGGATACCTGTTGATATTTGCTATCGTGAGTTACTTGAAAAGAACAAAAATACCTGGGCAACACGTTAGTCATGATGTATGTCAAGTGTGGTGTACATCTCAAAGTGCAACAAGGCCATGTTATCTCCAATTGGGTGGTCAGGGTCAGAAAGCTGTGGGCTGTTTTCAACATATGCAGGAGAGGACGGTGCATTTCTCAGAGTTCAACAAGTCCTCGAATCCACAATTTTGTCTCATAGAGTGCATTGATTGCATGATGGGGCAATATGTACGCCAAGTGCGATGCACTTCCTAGAGCGCGATAGGTCCTCGACGAGGTTCCTGTTCGAAATGTTGTCTCATGGAGTGAATTGATTGCAGGATATGTCCAACATGGTCAAGGTTAGAAAGTGCGCTATTTCAGCTGATGTAGAGAGAGGGCATCTCTCCAAATGCAATCGCGTGCTCTTGCACCTTGAAGGCATGCGGCATTACACAAGATGCTCAGATTCAGAGTGCGAACCTTTCTTTTGTGAGCTCACTTAAAGTTGTACTAAGAAGAAGGATTTGTAACAAGGAAGTAGGATACATGTTGATATTCGTTATAGTGAGCTACTTGAAAAGAACACATACTTGGGCAAAATGTTAGGCCAGTGTGCCCTGCAATGTGCGAACGAGAGCATACCGGTGATGACAGGCTCAGGCCTCAAGTGCGAACCAGAGACATAGAGAGAGAGAGAGAGAGAGAGAGAGAGAGAGAGAGAGAGAGAGAGAGAGAGAGAGAGAGCGTGCGAACGCAAAGAAAGATAATGTTTGCAAACACCGAGAGCCAGCGAGATGGTTAGTAGAAGGGGTTCCGACCATCTCCCTATCTCTCTCCGCTCCCTACATAATCAGGCCAGTGTGCCCTGCAGCGTGGTAACGAGAGCGGGCCGGTGATAGGCTCAATCGTTGAGTGCGAACAAGAGACAGATAATTCCGGCTCCCCCTGCCACATGGCGTTCTTTCCTTGCTCAGACTAGTGTGCCCTGCAGCGTGAGAACGAGAGCGGGCCAGTGACAGGCTCAGGCCTTGAGTGCGAACCAGAGAGAGAGAGAGAGAAGAGAGAGAGAGAGAGAGAGAGAGAGAGAGAGAGAGAGAGAGAGAGAGAGAGAGAGAGAGAGAGAGAGAGAGAGAGAGAGAGAGAGAGCGTGCGAACGCAAGAATGTGATTGCATATCTTGAAATGCAATCACATACTCTTGCACCTTGAAGGCATGCGGCATTACACAAGGAACTAGGATACCTATTGATATTTGTTATCGTGAGTTACTTGAAAAGAACACATACTTGGGCAACACGTTAGTGAGTATGTATGTCAAGTGCGGTGTACTTCTCAAAGTGCAACAAGCCCATGTTATCTCCAATATGTGGTCGGGGTCAGAAAGATGTGGTCTGTTTTCAACATATGCAGAGAGGGGTGCATTTCTCAGAGTTCAACAAGTCCTCGACTCCGCAATGTTGTCTCATAGAGTGCATTGATTGCAAGATGGGCAATATGTACGCCAAGTGCGATGCACTTCCTAGAGCGCGATAGGTCCTCGACGAGGTTCTTTTTCGAAATGTTGTCTCATGGAGTGAATTGATTGCAGGATATGTCAAACATGGTCAAGGTCAGAAAGTGCGCTATTTCAGTTGATGTAGAGAGAGGGCATCCCTCCAAATGGAATCACATGCTCTTGCACCTTGAAGGCATTCTGCATTACACAAGATGCTCACATTCACAGTGTGAATCTTTCTTGTGTGAGCTCACTTAAAGCTGTACTAAGCGGATGTTTCTAGCGGTTTTTAGCAGATGTAGTCACCTTCGCTTGCAAGCATTGGAATTACAAAAGATGCTAAAAGAATCTTGATGATACTGTTAGTCAAGGTCTCTTGAAAAAAGACATGCTTTGGTCGACATGTATGAAAATAGTGATGTACTCTTGCACCTTGAAGGCATGTGGTACTACACAAGATGCTCAGATGGGGACAAGAACTCACGATGATATTGTTAGTCAAGGGTTGTTGAAAGAAAACGCCATGCTCGGCACTGCCTTGATTGACATGTACGCCAAATGTGGTGCACTTCGTAAAGCACAAAAAGTGCTTCCTGTCTCGGATGTCATCTCTTAAAATGCACCGATTGTAGGAAATGGGCAAGGTCAAGAAGCTCTAGGATGTTTTCGATGGATGCCTCACTTGAAACTTTGCGAAGAATAAGGATTTGTAACAAGGCAGTAGAATACATGCTGAAATTCTTCATAGTGAGTTGCTTGAAAAGAACTTATGCTTGGGCAACACATTTGTCAATATGTATATCAAATGCAAACCTTTCTTTTGTGAGCTCAATTAAAGCTGTGCTAAGGAGAAGGATACATGTTGATATTCGTTTTAGTGACTTACTTAAAACGAACACATACTTGGGAAACACGTTAGTCAGTATGATACTGTTAGTCAGGGGCTCTTGGAAAAAGACGTGCTTAGGAATGGCCCGGTCGACATGTATGCAAAAAATGGTGTGATTAGAAGCATTAAGTCCAGAATGTCGTCTTTGAATTGCATTGATTGCGGCATAATCACAAAGGGGCAAGGCGAGGAATCTTTGGGTTGTCTTCAGCGTATATGAAGCGATGGCATCTCTCTAGATGTAATCACCTACGCTTGACAACTCCCTATCTAGAAGCATCGCCCCTTAGAAGGCATTGATTTCGGCATATGCTCAAGAGGGGTTTGGTGAGGACCCTCTGATGCAGCTTCCATCGATGTCTTGA